>NC_141009.1:67757774-67834127 GCF_052327205.1 Somniosus microcephalus
GGGGTGATGGGTGAATGGGACTTGGTGTGAGTTAGGAGACGGGGTGATGGTGAATGGGACTTGTGTGAGTTAGGAGATGGGGTGATGGGTGAATGGGACTTGGTGTGAGTTAGGAGACGGGGTGATGGGTGAATGGGACTTGGTGTGAGTTAGGGGATGGGGTGATGGGTGAATGGGACTTGGTGTGAGTTAGGAGACGGGGTGATGGGTGAATGGGACTTGGTGTGAGTTAGGAGATGGGGTGATGGGTGAATGGGACTTGGTGTGAGTTAGGAGACGGGGTGATGGGTGAATGGGACTTGGTGTGAGTTAGGAGACGGGGGTGATGGGTGAATGGGACTTGGTGTGAGTTAGGAGACGGGGTGATGGGTGAATGGGACTTGGTGTGAGTTAGGAGACGGGGTGATGGGTGAATGGGACTTGGTGTGAGTTAGGAGACGGGGTGATGGGTGAATGGGACTTGGTGTGAGTTAGGAGACGGGGTGATGGGTGAATGGGACTTGGTGTGAGTTAGGAGACGGGGTGATGGGTGAATGGGACTTGGTGTGAGTTAGGAGACGGGGTGATGGGTGAATGGGACTTGGTGTGAGTTAGGAGACGGGGTGATGGGTGAATGGGACTTGGTGTGAGTTAGGAGACGGGGTGATGGGTGAATGGGACTTGGTGTGAGTTAGGAGACGGGGTGATGGGTGAATGGGACTTGGTGTGAGTTAGGAGACGGGGTGATGGGTGAATGGGACTTGGTGTGAGTTAGGAGACGGGGTGATGGGTGAATGGGACTTGGTGTGAGTTAGGAGACGGGGTGATGGGTGAATGGGACTTGGTGTGAGTTAGGAGACGGGGTGATGGGTGAATGGGACTTGGTGTGAGTTAGGAGACGGGGTGATGGGTGAATGGGACTTGGTGTGAGTTAGGAGACGGGGTGATGGGTGAATGGGACTTGGTGTGAGTTAGGAGACGGGGTGATGGGTGAATGGGACTTGGTGTGAGTTAGGAGACGGGGTGATGGGTGAATGGGACTTGGTGTGAGTTAGGAGACGGGGGTGATGGGTGAATGGGACTTGGTGTGAGTTAGGAGATGGGGTGATGGGTGAATGGGACTTGGTGTGAGTTAGGAGACGGGGTGATGGGTGAATGGGACTTGGTGTGAGTTAGGAGATGGGGTGATGGGTGAATGGGACTTGGTGTGAGTTAGGAGACGGGGTGATGGGTGAATGGGACTTGGTGTGAGTTAGGAGATGGGGTGATGGGTGAATGGGACTTGGTGTGAGTTAGGAGACGGGGTGATGGGTGAATGGGACTTGGTGTGAGTTAGGAGACGGGGTGATGGGTGAATGGGACTTGGTGTGAGTTAGGAGATGGGGTGATGGGTGAATGGGACTTGGTGTGAGTTAGGAGACGGGGTGATGGGTGAATGGGACTTGGTGTGAGTTAGGAGACGGGGTGATGGGTGAATGGGACTTGGTGTGAGTTAGGAGACGGGGTGATGGGTGAATGGGACTTGGTGTGAGTTAGGAGACGGGGTGATGGGTGAATGGGACTTGGTGTGAGTTAGGAGACGGGGTGATGGGTGAATGGGACTTGGTGTGAGTTAGGAGACGGGGTGATGGGTGAATGGGACTTGGTGTGAGTTAGGAGACGGGGTGATGGGTGAATGGGACTTGGTGTGAGTTAGGGAGACGGGGTGATGGGTGAATGGGACTTGGTGTGAGTTAGGAGACGGGGTGATGGGTGAATGGGACTTGGTGTGAGTTAGGAGACGGGGTGATGGGTGAATGGGACTTGGTGTGAGTTAGGGGATGGGGTGATGGGTGAATGGGACTTGGTGTGAGTTAGGAGACGGGGTGATGGGTGAATGGGACTTGGTGTGAGTTAGGGGATGGGGTGATGGGTGAATGGGACTTGGTGTGAGTTAGGGGATGGGGTGATGGGTGAATGGGACTTGGTGTGAGTTAGGAGATGGGGTGATGGGTGAATGGGACTTGGTGTGAGTTAGGAGACGGGGTGATGGGTGAATGGGACTTGGTGTGAGTTAGGGGATGGGGTGATGGGTGAATGGGACTTGGTGTGAGTTAGGAGACGGGGTGATGGGTGAATGGGACTTGGTGTGAGTTAGGAGACGGGGTGATGGGTGAATGGGACTTGGTGTGAGTTAGGAGACGGGGTGATGGGTGAATGGGACTTGGTGTGAGTTAGGGGATGGGGTGATGGGTGAATGGGACTTGGTGTGAGTTAGGAGATGGGGTGATGGGTGAATGGGACTTGGTGTGAGTTAGGAGACGGGGTGATGGGTGAATGGGACTTGGTGTGAGTTAGGAGACGGGGTGATGGGTGAATGGGACTTGGTGTGAGTTAGGAGACGGGGGTGATGGGTGAATGGGACTGGGTGTGAGTTAGGAGATGGGGTGATGGGTGAATGGGACTTGGTGTGAGTTAGGAGACGGGGTGATGGGTGAATGGGACTTGGTGTGAGTTAGGAGACGGGGTGATGGGTGAATGGGACTTGGTGTGAGTTAGGAGACGGGGTGATGGGTGAATGGGACTTGGTGTGAGTTAGGAGACGGGGTGATGGGTGAATGGGACTTGGTGTGAGTTAGGAGACGGGGGTGATGGGTGAATGGGACTTGGTGTGAGTTAGGAGATGGGGTGATGGGTGAATGGGACTTGGTGTGAGTTAGGAGACGGGGTGATGGGTGAATGGGACTTGGTGTGAGTTAGGAGACGGGGTGATGGGTGATCGGGACTTGGTGTGAGTTAGGAGATGGGGTGATGGGTGAATGGGACTTGGTGTGAGTTAGGAGACGGGGTGATGGGTGAATGGGACTTGGTGTGAGTTAGGAGACGGGGTGATGGGTGAATGGGACTTGGTGTGAGTTAGGAGACGGGGTGATGGGTGAATGGGACTTGGTGTGAGTTAGGAGACGGGGTGATGGGTGAATGGGACTTGGTGTGAGTTAGGAGACGGGGGTGATGGGTGAATGGGACTTGGTGTGAGTTAGGAGACGGGGTGATGGGTGAATGGGACTTGGTGTGAGTTAGGAGATGGGGTGATGGGTGAATGGGACTTGGTGTGAGTTAGGAGATGGGGTGATGGGTGAATGGGACTTGGTGTGAGTTAGGAGACGGGGTGATGGGTGAATGGGACTTGGTGTGAGTTAGGGGATGGGGTGATGGGTGAATGGGACTTGGTGTGAGTTAGGAGATGGGGTGATGGGTGAATGGGACTTGGTGTGAGTTAGGAGACGGGGTGATGGCTGAATGGGACTTGGTGTGAGTTAGGAGACGGGGTGATGGGTGAATGGGACTTGGTGTGAGTTAGGAGACGGGGGTGATGGGTGAATGGGACTTGGTGTGAGTTAGGAGACGGGGTGATGGGTGAATGGGACTTGGTGTGAGTTAGGAGACGGGGTGATGGGTGAATGGGACTTGGTGTGAGTTAGGAGACGGGGGTGATGGGTGAATGGGACTTGGTGTGAGTTAGGAGACGGGGTGATGGGTGAATGGGACTTGGTGTGAGTTAGGAGACGGGGGTGATGGGTGAATGGGACTTGGTGTGAGTTAGGAGACGGGGTGATGGGTGATCGGGACTTGGTGTGAGTTAGGAGACGGGGGTGATGGGTGAATGGGACTTGGTGTGAGTTAGGAGACGGGGTGATGGGTGAATGGGACTTGGTGTGAGTTAGGAGACGGGGTGATGGGTGAATGGGACTTGGTGTGAGTTAGGAGATGGGGTGATGGGTGAATGGGACTTGGTGTGAGTTAGGAGATGGGGTGATGAGTGAATGGGACTTGGTGTGAGTTAGGAGACGGGGTGATGGGTGAATGGGACTTGGTGTGAGTTAGGAGACGGGGTGATGGGTGAATGGGACTTGGTGTGAGTTAGGAGATGGGGTGATGGGTGAATGGGACTTGGTGTGAGTTAGGAGACGGGGTGATGGGTGAATGGGACTTGGTGTGAGTTAGGAGACGGGGTGATGGGTGAATGGGACTTGGTGTGAGTTAGGAGATGGGGTGATGGGTGAATGGGACTTGGTGTGAGTTAGGAGACGGGGTGATGGGTGAATGGGACTTGGTGTGAGTTAGGAGACGGGGGCGATGGGTGAATGGGACTTGGTGTGAGTTAGGAGACGGGGGCGATGGGTGAATGGGACTTGGTGTGAGTTAGGAGACGGGGTGATGGGTGAATGGGACTTGGTGTGAGTTAGGAGATGGGGTGATGGGTGAATGGGACTTGGTGTGAGTTAGGAGATGGGGTGATGGGTGAATGGGACTTGGTGTGAGTTAGGAGATGGGGTGATGGGTGAATGGGACTTGGTGTGAGTTAGGAGACGGGGTGATGGGTGAATGGGACTTGGTGTGAGTTAGGGGACGGGGTGATGGGTGAATGGGACTTGGTGTGAGTTAGGAGACGGGGTGATGGGTGAATGGGACTTGGTGTGAGTTAGGAGACGGGGTGATGGGTGAATGGGACTTGGTGTGAGTTAGGAGATGGGGTGATGGGTGAATGGGACTTGGTGTGAGTTAGGGGACGGGGTGATGGGTGAATGGGACTTGGTGTGAGTTAGGGGATGGGGTGATGGGTGAATGGGACTTGGTGTGAGTTAGGAGACGGGGGTGATGGGTGAATGGGACTTGGTGTGAGTTAGGAGATGGGGTGATGGGTGAATGGGACTTGGTGTGAGTTAGGGGATGGGGTGATGGGTGAATGGGACTTGGTGTGAGTTAGGGGATGGGGTGATGGGTGAATGGGACTTGGTGTGAGTTAGGAGACGGGGGTGATGGGTGAATGGGACTTGGTGTGAGTTAGGAGACGGGGGTGATGGGTGAATGGGACTTGGTGTGAGTTAGGAGATGGGGGTGATGGGTGAATGGGACTTGGTGTGAGTGAGGAGACGGGGGTGATGGGTGAATGGGACTTGGTGTGAGTTAGGAGATGGGGTGATGGGTGAATGGGACTTGGTGTGAGTTAGGGGACGGGGTGATGGGTGAATGGGACTTGGTGTGAGTTAGGAGATGGGGTGATGGGTGAATGGGACTTGGTGTGAGTTAGGAGACGGGGTGATGGGTGAATGGGACTTGGTGTGAGTTAGGAGACGGGGTGATGGGTGAATGGGACTTGGTGTGAGTTAGGAGACGGGGTGATGGGTGAATGGGACTTGGTGTGAGTGAGGAGACGGGGGTGATGGGTGAATGGGACTTGGTGTGAGTGAGGAGACGGGGGTGATGGGTGAATGGGACTTGGTGTGAGTTAGGAGATGGGGTGATGGGTGAATGGGACTTGGTGTGAGTTAGGGGACGGGGTGATGGGTGAATGGGACTTGGTGTGAGTTAGGGGATGGGGTGATGGGTGAATGGGACTTGGTGTGAGTTAGGAGACGGGGGTGATGGGTGAATGGGACTTGGTGTGAGTTAGGAGATGGGGTGATGGGTGAATGGGACTTGGTGTGAGTTAGGAGACGGGGTGATGGGTGAATGGGACTTGGTGTGAGTTAGGAGACGGGGTGATGGGTGAATGGGACTTGGTGTGAGTTAGGAGACGGGGTGATGGGTGAATGGGACTTGGTGTGAGTTAGGAGACGGGGTGATGGGTGAATGGGACTTGGTGTGAGTTAGGAGACGGGGTGATGGGTGAATGGGACTTGGTGTGAGTTAGGAGACGGGGTGATGGGTGAATGGGACTTGGTGTGAGTTAGGGGACGGGGTGATGGGTGAATGGGACTTGGTGTGAGTTAGGAGACGGGGTGATGGGTGAATGGGACTTGGTGTGAGTTAGGAGACGGGGGTGATGGGTGAATGGGACTTGGTGTGAGTTAGGAGACGGGGTGATGGGTGAATGGGACTTGGTGTGAGTTAGGGGACGGGGTGATGGGTGAATGGGACTTGGTGTGAGTTAGGAGACGGGGTGATGGGTGAATGGGACTTGGTGTGAGTTAGGAGACGGGGTGATGGGTGAATGGGACTTGGTGTGAGTTAGGAGATGGGGGTGATGGGTGAATGGGACTTGGTGTGAGTTAGGAGACGGGGTGATGGGTGAATGGGACTTGGTGTGAGTTAGGAGACGGGGTGATGGGTGAATGGGACTTGGTGTGAGTTAGGAGACGGGGTGATGGGTGAATGGGACTTGGTGTGAGTTAGGAGACGGGGTGATGGGTGAATGGGACTTGGTGTGAGTTAGGAGACGGGGTGATGGGTGAATGGGACTTGGTGTGAGTTAGGAGACGGGGTGATGGGTGAATGGGACTTGGTGTGAGTTAGGAGACGGGGGTGATGGGTGAATGGGACTTGGTGTGAGTTAGGAGACGGGGTGATGGGTGAATGGGACTTGGTGTGAGTTAGGGGACGGGGTGATGGGTGAATGGGACTTGGTGTGAGTTAGGAGACGGGGGTGATGGGTGAATGGGACTTGGTGTGAGTTAGGAGATGGGGCGATGGGTGAATGGGACTTGGTGTGAGTTAGGGGACGGGGCGATGGGTGAATGGGACTTGGTGTGAGTTAGGAGACGGGGTGATGGGTGAATGGGACTTGGTGTGAGTTAGGAGATGGGGTGATGAGTGAATGGGACTTGGTGTGAGTTAGGAGACGGGGTGATGGGTGAATGGGACTTGGTGTGAGTTAGGAGACGGGGGTGATGGGTGAATGGGACTTGGTGTGAGTTAGGAGACGGGGTGATGGGTGAATGGGACTTGGTGTGAGTTAGGAGACGGGGTGATGGGTGAATGGGACTTGGTGTGAGTTAGGAGACGGGGTGATGGGTGAATGGGACTTGGTGTGAGTTAGGAGACGGGGTGATGGGTGAATGGGACTTGGTGTGAGTTAGGAGACGGTGTGATGGGTGAATGGGACTTGGTGTGAGTTAGGAGACGGGGTGATGGGTGAATGGGACTTGGTGTGAGTTAGGAGACAGGGTGATGGGTGAATGGGACTTGGTGTGAGTTAGGAGACGGGGTGATGGGTGAATGGGACTTGGTGTGAGTTAGGAGACGGGGTGATGGGTGAATGGGACTTGGTGTGAGTTAGGAGACGGGGTGATGGGTGAATGGGACTTGGTGTGAGTTAGGAGACGGGGTGATGGGTGAATGGGACTTGGTGTGAGTTAGGAGACGGTGTGATGGGTGAATGGGACTTGGTGTGAGTTAGGAGATGGGGTGATGGGTGAATGGGACTTGGTGTGAGTTAGGAGACGGGGTGATGGGTGAATGGGACTTGGTGTGAGTTAGGAGACGGGGTGATGGGTGAATGGGACTTGGTGTGAGTTAGGAGACGGGGTGATGGGTGAATGGGACTTGGTGTGAGTTAGGAGACGGGGTGATGGGTGAATGGGACTTGGTGTGAGTTAGGAGACGGGGTGATGAGTGAATGGGACTTGGTGTGAGTTAGGAGACGGGCTGATGGGTGAATGGGACTTGGTGTGAGTTAGGAGACGGGGTGATGGGTGAATGGGACTTGGTGTGAGTTAGGAGATGGGGGTGATGGGTGAATGGGACTTGGTGTGAGTTAGGAGACGGGGTGATGGGTGAATGGGACTTGGTGTGAGTTAGGAGACGGGGTGATGGGTGAATGGGACTTGGTGTGAGTTAGGAGACGTGGGTGATGGGTGAATGGGACTTGGTGTGAGTTAGGAGATGGGGGTGATGGGTGAATGGGACTTGGTGTGAGTTAGGAGACGGGCAGCTGAGTTTTGGATTAGCTCAAGTTTATGGAGGATGGAAAATGGGAGGCCGGCCAGGAGAGCGTTGGAATAGTCAAGTCTCGAGTCATTACATCGGATATACGGCACAGAAACAGGCCATTCGGCCCAACCAGTCCATGCCGGTGTTTATGCTCCACTCGAGCCTCCTCCCGTCTTTCCTCATCTAACTCTATCAGCGTAACCCTCTATTCCTTCTCCCTCATATGCTTATCTAGCCTCCCCTTAAATGCATCGATACTATTCGCTTCAACCACTCCCTGTGGCAGCGAGTTCCACATTCTCACCACTCTCTGGGTAAAGAAGTTTCTTCTGAATTCCCTATTGGATTTCTTGGTGACTATCTTATATTGATGGCCTCTAGTTTTGCTCTTCCCCACAAGTGGAAACATTCTCTCTGTATCCACTCTATCAAAACCTTTCATAATTTTAAAGACCTCTATTAGGTCACCCCTCAGCCTTTTTTCAAGAGAAAAGAGACCCAGCCTGTTCACCCTTTCCTGATATGTAAACCCTCGCATTTCTGGTATCATCCTTGTAAATCTTCCCTGCACCCTCTCCAGTGCCTCTATATCCTTTTTATAATTTGGCGACCAGAACTGTACGCAGTGCTCCAAGTGTGGTCTAACCATGGTTCGATACAGGTTTAGCATAACTTCTCTACTTTTCAATTCTATCCCTCTAGAAATAAACCCTAGTGCTTGGTTTGCTTTTTTTATGGCCTTGCTAACCTGTGTCGCTACTTTCAGTGATTTGTGTATTTGTACTCCGAGATCCCTTTGTTCCTCTACCCCACCTAGACTCACACCCTCCAAGTGATAAGTGACCTCCCTATTCTTCCTCCCAAAATGTAATACCTCACATTGATCTGTGTTGAATTTCATTTGCCAATTATTTGCCCATTCTGCGAGTTTATTAATGTCCTCCTGTAATTTGTTGCAGTCCTGCTCAGTATTGACTATCCCCCCAATTTGGAAATTTAGAAATTGTGTTTTTGATTCCAAAGTGTAAATCGTTAATGTAATTTGTGAACAGCAGTGGTCCCAGCACTGATCCTTGTGGAACACCACCTTCTGCCCCTGTGAATAGCTACCCTTTACCCCTACTCTCGGCTTTCTGTCCTGAAGCCAGCGAGCAATCCATTCTGCTACTTGTCCCCTGACTCTGCATTCTCTGACCTTGTTCATTAGTCTTTGGAAAATCTCGATAAAATGACATCTGCTGCATTACCATTGACTACTCTCTGTTACCTCTTTAAAAAATTCATTAAAGTTGGTCAAACAAAATTTTCCCTTTTGAAATCCATGCTATGAAAGGCCCGGATGAGGGTTTCAGCAGCGGATGAGCTGAGGCAGGGGCGGAGACGGGCAATGTTACGGAGGTGGAAGTAGGCGGTCTTGATGATGACGCGGATATGAGGTCAGAAGCTCAACTCGGGGTCAAATATGACACCAAATTTGTGAAAAGTCTGATTCAGCCTCAGACAGTTGCCAGGGAGAGGGATGGAGTCGGTGGCTCGGGAACGGAGTCGGTGGCGGGAACGAAGACAATGGCTTCAGTCTTCCCAATATTTAGCTGGAGGAAATTTCTGCTCATCCAGAACTGGATGTCGAACAAGCGAGGATGGGCATGTGGGGGTGACCAATGGCATGGGGCAGGACACTGCGAGGGTGGCTGTGTAGGCTGACCAATGGCTGGGAGCATGGGGGGGTTGTGGGGGGCACAGTGAGAATGGGGGCGGGGCACTGTGAGAATGGGGGCGGGGGGCACTGTGAGGATGGGGCGGGGGGGCACTGTGAGGATGGGGGCGGGGGGGCACTGAGGATGGGGGCGGGGGGGCACTGTGAGGATGGGGGTGGGGGGGCACTGAGGATGGGGGCGGGGGGGCACTGAGGATGGGGCGGGGGGGCACTGATGAGGATGGGGGCGGGGGGGCACTGAGGATGGGGCGGGGGGCACTGTGAGGATGGGGCGGGGTGGCACTGAGGATGGGGGCGGGGGCACTGTGAGGATGGGGGCGGGGGGGCACTGAGGATGGGGGGCGGGGGGCACTGAGGATGGGGGCGGTGGGGCACTGAGGATGGGGGCGGGGGGCACTGTGAGGATGGGGCGGGGGGCACTGTGAGGATGGGGCGGGGGGGGCACTGAGGATGGGGGCGGGGGGCACTGTGAGGATTGGGGCGGGGGGGCACTGAGGATGGGGGGCGGGGGGGCACTGAGGATGGGGCGGGGCGGGCACTGTGAGGATGGGGGCGGGGGGCACTGAGGATGGGGGCGGGGGGCACTGAGGATGGGGGTGGGGGGGCACTGAGGATGGGGTGGGGGGGCACTGTGAGGATGGGGGCGGGGGCTCTGAGGATGGGGGCGGGGGGGCACTGAGGATGGGGGCGGGGGGGCACTGTGAGGATGGGGGCGGGGGGGGCTCTGAGGATGGGGGCGGGGGGGGCACTGAGGATGGGGGGCGGGGGGGCACTGAGGATGGGGGCGGGGGGCACTGAGGATGGGGGCGGGGGGGGCACTGAGGATGGGGGCGGGGGGCACTGTGAGGATGGGCGGGGGTGGGGGGGGGCACTGTGAGGATGGGGCGGGGGGGCACTGAGGATGGGGGCGGGGGGCACTGTGAGGATGGGGCGGGGGGGGCACTGAGGATGGGGGCGGGGGGGCACTGTGAGGATGGGGCGGGGGGGCACTGAGGATGGGGGCGGGGGGCACTGAGGATGGGGGTGGGGGGGCACTGAGGATGGGGTGGGGGGGCACTGTGAGGATGGGGGCGGGGGCTCTGAGGATGGGGGCGGGGGGGCACTGAGGATGGGGCGGGGGGGGCACTGTGAGGATGGGGCGGGGTGGCTCTGAGGATGGGGGCGGGGGGGCACTGAGGATGGGGGCGGGGGGGGCACTGAGGATGGGGGCGGGGGGCACTGAGGATGGGGGCGGGGGGGCACTGAGGATGGGGGCGGGGGGCACTGTGAGGATGGGGGCGGGGGGCACTGTGAGGATGGGGCGGGGGGGGCACTGAGGATGGGGGCGGGGGGCACTGTGAGGATGGGGCGGGGGGGCACTGAGGATGGGGGCGGGGGGGCACTGTGAGGATGGGGCGGGGGGGCACTGTGAGGATGGGGGCGGGGGGGCACTGAGGATGGGGGCGGGGGGCACTGAGGATGGGGGTGGGGGGGCACTGAGGATGGGGTGGGGGGGCACTGTGAGGATGGGGGCGGGGGCTCTGAGGATGGGGGCGGGGGGGCACTGAGGATGGGGGCGGGGGGGCACTGTGAGGATGGGGGGCGGGGGGGCTCTGAGGATGGGGGCGGGGGGGGCACTGAGGATGGGGGCGGGGGGCACTGTGAGGATGGGGGCGGGGGGGCACTGTGAGGATGGGGGCGGGGGGGCACTGAGGATGGGGCGGGGGGGCACTGTGAGGATGGGGGCGGGGGGCACTGTGAGGATGGGGCGGGGGGGGCACTGAGGATGGGGGCGGGGGGGGCACTGTGAGGATGGGGCGGGGGGGGCACTGAGGATGGGGCGGGGGGGCACTGAGGATGGGGGCGGGGTGGCACTGAGGATGGGGGCGGGGGGCACTGAGGATGGGGCGGGGGGGCACTGTGAGGATGGGGCGGGGGGGCACTGTGAGGATGGGGCGGGGGGGCACTGTGAGGATGGGGCGGGGGGGCACTGAGGATGGGGGTGGGGCACTGTGAGGATGGGGGCGGGGGGGCACTGTGAGGATGGGGCGGGGGGGGCACTGTGAGGATGGGGGCGGGGTGGCACTGAGGATGGGGGCGGGGTGGCACTGTGAGGATGGGGCGGGGGGGCACTGTGAGGATGGGGGCGGGGTGGCACTGAGGATGGGGGCGGGGGGGCACTCAGGATGGGGGCGGGGGGGCACTCAGGATGGGGCGGGGGGGGCACTCAGGATGGGGCGGGGGGGCACTGAGGATGGGGCGGGGGGGGCACTGAGGATGGGGCGGGGGGGGCACTGAGGATGGGGGCGGGGGGGCACTGTGAGGATGGGGGCGGGGTGGCACTGTGAGGATGGGGCGGGGGGGCACTGTGAGGATGGGGGCGGGGGGGGCACTGTGAGGATGGGGTGGGGGGGGCACTGTGAGGATGGGGGCGGGGGGGCACTGTGAGGATGGGGGCGGGGGGGGCACTGTGAGGATGGGGGTGTGGAGCGACCAATGGTGGGAGAGTGGGGGGGTGGGTGATTGGAGGTCATGTGATGAAACCTCCTGGAAGCAGTCCAATCAGAGTTGGCGACTGCTTGTGCACGGATTTATTTTTCTAGCTGTTTCTATGAGCTGCAGTTACATTAACTCCTTGTAATGTTATTTTACTCGTAGTTGCTCTGTTATTTCAGCGTTGATCCTCCCTTTCTCCAATCTCATGATGCAATCTATAGGCCCTATCTGATTCCTCTGGCCAGAGGCCATTTTCTCTGGATTGGATCCAAGATCAATCTCAGCCCTCAGTGTGGGAATCACGAGCAAATTGCTTTGAGTCACAATCTGTTTTTGCCACAGATTCGGTTGCTTTCCCCGATTGCAGGTGAGATGTGGTCTCCACCTCGCAGTCAGGCTGAAGCCTGTCAGTGCTCCGACACCACTCGTTGCAGCTTGCCCAGCTCCTGGTGAAGCAGCAGGCTACTGTGGGAAGAGGGCTCCTGTTCTGACCCAAAAGTATTCGTATTTCTTTTCTACAAATTGCAGCAGCTGCCAAAATAAATTGGAATTGAAGTACCTCCAGTTAATTAATAGGACCAGCAAAACAGCAACTACATCTCCCCTCCCTCCCTCCTCCCTCCCCAGTACACCCCCTCCCTCCCCCCCTCCCCGATACCCCCCACCTCCCTCCCCCCCTCCCCGATACCCCCCACCTCCCTCCCCCCTCCCCGATACACCCCCTCCCTCCCCGATTCCCCCCTCCCCGATACCCCCCACCTCCCTCCCCCCCTCCCCGATACCCCCCACCTCCCTCCCCCCCTCCCCGATACCCCCCCACCTCCCTCCCCCCTCCCCAATACACCCCCTCCCTCCCCCCCTCCCCGATACACCCAGAGTGACCCCGAGCCCAATACACCCAGAGTGACCCCGACCCTAACACAAATCCGAGTCAGTGGTGGGTTGGAGAGGTGGTGGTGAGGTAGAGCTGGGTGTCGTCAGCATACATGTGGAACCTGATGATGTGTTTTCAGATGATGTCACCGAGGGGCAACATGAAGATGAGAAATAGGAGAGGGCCATGTCAAGGTCCTTGGGGGACTCCAGAGGTAATGGTGTGGGAGCGGGAAGAGAAGCTGTTGCAGATGATTCTCTGGCTACGACTGGATAGAAAGAAATGGAACCAGGCGAGGGCAGTCCCACCCAGCTGGACGACGGAGGAGGTTAACACGCTTACAACTTGAACACTCAAAACTTCCACTTTCTCAGAACAGTTTGAGGGTTTATAAACTTCTGGTCCTAACTCTCTTTTGAACTTTGTTGTTTTACGAACATACAAATTAGGAGCAGGAGTCGGCCACTCGGCCCCTCGAGCCTGCTCCGCCATTCAATAAGATCATGGCTGATCCGATTACTCCACATTCCCGCCTACCCCCGATAACCTTTCACCCCCTTGCTTACCAAGAATCTATCTACCTCTGCCTTAAAAATAATCAAAGACTCTGCTTCCACCGCCCTCTGAGGAAGAGAGTTCCAAAGACTCACGACCCTCTGTGAGAAAAAATGTCTCCTCATCTCTGTCTTAAATGGGCGACCCCTTATTTTTAAACAGTGACCCCTAGTTCTCGATTCTCCCACAAGAGGAAACATCCTCTCCACATCCACCCTGTCCAGACCCCTCAGGATCTTATATGTTTCAATCAAGTCACCTCTTACTCTTCTAAACTCCAGCGGATACAAGCCTAGCCTGTCCAACCTTTCCTCATAAGACAAGCCGCCCATTCCAGGTATTAGTCCAGTAAACCTTCTCTGAACTGCCTCCAACGTATTTACATCCTTCCGTAAATAAGGAGACCAATACTGTACACAGTGCTCCAGATGTGGTCTCACCAATGTCCTGTATAACTGAAGCATAA
The DNA here is from genome assembly GCF_052327205.1 of Somniosus microcephalus. Lineage (NCBI taxonomy): Eukaryota > Metazoa > Chordata > Chondrichthyes > Squaliformes > Somniosidae > Somniosus > Somniosus microcephalus. Next base: position 67,771,533 of record NC_141009.1, read on the forward strand.
CCTCCCTACTTTAGTATTCAATTCCCCTCGCAATAAACAATAACATTCTATTAGCTTTCCTAATTACTTGCTGTACCTGTACAGTAACCTTTTGTGATTCATGCACTAGGACACCCAGATCCCTCTGCATCTCAGAGCTCTGCAATCGCTCACCATTTCGATTATTCTTCCTGCCAAAATGGACTTCACATTTCCCCACATTATACTCCATTTGCCAGATCTTTGCCCACTCACTAACCTATCTATATCCCTTTGTAGCCTCCTTATGTCCTCTTCACTATTTACTTTCCTACCTATCTTTGTGTCATCAACAAATTTAGCAACCATACCTTCGGTCCCTTCATCCAAGTTATTTATATAAATTGTAAAAAGTTGAGGCCCCAGCACTGATCCCTGTGGCACACCACTCGTTACATCTTGTCAATCAGAAAATGACCCATTTATGCCGACTCTCTGTTCCCTGTTAGCTAGCCAATCTTCTCTTTTTATAGGACCAACGCTCACTTTGTTAACTTTAAAAAAACAAAATCTATAGAAACTCTTACTATCTGCTTTTATATTTCTAGCTAGCTTTCTCTTGTACTCTAATTTTTCTCTCATTAATCTTTTAGTCATTCTTTGCTGTTTTTTATATTCTGTCCTATCTTCTGACCTGCCACCCATCTTTGCGCAATTATATGCTTTTTCTTTAAGTTTAATACCATCTAACTTTTTTAGTTAACCACGGATGGCGGGACCTCCGCTTGGAATTTTTCTCTCTTGTTGGAATGTATATATTCTGTGTATTCTGAAATATCCCCTTGAATGTCTGCCACTATAACTCTATTGACCGATCCCCTAACCTACTTTGCCAGTTCACTTTAGCTAGCTCTGCTTTCATGTCCTCAGAATTGCCCTTATTTAAGTTTAAAATACTAGTCTTGGACCCACTCATCTCTCCCTCAAACTGAATGTAAAATCCAATCCTATTATGATCGCTGCTACCTAGGGGCGCCTTCACTATGAGGTCATTAATTAATCCTATCTCGTTGCACAATACCAGGTCTAGTATAGCCTGCTCTCTGGTTTGCTCCAGAACATGCTGTTGTAAGAAACGATCCCGAAAACATTCCATGAACTCCTCATCTACGCTACCTTTGCCCATCTGATTTTTCCAGTCTATATGCAGATTAAAATCCCCCATGATTATTGCCGTACCCGTCTGACAAGCTCCCATTATTTTTTCCTTTATTCTCCATCCTACCATGTGGTTACTGTTGGGGGGCCTGTACACCACTCCCACAAGTGACTTCTTGCCTTTATTATTTCTCATCTCTACCCAAACCGCTTCTACATCCTGGTTTCCTGAACTTCAGTCATCCCTCTCTATTGTGCTAATACCATCATTAACTAACAGAGCCACCCCTCCACCTTTTCCCACCTTCCTGTCCTTCCTAAATGTCATGTACCCTTCAATATTCAGATCCTAATCTATGTCATCCTGCAGCCATGTTTCTGTAATGGCTATCAGATCATATTTATTTATTTATTTCTATTTGCGCTATCAGTTCATCTGTTTTGTTATACAACTCGCCAGAACACTGGTCCCAGCACGGTTCAGGTGAAGACCGTCCCGACGATACAGATCCCACTTTCCCCAGCACTGGTGCCAATGCCCCAGGAATTGAAACCCATTTCTCCCACACCAGTCTTTGAGCCACGCATTCATCTCTCTAATTTTATTTACCCTATGCCAATTTGCTCGTGGCTCAGGTAATAATGCAGACATTATTACCCTTGAGGTTCTGCTTTTTAATTTAGCCCCTAGCTGCTCATATTCCCTTAGGTAGAACTAGGAAAGAGATTCTGCTATGTCGTTGGTACCTACATGGACCACGACCACTGGCTCCTCCCCCTCCCACTGCAAGTTCCTCTAGCCCAGTGCAGATGTCCCGAACCCTGGCACCGGGCAGGCAACACAGCCATCTGGACGCTCGCTCTTGGCCACAGAGAACTGTAACTATCCCCCTGACTATGCTGTCCCCAATTACCACTACATTCCTATTTACTCCCCCCGCTTGAATGGTTTCCTGTACCTCGGTGCCATGGTCAGTTTGCTCATCCACCCTGCAGCCACCGCTTTCATCCATACAGGCCGCAGGAACCTCAAACCTGTTGGACAATTGCAAAGGCTGAGAGTCCTCCACCTCCTGGGTCCCCATACCTACCTCACTCGCAGTCACATCCTCCTGTCCCTGACCACTGACCAAATCAGAAGACCCTATCCTAAGGGGTGTGACTGCCTCCTGGAATAACGTGTCCAGGTAACTCTCGCCCTCCCTGATGCATCGCAGAGTCCACAGCTCGGCCTCCAGCTCATCAACTCTGAGCCGAAGCTCCTCGAGCCACAGACGTGTACGTCCTGGATCACACTGGCGTCCAGGATCTCCCACATACTGCAGTCGCAACACATCACCTGCCCTGCCATCTTTATTGAGTCTTCATTTATTTATTTTACTACACCTAATAAGATTTATTACTGCTAGTGAACTAGTACAAATGAACCTTACAATGACTAACACATTTCCTGGGCTTTAAAAGATAAGGGAAGTGAGCAAAATACTCACCGACCAATCACGTACCCTTTTCCCTGTGATGCCACCTTTTATTTTTCTCCAGATGCGGTTGGGGGGTCACGGAGCCAAATTCCCGCTGCTTCTCGGGCCCCTCCCGTGCAGCTTCATAACTCCTGGAAGCTGACAAAGATAGAAACACCTCCCTCCCTGAACTCACTCACTCACTGCATTACACTCACTCACTCACTCACTGCATTACACTCACTCACTCACTGCATTACACTCACTCACTCACTGCATTACACTCACTCACTGCATTACACTCACTCACCTGCATTACACTCACTCACTCACTGCATTACACTCACTCACTCACTCACTGCATTACACTCACTCACTCACTCACTGCATTACACTCACTCACTGCATTACACTCACTCACTGCATTACACTCACTCACTCACTGCATTACACTCACTCACTCACTCACTCACTCACTCACTCACTCCATTACACTCACTCACAGCATTACACTCACTCACGCCTCCCTTATTTATACTGCTGAGATTTAAATAAGTGAGCGCTCTGGCAGTTACAGAACCAGATTAGGCCAGTTAATTAATTAATTACTCTCATCTGCTCTCCAGCACAGAGCTTGCGTTGCCCTGCCCAAGCCTGGAAGAAACTTGAAACAGTAAGTTTAAGTTAAATGCTAATTGCAAGCACACAAGACTAGATTTTATTAAAAAAAGAGATTAGCCTTTAAGATTCACTCCCTCACTCGCCAAACTCGCAGCTTTACACTCTGCTCCGAGCTGCACTCCTGTTTTCCTCTCTTCCTCTTCCTTCTCATCTTTCCTATCCTTTCTGCCTCCCAATTTCTTCTCAGTTCTCTTCTGGTTGGGAGGTGAAACCATGGTTTTTATACTTTAACATGTAAAATCTCACTGAGGCAAACCCATTTCTGGGATTAAGTCTCAAAGCCCAGTTACGAAGGGTCTAATGAGACTTTTCCAATGTACCATTTTTGATGGGTATTTGTCAGTAATTCTGATGGTCAACCTGTGTATGTTTTGATTGAAGCTAAGCCATTTGATTAGTGTTTACACCTTTTAACATTCCATTGCAACTAGCCACAGCTAAAGGTCATTGTGCCAACTTTGAGGTCTCCTTAAAAGCACTTGTGTTTATCTCACGGCCAGGTCCCCAGACACATTTGCCCCATCCATCTGCTTTCTAGGTTAGTCACTGAACAGGTTTATAACCTTTCTGGCTCCAGGCTTCCTCAATTACACTAATACAAAAGCAAAATACTGTGGATGCTGGAAATCTGAAATAAAAACAGAAAATGCTGGAAATGCTCAGCAGGTCAGGCAGCACATAGAGAAACATAGAAACATAGAGATAGGAACAGGAGTAGGCCATTCGGCCCTTCGAGCCTGCTCCGCCATTCAATGAGATCATGGCAGATTTCCAGCATTTCCTGTTTCGATTCCTCAATTGCATGTTTTTAGCTCTGTTGTGTGAGAATCTCTTTGCCTTTAGGTTTTTTAAGAGGCTCTGAACCTCCTAGAGTTCTGAGTTTTCCCAGAATTGAGTAGTGTGGTTCAGGAGCACGTCTCCTATAATTCCATCAACGTACAGACCCTCCCCCTTTCAAAAACAGCGTTATAAACACTCACCAAAAAACACATCCTCAACTCCTCTCTCCTTACATCTCCAACCTTCCTTTTCATTAAATCATAGAATGGTTACAACACGGAAGAAGGCCATTCGGCCCGTCACGCCCGTGCCGGCTCTCCACAAGAGCACTTCAGCTAGTCCCACTCTCCCGCCCTTTCCCCGGAGCCCTGCAAATTTCTTTCCTCCAGATACTTATCCAATTCCCTTTTGAAAGCCGTGATTGACTCTGCCCCCACCACCCTTTCAGGCAGTGCATTCCAGATCTTTACGTCAAAAAGTTTTTTCTTACGTCGCCTTTGGTTCTTTAGCTAATCACCTATAATCTGTGTCCTCTGGTTCTCGACCCTTCTGCCATTGGGAACAGTTTCTCTCTATCTACTCTGTCCAGACCCCTCATGATTTTGAACACCTCGATCAAATCTCCTCTCAATCTTCTCTGCTCCAAGGAGAACAACCCCAGCTTCTCCAGTCTATCAACGTAACTGAAGTCCCTCATCCCTGGAACCATTCTTGTAAATCTTTTCTGCACCCTCTCGAAGGCCTTCACATCCTTCCTAAAGTGCGGTGCCCAGAATTGAACACAATACTCCAGTTGGGACCGAACTAGTGTTTTATAAAGGTTCATCATAATTTCCACATTTTTGTTCTCTATGCCTCTATTTATGAAGCCCAGAATCCCATAAGCCTTTTTAACTGCTTTCTCAACCTGCCCTGCCACCTTCAACGATTTGTGCACATATACCCCCAGGTCTCTCTGTTCATGCACCCCCTTCAGGATTGGACCACTTAGTTTATATTTCCTCTCCTGATTCTTTCTACCAAAATGTATCACTTCACACTTTTCTGCGTTAAATTTCATCTGCTACGTGTCCGGCCATTCCACCAGCCTGTCTATGTCTTCCTGAAGTCTATCACTATCCTCCTCACTGTTCCCAATACTTCCAAGCTTTGTGCCATCTGCAAATTTTGAAATTGTGCCCTGTTCACCTACATCCAAATCATTCATTTATATCAAGAAAAGCAGTGGTCCTAGAACTGACCCCTGGGGAACACCACTGTATACCTTCCTCCAGTCCGAAAAACAACCGTTCACCACTACTCTCTGTTTCCTGTCACTTGGCCAATTCTGTATTCATGCAGCCACTGTCCCTTTTATTCCATGGGCTTCAACTTTGTTGGCAAGCCTATTATGTGGCACTTTGTCGAACGCCTTTTGGAAATCCATGTACATTATGTCAACCGCATTATCCTCATCAACCCTCTCTGTTGCCTCATCAAAAAACTCAATCAAGTTAGTTAAACACGATTTGCCTTTAACAAATCCATGCTGGCTTTCTTAATTAATCCACACTTGTCCAAGTGACTGTTAATTTTGTCCCTGATTATTGTTTCTAAAGGCTTCTTCACTACCGAGGTTAAACTGACTGGCCTGTAGTTGCTGGGTTTATCCTTACACCCTTTTTTGAACAATGGTGTAACATTTGCAATTCTCCAGTCCTCTGGCACCAGCCCCGTATCTATGAAGGATTGGGAGATTATGGCCAGTACCTCCGCGATTTCCGCCCTCAATTCCCTCAGCATCCTCGGATACATCCCATCCGCTCCTGGTGACTTATCTACTTTAAGGACAACCAGCCTTTCTAATACCTCCTCTTTATCAATTTTTATCCTATCAAGTGTCTCCACTACCTCCTCCTTCACTATGTCTCTGGCAGCATCTTCTTCTTTGGTAAAGACAGATGCAAAGTACTCGTTTAGTACCTCAGCCTTACCCTCTGCCTCCATGCATAGGTCTCCTTCTTGATCCCTAATCGGCCCCACCCCTCCTCTTGCTACCCTTTTACTATTTATATGCCTATAGAAGACTTTTGGATTACCTTTTATGTTGGCTGCCATTCTATTCTCATACCCTCTCTTTGCCCCTCTTATTTTCTTTTTCACTTCTTCTCTGACCTTTCTATATTTAGCCTGATTCTCAGATGTATTTGCAACCTGACATCTGTCATACGTGTTCTTTCTCTGCTGCTTCATATTCTCTCTCTCTTTCGTCATCCAGGGAGCCCTGACTTTAGTTGCCCTGCCTTTCCCCCTAGTGGGAATGTACCTCGACTGTACCCGAACTATTTCCTCTTTAAAGGCAGCCCATTGTTCCACTACAGTTTTACCTGCCAATCTTTGATTCCAGTTTACCCGGGCCAGATCCGTTCTCATCCCACTGAAATTGGCCTTCCCCCAGTTAAACATTTTTACTCTAGATTGCTCCCTGTCCTTTTCCATAGCTAATCTAAACTTTATGATACTGTGATCACTGTTCCCTAAATGTTCACCTACTGACACTTGCTCCACTTGACCCACCTCATTCCCCAGAACCAGATCCAACAATGCCTCCTCCCTCGTCAGGCCAGAAACATATCAATCAAGAAAGTTCTCCTGAGCATACTTCAGAAATTCTTCTCCCCTCTCTGCCCTTAACACTATTACTATCCCAGTCTATATTAGGATAGTTGAAGTCCCCCATTATCACTACTCTATAGTTCTTGCACCTCTCTGTAATTACTCTGCAAACTTACTCCTCCATATCTTTCCCACTAATTGGTGGTCTGTAGAATACATCTAGTAGTGTAATGGCACCTCGATTATTTCTTAACTCTCGCCATATAGATTCTGTCCTTGACCCCTCCAGGACATCCTCCCTCTCCAACACTGTAACATTCTCCTTAACCAATACTGCCACCCCACCTCCTATCTTTCCTTCCCTATCTTTCCTGAACACATTATAACCAGGAATATTTATTACCCAATCCTGCCCTTTTTTGCGCCAGGTCTCAGTTCTTGCCACATCATATTCCCATGTGGCTATTTGTGCCTGCAGCTCACTGACCTTGTTTACTACGCTTCGTGTGTTCACATACACACTGTAAACCCATGTTACACCATCCTGGATTCTCTCTTAGTTTGACCCCCACCTAATACCTCACTATTTCTTACTTTAGCGCTCTCTGCCTCTCCCAATCCTTTCAGCACTTTATTTCTCCTTTCTAAAGTTACATCCTGCTGCCCATCCCCCTGCCAAATTCTCTCCAAAGTCCTTGAATATGTTGTTCCCTCCAAAATCTGTACCCATGTTTCCCGCAACTCTCTGTTTGAACGTCACCAATCAGTGTTCTGTAATATTGCCTGTCCCCGCCACAACGTCAGCCCATCTGCTGCTCAAACCCTCATCGATACCTTTGTAAGTGCAAGTTCTTCTTTCTTTGTTACTCCAAGCTCCACAATTCTAAAGTTGTCCTGGCCAGATTCGCACCTTGCACCCTCCGTAAACTTCAGCTCATCCAAAACTCTGCTGCCTGTGTCCTAACTCGCACCGTGTCCCGTTCACCCATCACCCCCTGTGCTCACTGCCCCGTGTCCTAACTCACACCCAGTCCCGTTCACCCATCACCCCCTGTGCTCACTGCCACGTGACCTAACTCACACCCAGTCCCGTTCACCCATCACCCCCTGTGCTCACTGCCCCGTGTCCTAACTCACACCGAGCCCCGTTCACCCATCACCCCCTGTGCTCACTGCCCCGTGTCCTAACTCGCACCCAGTCCCGTTCACCCAGCACCCCCTGTGCTCACTGCCCCGTGTCCTAACTCACACCCAGTCCCGTTCACCCATCACCCCCTGTGCTCACTGCCCCGTGTCCTAACTCGCACCGTGTCCCGTTCACCCATCACCCTCTGTGCTCACTGCCCCGTGTCCTAACTCACACCCAGTCCCGTTCGCCCATCACCCCCTGTGCTCACTGCCCCGTGTCCTAACTCACACCCAGTCCCGTTCACCCATCACCCCCTGTGCTCACTGCCCCGTGTCCTAACTCACACCCAGTCCCGTTCACCCATCACCCTCTGTGCTCACTGCCCCGTGTCCTAACTCACACCCAGTCCCGTTCACCCATCACCCTCTGTGCTCACTGCCCCGTGTCCTAACTCACACCCAGTCCCGTTCACCCATCACCCCCTGTGCTCACTGCCCCGTGTCCTAACTCACACCCAGTCCCGTTCACCCATCACCCCTGTGCTCACTGCCCCGTGTCCTAACTCACACCCAGTCCCGTTCACCCATCACCCCCTGTGCTCACTGCCCCGTGTCCTAACTCGCACCGTGTCCCGTTCACCCATCACCCCCTGTGCTCACTGCCCCGTGTCCTAACTCACACCCAGTCCCGTTCACCCATCACCCCCTGTGCTCACTGCCCCGTGTCCTAACTCACACCCAGTCCCGTTCACCCATCACCCCCTGTGCTCACTGCCCCGTGTCCTAACTCACACCCAGTCCCGTTCACCCATCACCCCCTGTGCTCACTGCCCCGTGTCCTAACTCGCACCGTGTCCCGTTCACCCATCACCCCCTGTGCTCACTGCCCCGTGTCCTAACTCACACCCAGTCCCGTTCACCCATCACCCCCTGTACTCACTGCCCCGTGTCCTAACTCGCACCCAGTCCCGTTCACCCATCACCCCCTGTTGTCACTGCCCCGTGTCCTAACTCGCACCCAGTCCCGTTCACCCATCACCCCCTGTGCTCACTGCCCCGTGTCCTAACTCGCACCCAGTCCCGTTCACCCATCACCCCCTGTGCTCACTGCCCCGTGTCCTAACTCGCACCCAGTCCCGTTCACCCATCACCCCCTGTGCTCACTGCCCCGTGTCCTAACTCGCACCCAGTCCCGTTCACCCATCACCCCCTGTGCTCACTGCCCCGTGTCCTAACTCGCACCAAGTCCCGTTCACCCATCACCCCCTGTGCTCACTGCCCCGTGTCCTAACTCACACCCTGCCCCGTTCACCCATCACCCCCTGTGCTCACTGCCCCGTGTCTTAACTCACACCCAGTCCCGTTCACCCATCACCCCCTGTGCTCACTGCCCCGTGTCCTAACTCACACCCAGTCCCGTTCACCCATCACCCCCTGTGCTCACTGCCCCGTGTCCTAACTCACACCCAGTCCCGTTCACCCATCACCCCCTGTGCTCACTGCCCTGTGTCCTAACTCACACCCAGTCCCGTTCACCCATCACCCCCTGTGCTCACTGCCCCGTGTCCTAACTCACACCCTGCCCCGTTCACCCATCACCCCCTGTGCCCACTGCCCCGTGTCCTAACTCACACCCTGCCCCGTTCACCCATCACCCCCTGTGCTCACTGCCCCGTGTCTTAACTCACACCCAGTCCCGTTCACCCATCACCCCCTGTGCTCACTGCCCCGTGTCCTAACTCACACCCAGTCCCGTTCACCCATCACCCCCTGTGCTCACTGCCCCGTGTCTTAACTCACACCCAGTCCCGTTCACCCATCACCCCCTGTGCTCACTGCCCCGTATCCTAACTCACACCCAGTCCCGTTCACCCATCACCCCCTGTGCTCACTGCCCCGTGTCTTAACTCACACCCTGCCCCGTTCACCCATCACCCCCTGTACTCACTGCCCCGTGTCCTAACTCACACCCAGTCTCGTTCACCCAACACCCCCTGTGCTCACTGCCCCGTGTCCTAACTCACACCCAGTCCTGTTCACCCATCACCCCCTGTGCTCACTGCCCCGTGTCTTAACTCACACCCAGTCCCGTTCACCCATCACCCCCTGTGCTCACTGCCCCGTGTCCTAACTCACACCCAGTCCCGTTCACCCATCACCCCCTGTGCTCACTGCCCCGTGTCCTAACTCGCACCCAGTCCCGTTCACCCATCACCCCCTGTGCTCACTGCCCCGTGTCCTAACTCGCACCCAGTCCCGTTCACCCATCACCCCCTGTGCTCACTGCCCCGTGTCCTAACTCACACCCAGTCCCGTTCACCCATCACCCCATGTGCTCACTGCCCCGTGTCCTAACTCACACCCAGTCCCGTTCACCCATCACCCCCTGTGCTCACTGCCCCGTGTCCTAACTCACACCCAGTCCCGTTCACCCATCACCCCCTGTGCTCACTGATGTGAATCAGCTCTTGGTCACCCATCACCTCATCATCGCAGTGTTTAAAACCCTTCATTGCTTTGCCCCTCTCTATCTGTGTAACATCCTCTAGCCCTACAACTCCCTCCTCAACCTCTCCTTGGCTCTGATTCTAACTTCTTGTGCATTTCGCCTCCTTCTGCCACACCCTTGGCAGCAGTGCTTAAAGCCACCGAGGCCCCACACTCAGGAATTTCCTTCCAATACCTCTCCTCCTTTACAACCCTCTTTAAAGCCTACCTCTTTGCTCAAGCTTTTAGTCACTCCTCCTAACATCTCCTCCTTTGGCTCGGACACCATTTTTCTCTTGCCTCAGTGAAGCACCTTGGGACATTTTTCTACGTTAAATGCATTACACAAGTTGTTGTCTAGCTTTCACGTGAAGAACAAGGTCCAAGAGAGGTCCCTGCACCCCGTACTCCGGCATGAATGAAACCGTTCAGGAAATGAGGGGAGCAAGTTGGAGCAGGGATACCGTCCCGCCAACCCCCAGTTTTCTACTTACTGTCCTATTAGGGTCTCCGTGGAAGCAGGGCTGAGATAAGGACGGAGGCATTGCTGGTCCACAGTGCGAGGCACCACACCATCTGCACATGACTCAGCTTCCAGCCGAAATGGCTGGATAATCAAGGACAGGAGCCCCAACTAATTTGTTTAATGTGAACTGGCCGTTGATGTGAATGAGCAGTTTGTATGTAAATGGAGATGTTGTCTGAAGAGAGATGGAGCTGAGCGTATCACTGTAAATTGGTTCACGATCTCAGTCTCATTGTTGGAGCGGAGCTGTAAACCTGCACTGATTGGAGTGCTAACATTTCCATATTAACCTTTGACTTCAAGTGCTGACCCATTGAACTCTTGCCCTGTCATGAAATGCCTGGCCCCAGTATGTTCCATTCAGAGACCGACTGCGCAGCGCCCTGTCCTGGGAAAGGGATCACAGTTTAGAGTGTGGGCTGTGGCCTGCGGTCCCTGGGAAGTGGTGCTTCGCGCAAGCTTCTATTGCGAGTAAGGCTGATTGTGTGAGGTTACGCCTTGTGATGAGGTGAGCTGTACCCTGGGTGCTGGCCATTCCAACCTGTCTTCAAATGTGGGCCTCAAACAGACTGCTGGGAAAGGAGCAGTGAATAGAAATATTCAAAATAACAACAGAAAATGCTGGAAAAACTCAGCAGGCCAGGCAACATCCGTGGAGAGAAATAGAGCCGATGTTTCGGGTCAAACCCTTTGTCAAGACTGGAAAGGCACAGGAAATGAAACCGATTGAAAGGTCAGGCTGGGAGAGATTCAGTCTGGCAAGACCACTCCTCCCCCTCCCCTCCTGTATAAACCAAGAGATGTGAGGGGAGGGCTTCCATTTGTCATTTAGTGAGAGTAAACAGCCCTTTCAGCTATTCTCACAGGTATGCTAGTTTACTGCTTCAATCAGAGGGTAGTTCACTGGCTTTCCCAGCCCAGCACCTGGGAGGTGTCAAGTGATATTTACACCACACTCCTCAGCCCTGTTATTTAAATCATTCTTTGAAATGTAATCTGACTTTTGGTTGCCACCTTTCCTGAAAGTGCCCTCCATTATTCAATATCCTGCTGAGACTTAATGTCTGACTCAAACAGCAAGCATTCCCTTGAGTGAGATCCCACAGGGCTGTCAGCACGCTGTACCCCAGTGAGAGTCAGTGTCTGTGGAACGCTAGTCCAGTGAGAGTCAGTGTCTGTGGAACTGTACCCCAGTGAGAGTCAGTGTCTGTGGAACTGTACCCCAGTGAGAGTCAGTGTCTGTGGAACTGTACTCCAGTGAGAGTCAGTGTCTGTGGAACTGTACCCCAGTGAGAGTCAGTGTCCATGGAACTGTGCCCCAGTGAGAGTCAGTGTCTGTGGAACTGTACCCCAGTGAGAGTCAGTGTCTGTGGAACTGTACCCCAGGGAGAGTCAGTGTCTGTGGAACTGCACCCCAGTGAGAGTCAGTGTCTGTGGAACTGTACCCCAGTGAGAGTCAGTGTCTGTGGAACTGTACCCCAGTGAGAGTCAGTGTCTGTGGAACTGTACCCCAGTGAGAGTCAGTGTCTGTGGAACTGTACCCCAGTGAGAGTCAGTGTCTGTGGAACTGTACCCCAGTGAGAGTCAGTGTCTGTGGAACTGTACCCCAGTGAGAGTCAGTGTCTGTGGAACTGTACCCCAGTGAGAGACAGTGTCTGTGGAACTGTACCCCAGTGAGAGTCAGTGTCTGTGGAACTGTACCCCAGTGAGAGTCAGTGTCTGTGGAACTGTACCCCAGTGAGAGTCAGTGACTGTGGAACTCTACCCCAGTGAGAGTCAGTGTCTGTGGAACTGTACCCCAGTGAGAGTCAGTGTCTGTGGAACTGTACCCCAGTGAGAGTCAGTGTCTGTGGAACTGTACCCCAGTGAGAGTCAGTGTCTGTGGAACAGTACCCCAGTGAGAGTCAGTGTCTGTGGAACTGTACCCCAGTGAGAGTCAGTGTCTGTGGAACTGTACCCCAGTGAGAGTCAGTGTCTGTGGAACAGTACCCCAGTGAGAGTCAGTGTCTGTGGAACTGTACCCCAGTGAGAGTCAGTGTCTGTGGAACTGTACCCCAGTGAGAGTCAGTGTCTGTGGAACTGTACCCCAGTGAGAGTCAGTGTCTGTGGAACTGTACCCCAGTGAGCGTCAGTGTCTGTGGAACTGTACCCCAGTGAGAGTCAGTGTCTGTGGAACTGTACCCCAGTGAGAGTCAGTGTCTGTGGAACTGTACCCCAGTGAGAGTCAGTGTCTGTGGAACTGTACCCCAGTGAGAGTCAGTGCCTGTGGAACTGTACCCCAGTGAGGGTCAGTGTCTGTGGAACTGTACCCCAGTGAGGGTCAGTGTCTGTGGAACTGTACCCCAGTGAGAGTCAGTGTCTGTGGAACTGTACCCCAGTGAGCGTCAGTGTCAGTGGAACTGTACCCCAGTGAGAGTCAGTGTCTATGGAGCTGTATCCCAGTCCGTGTCAGTGTATGTGGAACTGTACCCCAGTGAGAGTCAGTGTCTGTGGAACTGTACCCCAGTGAGAGTCAGTGTCTGTGGAACTGTACCCCAGTGAGATTCAGTGTCTGTGGAACTGTACCCCAGTGATAGTCAGTGCCTGTGGAACTGTACCCCAGTGAGAGTCAGTGGCTGTGGAACAGTAACCTAGTGAGAGTCAGTGCCTGTTGAACTATACCCCAGTGAGAGTCAGTGTCTGTGGAACTGTACCACAGTGAGAGTCACTGTCTGTGGAACTGTACCCCAGTGAGTGTCTGTGTCTGTGGAACTGTACCCCAGTGAGAGTCAGTGTCTGTGGAACTGTACCCCAGTGAGCGTCAGTGTCTGTGGAACTGTACCCCAGTGAGCGTCAGTGTCTGTGGAACTGTACCCCAGTGAGAGTCAGTGTCTGTGGAACTGTACCCCAGTGAGAGTCAGTGTCTGTGGAACTGTACCCCAGTGAGAGTCAGTGTCTGTGGAACTGTACCCCAGTGAGAGTCAGTGCCTGTGGAACTGTACCCCAGTGAGAGTCAGTGTCTGTGGAACTGTACCCCAGTGAGAGTCAGTGTCTGTGGAACTGTACCCCAGTGAGAGTCAGTACCTGTGGAACTGTACCCCAGTGAGGGTCAGTGTCTGTGGAACTGTACCCCAGTGAGGGTCAGTGTCTGTGGAACTGTACCCCAGTGAGAGTCAGTGTCTGTGGAACTGTACCCCAGTGAGCGTCAGTGTCTGTGGAACTGTACCCCAGTGAGAGTCAGTGTCTGTGGAACTGTACCCCAGTGAGAGTCAGTGTCTGTGGAACTGTACCCCAGTGAGAGTCAGTGCCTGTGGAACTGTACCCCAGTGAGCGTCAGTGTCTGTGGAACTGTACCCCAGTGAGAGTCAGTGTCTGAGGAACTGTACCCCAGTGAGAGTCAGTGTCTGTGGAACTGTACCCCAGTGAGAGTCAGTGTCTATGGAACTGTGCCCCAGTGAGAGTCAGGGTCAGTGGAACTGAACCCCAGTGAGCTTCAGTGTCTGTGGAACTGTACCCCAGTGAGAGTCAGTGTCTATGGAACTGTACCCAGTGAGCTTCAGTGTCTGTGAAACTGTACCCCAGTGAGAGTCAGTGTCGATGGAACTGAACCCCAGTGAGATTCAGTGTCTGTGGAAATGTACCCCAGTGAGAGTCAATGTCTGTGGAACTGTACCCCAGTGAGAGTCAGTGTCTGTATAACTGTACCCCAGTGAGAGTCAGTGTCTGTGGAACAGTACCCCAGTGAGAGTCAGTGTCTGTGGAACTGTACCCCAGTGAGAGTCAGTGTCTGTGGAACTGTACCCCAGTGAGAGTCAGTGTCTGTATAACTGTTCCCCAGTGAGAGTCAGTGTCTGTGGAACTGTACCCCAGTGAGATTCAGTGTCTGTGGAACTGTACCCCAGTGAGAGTCAGTGTTTGTGGAACTGTACCCCAGCGAGAGTCAGTGTCTGTGGAACTGTACCCCAGTGAGAGTCAGCGTCAGTGGAACAGTACCGCAGACAGAGTCAGTGTCAGTGGAACTGTACCACAGTGAGTGTCAGTGCCTGTGGAACTGTACCCCAGTGAGATTCTGTGTCAGTGGAACTGTACCCCAGTGAGAGTCAGTGTCTATGGAGCTGTATCCCAGTCCGTGTCAGTGTATGTGGAACTGTACCCCAGTGAGAGTCAGTGTCTGTGGAACTGTACCCCAGTGAGAGTCAGTGTCTGTGGAACTGTACCCCAGTGAGATTCAGTGTCTGTGGAACTGTACCCCAGTGATAGTCAGTGCCTGTGGAACTGTACCCCAGTGAGAGTCAGTGGCTGTGGAACAGTAACCTAGTGAGAGTCAGTGCCTGTTGAACTATACCCCAGTGAGAGTCAGTGTCTGTGGAACTGTACCACAGTGAGAGTCACTGTCTGTGGAACTGTACCCCAGTGAGTGTCTGTGTCTGTGGAACTGTACCCCAGTGAGAGTCAGTGTCTGTGGAACTGTACCCCAGTGAGCGTCAGTGTCTGTGGAACTGTACCCCAGTGAAAGTCAGTGTCTGTGGAACTCTACCCCAGTGAGCATCAGTGTCTGTGGAACTGTACCCCAGTGAGATTCAGTGTCTGTGGAACTGGACCCCAGTGAGAGTCAGTGTCTGTGGAACTGTACCCCAGTGAGAGTCAGTGTCTGTGGAACTGTACCCCAGTGAGAATCAGTCTCTGTGGAACTGTACCCCAGTGAGAGTCAGTGTCTGTGGAACTGTACCCCAGTGAGAGTTAGTGTCTGTGGAACTGAACCCCAGTGAGTGTCAGTGTCTGTGGAACTGTACCCCAGTGAGAGTCAGTGTCTGTATAACTGTTCCCCAGTGAGAGTCAGTGTCTGTGGAACTGTACCCCAGTGATAGTCAGTGCCTGTGGAACTGTACCCCAGTGAGAGTCAGTGTCTGTGGAACAGTAACCGAGTGAGAGTCAGTGCCTGTTGAACTATACCCCAGTGAGAGTCAGTGTCTGTGGAACTGTACCCCAGTGAGAGTCACTGTCTGTGGAACTGTACCCCAGTGAGTGTCTGTGTCTGTGGAACTGTACCCCAGTGAAAGTCAGTGTCTGTGGAACTGTACCCCAGTGAGCATCAGTGTCTGTGGAACTGTACCCCAGTGAGAGTCAGTGTCTGTGGAACTGTACCCCAGTGAGAGTCAGTGTCTGTGGAACTGTACCCCAGTGAGAGTCAGTGTCTGTGGAACTGTACCCCAGTGAGAGTCAGTGTCTGTGGAACTGTACCCCAGTGAGAGTCAGTGTCTGTGGAACTGTACCCCAGTGAGAGTCAGTGTCTGTGGAACTGTACCCCAGTGAGAGTCAGTGTCTGTGGAACTGTACCCCAGTGAGAGTCAGTGCCTGTGGAACTGTATCCCAGTGAGAGTCAGTGCCTGTGGAACTGTACCCCAGTGAGGGTCAGTGTCTGTGGAACTGTACCCCAGTGAGAGTCAGTGTCTGTGGAACTGTACCCCAGTGAGCGTCAGTGTCTGTGGAACTGTACCCCAGTGAGAGTCAGTGTCTGTGGAACTGTACCCCAGTGAGAGTCAGTGTCTGTGGAACTGTACCCCAGTGAGAGTCAGTGTCTGTGGAACTGTACCCCAGTGAGAGTCAGTGCCTGTGGAACTGTACCCCAGTGAGAGTCAGTGTCTGTGGAACTGTACCCCAGTGAGAGTCAGTGTCTGTGGAACTGTACCCCAGTGAGAGTCAGTGCCTGTGGAACTGTACCCCAGTGAGGGTCAGTGTCTGTGGAACTGTACCCCAGTGAGGGTCAGTGTCTGTGGAACTGTACCCCAGTGAGAGTCAGTGTCTGTGGAACTGTACCCCAGTGAGCGTCAGTGTCTGTGGAACTGTACCCCAGTGAGAGTCAGTGTCTGTGGAACTGTACCCCAGTGAGAGTCAGTGTCTGTGGAACTGTACCCCAGTGAGAGTCAGTGCCTGTGGAACTGTACCCCAGTGAGCGTCAGTGTCTGTGGAACTGTACCCCAGTGAGAGTCAGTGTCTGAGGAACTGTACCCCAGTGAGAGTCAGTGTCTGTGGAACTGTACCCCAGTGAGAGTCAGTGTCTATGGAACTGTGCCCCAGTGAGAGTCAGTGTCAGTGGAACTGAACCCCAGTGAGCTTCAGTGTCTGTGGAACTGTACCCCAGTGAGAGTCAGTGTCTATGGAACTGTACCCAGTGAGCTTCAGTGTCTGTGAAACTATACCCCAGTGAGAGTCAGTGTCGATGGAACTGAACCCCAGTGAGATTCAGTGTCTGTGGAAATGTACCCCAGTGAGAGTCAATGTCTGTGGAACTGTACCCCAGTGAGAGTCAGTGTCTGTATAACTGTACCCCAGTGAGAGTCAGTGTCTGTGGAACAGTACCCCAGTGAGAGTCAGTGTCTGTGGAACTGTACCCCAGTGAGAGTCAGTGTCTGTGGAACTGTACCCCAGTGAGAGTCAGTGTCTGTATAACTGTTCCCCAGTGAGAGTCAGTGTCTGTGGAACTGTACCCCAGTGAGATTCAGTGTCTGTGGAACTGTACCCCAGTGAGAGTCAGTGTTTGTGGAACTGTACCCCAGCGAGAGTCAGTGTCTGTGGAACTGTACCCCAGTGAGAGTCAGTGTCTGTGAAAATGTACCCAGTTGAGAGTCAGTGTCTGTGTAACTGTACCCCAGTGAGAGTCAGTGTCAGTGGAACAGTACCGCAGACAGAGTCAGTGTCAGTGGAACTGTACCACAGTGAGTGTCAGTGCCTGTGGAACTGTACCCCAGTGAGATTCTGTGTCAGTGGAACTGTACCCCAGTGAGAGTCAGTGTCTATGGAGCTGTATCCCAGTGAGAGTCAGTGTCTGTGGAACTGTACCCCAGTGAGATTCAGTGTCTGTGGAACTGTACCCCAGTGATAGTCAGTGCCTGTGGAACTGTACCCCAGTGAGAGTCAGTGGCTGTGGAACAGTAACCTAGTGAGAGTCAGTGCCTGTTGAACTATACCCCAGTGAGAGTCAGTGTCTGTGGAACTGTACCACAGTGAGAGTCACTGTCTGTGGAACTGTACCCCAGTGAGTGTCTGTGTCTGTGGAACTGTACCCCAGTGAGAGTCAGTGTCTGTGGAACTGTACCCCAGTGAGCGTCAGTGTCTGTGGAACTGTACCCCAGTGAAAGTCAGTGTCTGTGGAACTCTACCCCAGTGAGCATCAGTGTCTGTGGAACTGTACCCCAGTGAGATTCAGTGTCTGTGGAACTGGACCCCAGTGAGAATCAGTCTCTGTGGAACTGTACCCCAGTGAGAGTCAGTGTCTGTGGAACTGTACCCCAGTGAGAGTCAGTGTCTGTGGAACTGAACCCCAGTGAGTGTCAGTGTCTGTGGAACTGTACCCCAGTGAGAGTCAGTGTCTGTATAACTGTTCCCCAGTGAGAGTCAGTGTCTGTGGAACTGTACCCCAGTGATAGTCAGTGCATGTGGAACTGTACCACAGTGAGAGTCAGTGTCTGTGGAACAGTAACCTAGTGAGAGTCAGTGCCTGTTGAACTATACCCCAGTGAGAGTCAGTGTCTGTGGAACTGTACCCCAGTGAGAGTCACTGTCTGTGGAACTGTACCCCAGTGAGTGTCTGTGTCTGTGGAACTGTACCCCAGTGAAAGTCAGTGTCTGTGGAACTGTACCCCAGTGAGCATCAGTGTCTGTGGAACTGTACCCCAGTGAGTGTCAGTGACTGTTAAACTGTACCCCAGTGAGAGTCAGTGTCTGTGGAACTGTACCCCAGTGAGAGTCGGTGTTTGTGAAACTGCACCCCAGTGAGAGTCAGTGTCTGTGGAACTGTACCCCAGTGAGAGTCAGTGTCTGTGGAACTGTATCCCAGTGAGGGTCAGTGTCTGTGGAACTGTACCCCAGTGAGAGTCAGCGTCTGTGGAACTGTACCCCAGTGAGAGGCGGTGTTTGTGGAACTGTATCCCAGTGAGAATCAGTGTCTGTGGAACTGTACCCCAATGAGAGTCAGTGTCTGACTAACTGTACGCCAGTGAGCGTCAGTTTCTGTGGAACTGTATCCCAGTGAGCCTCAGTGCCTGCGGAACTGTACCCCAGTGAGAGTCCGTTTCTGTGGAACTGTAGCCCAGTGAGCATCAGTGTCTGTGGAACTGTACCCCAGTGAGAGTCACTGTATCCCAGTCAGTATCAGTGTCTGTGGAACTGAACCCCAGTGAGAATCAGTGCCTGTGGAAATGCACCACAGTGAGCGTTAGTGTCTGTGGAACTGAAACCCAGTGAGCGTCAGTGTCTGTGGAACTCTACCCCAGTGAGAGTCAGTGTCTGTAGAACTGTACCCCAGTGCGAGTCAGTGTCTGTGGAACTGTACCCCAGTGAGTGTCACTGTCTGTGGAAATGTACCCCAGTGAGAGTCAGTGTCTGTGGAACTGTACCCCAGTGAGAATCGGTGTTTTTGAAACTGCACCCCAGTGAGAGTCAGTGTCTGGAACTGTACCCCAGTGAGAGTCAGTGACTGTGGAACTGAACCCCAGTGAGCATCAGTGTCTGTGGAACTGCACCCCAGTCAGTATCAGCGTCTGTGGAACTGTACCCCAGTGAGAGTCAGTGTCTGTGGAACTGTACCCCAGTGAGCGTCAGTGTCTGTGGAATTGTATCCCAGTGAGCGTCAGTGTCTGTGGAACTGTACCCCAGTGAGATTCGGTGTCTGTGGAACTGTACCCCAGTGAGAGTTAGTGTCTGTGGAACTGTACCCCAGTGAGATTCAGTGTCTGTGGAACTGTACCCCAGTCAGCATCATTGTCTGTGGAACTGAACCCCAGTGAGAGTCAGTGTCTGTGGAACTGAACCCCAGTTAGCGTCAGTGTCTGTGGAACTGTACCCCAGTGAGAGTCAGTGTCTGTGGAACTGTACCCCAGTGAGAGTCAGTGTTTGTGAAACTGTACCTCAGTGAGAGTCAGTGTCTGTGGAACTGTACCCCAGTGAGAGTCAGTGTTTGTGAAACTGTACCTCAGTGAGAGTCAGTGTCTGTGGAACTGTACCCCAGTGAGAGTCCGTGTCTGTGGAACTGTATCCCAGTGAGCGTCAGTGTCTGTGGAACTGTACCCCAGTGAGATTCGGTGTCTGTGGAACTGTACCCCAGTGAGATTCAGTGTCTGTGGAACTGTACCCCAGTGAGATTCAGTGTCTGTGGAACTGAACCCCAGTGAGAATCAGTGTCTACGGAACTGAACCCCAGTGAGCGTCAGTGTCTATGGAACTGTACCCCATTGAGCGTCAGTGTCTATGCCACTGTACCCCAGTGAGAGTCAGTGTCTACGGAACTGAACCCCAGTGAGCGTCAGTGTCTATGGAACAGTACCCCAGTGAGAGTCAGTGTCTATGGAACTGAACCCCAGTAAACGTCAATGTCTTTGGAACTGTACCCCAGTGAGAGTCAGTGTCTGTGGAACTGTACCCCAGTGAGCGTCAGTGTCTGTGGAACTGTACCCCAGTGAGAGTCAGTGTCTGTGGAACTGTACCCCAGTGAGCATCAGTGTCTGTGGAACTGTACCCCAGTGAGTGTCAGTGACTGTTAAACTGTACCCCAGTGAGAGTCAGTGTCTGTGGAACTGTACCCCAGTGAGAGTCAGTGTCTGTGGAACAGTAACCTAGTGAGAGTCAGTGCCTGTTGAACTATACACCAGTGAGAGTCAGTGTCTGTGCAACTGTACCCCAGTGAGAGTCAGTGTCTGTGGAACTGTACCCCAGTGAGAGTCAGTGTCTGTGGAACTGTACCCCAGTGAGAGTCAGTGTCTGTATAACTGTTCCCCAGTGAGAGTCAGTGTCTATGGAACTGTACCCCAGTGAGAGTCAGTGTTTGTGGAACTGTACCCCAGCGAGAGTCAGTGTCTGTGGAACTGTACCCCAGTGAGAGTCAGTGTCAGTGGAATAGTACCGCAGACAGAGTCAGTGTCTGTGGAACTGTACCCCAGTCAGAGTCAGTGTCAGTGGAACTGTACCCCAGTGAGAGTCAGTGTCTATGGAGCTGTATCCCAGTCCGTGTCAGTGTCTGTGGAACTGTACCCCAGTGAGAGTCAGTGTCTGTGGAACTGTACCCCAGTGAGAGTCAGTGTCTGTGGAACTGTACCCCAGTGAGATTCAGTGTCTGTGGAACTGGACCCCAGTGAGCGTCAGTGTCTGTGGAACTGAACCCCAGTGAGTGTCAGTGTCTGTGGAACTGTACCCCAGTGAGAGTCAGTGTCTGTGGAACTGTACCCCAGTGAGAGTCAGTGTCTGTGTTACTGTTCCCCAGTGAGAGTCAGTGTCTGTGGAACTGTACCCCAGTGATAGTCAGTGCCTGTGGAACTGTACCCCAGTGAGAGTCAGTGTCTGTGGAACAGTAACCTAGTGAGAGTCAGTGCCTGTTGAACTATACCCCAGTGAGAGTCAGTGTCTGTGGAACTGTACCCCAGTGAGAGTCACTGTCTGTGGAACTGTACCCCAGTGAGTGTCTGTGTCTGTGGAACTGTACCCCAGTGAAAGTCAGTGTCTGTGGAACTGTACCCCAGTGAGCATCAGTGTCTGTGGAACTGTACCCCAGTGAGTGTCAGTGACTGTTAAACTGCACCCCAGTGAGAGTCAGTGTCTGTGGAACTGTACCCCAGTGAGAGTCAGTGTCTGTGGAACTGTATCCCAGTGAGGGTCAGTGTCTGTGGAACTGTACCCCAGTGAGAGTCAGCGTCTGTGGAACTGTACCCCAGTGAGAGGCGGTGTTTGTGGAACTGTATCCCAGTGAGAATCAGTGTCTGTGGAACTGTACCCCAATGAGAGTCAGTGTCTGACTAACTGTACGCCAGTGAGCGTCAGTTTCTGTGGAACTGTATCCCAGTGAGCCTCAGTGCCTGCGGAACTGTACCCCAGTGAGAGTCCGTTTCTGTGGAACTGTAGCCCAGTGAGCATCAGTGTCTGTGGAACTGTACCCCAGTGAGAGTCACTGTATCCCAGTCAGTATAAGTGTCTGTGGAACTGAACCCCAGTGAGAATCAGTGCCTGTGGAAATGTACCACAGTGAGCGTTAGTGTCTGTGGAACTGAAACCCAGTGAGCGTCAGTGTCTGTGGAACTCTACCCCAGTGAGAGTCAGTGTCTGAAGAACTGTACCCCAGTGAGAGTCAGTGTCTGTGGAACTGTACCCCAGTGAGTGTCACTGTCTGTGGAAATGTACCCCAGTGAGAGTCAGTGTCTGTGGAACTGTACCCCAGTGAGAATCGGTGTTTTTGAAACTGCACCCCAGTGAGAGTCAGTGTCTGGAACTGTACCCCAGTGAGAGTCAGTGCCTGTGGAATTGTACCCCAGTGAGAGTCAGTGACTGTGGAACTGAACCCCAGTGAGCGTCAGTGTCTGTGGAACTGCACCCCAGTCAGTATCAGCGTCTGTGGAACTGAACCCCAGTGAGAGTCAGTGTCTGTGGAACTGTACCTCAGTGAGAGTCAGTGTCTGTGGAACTGTACCCCAGTGAGAGTCAGTGTTTGTGAAACTGTACCTCAGTGAGAGTCAGTGTCTGTGGAACTGTACCCCAGTGAGCGTCAGTGTCTGTGGAATTGTATCCCAGTGAGCGTCAATGTCTGTGGAACTGTACCCCAGTGAGATTCGGTGTCTGTGGAACTGTACCCCAGTGAGAGTTAGTGTCTGTGGAACTGTACCCCAGTGAGATTCAGTGTCTGTGGAACTGTACCCCAGTCAGCATCATTGTCTGTGGAACTGAACCCCAGTGAGAGTCAGTGTCTGTGGAACTGAACCCCAGTTAGCGTCAGTGTCTGTGGAACTGTACCCCAGTGAGAGTCAGTTTCTGTGGAACTGTACCCCAGTGAGAGTCAGTGTCTGTGGAACTGTACCCCAGTGAGAGTCCGTGTCTGTGGAACTGTACCCCAGTCAGCATCAGTGTCTGTGGAACTGTACCCCAGTGAGAATCAGTGTCTACGGAACTGAACCCCAGTGAGCGTCAGTGTCTATGGAACTGTACCCCATTGAGCGTCAGTGTCTGTGCCACTGTACCCCAGTGAGAGTCAGTGTCTACGGAACTGAACCCCAGTGAGCGTCAGTGTCTATGGAACAGTACACCAGTGAGAGTCAGTGTCTATGGAACTGAACCCCAGTAAACGTCAATGTCTTTGGAACTGTACCCCAGTGAGAGTCAGTGTCTGTGGAACTGTACCCCAGTGAGTGTCAGTGTCTGTGGAACTGTACCCCAGTGAGAGTCAGTGTCTGTGGAACTGTACCCCAGTGAGCATCAGTGTCTGTGGAACTGTACCCCAGTGAGTGTCAGTGACTGTTAAACTGTACCCCAGTGAGAGTCAGTGTCTGTGGAACTGTACCCCAGTGAGAGTCAGTGTCTGTGGAACAGTAACCTAGTGACAGTCAGTGCCTGTTGAACTATACCCCAGTGAGAGTCAGTGTCTGTGGAACGGTACCCCAGTGAGAGTCAGTGTCTGTGGAACTGTACCCCAGTGAGAGTCAGTGTCTGTGGAACTGTACCCCAGTGAGAGTCAGTGTCTGTATAACTGTTCCCCAGTGAGAGTCAGTGTCTGTGGAACTGTACCCCAGTGAGCTTCAGTGTCTGTGGAACTGTACCCCAGTGAGAGTCAGTGTTTGTGGAACTGTACCCCAGCGAGAGTCAGTGTCTGTGGAACTGTACCCCAGTGAGAGTCAGTGTCAGTGGAATAGTACCGCAGACAGAGTCAGTGTCTGTGGAACTGTACCCCAGTCAGAGTCAGTGTCAGTGGAACTGTACCCCAGTGAGAGTCAGTGTCTATGGAGCTGTATCCCAGTCCGTGTCAGTGTCTGTGGAACTGTGCCCCAGTGAGAGTCAGTGTCTGTGGAACTGTACCCCAGTGAGAGTCAGTGTCTGTGGAACTGTACCCCAGTGAGATTCAGTGTCTGTGGAACTGGACCCCAGTGAGCGTCAGTGTCTGTGGAACTGAACCCCAGTGAGTGTCAGTGTCTGTGGAACTGTACCCCAGTGAGAGTCAGTGTCTGTGGAACTGTACCCCAGTGAGAGTCAGTGTCTGTATAACTGTTCCCCAGTGAGAGTCAGTGTCTGTGGAACTGTACCCCAGTGATAGTCAGTGCCTGTGGAACTGTACCCCAGTGAGAGTCAGTGTCTGTGGAACAGTAACCTAGTGAGAGTCAGTGCCTGTTGAACTATACCCCAGTGAGAGTCAGTGTCTGTGGAACTGTACCCCAGTGAGAGTCACTGTCTGTGGAACTGTACCCCAGTGAGTGTCTGTGTCTGTGGAACTGTACCCCAGTGAGAGTCAGTGTCTGTGGAACTGTACCCCAGTGAGCGTCAGTGTCTGCGGAACTGTACCCCAGTGAAAGTCAGTGTCTGTGGAACTGTACCCCAGTGAGCATCAGTGTCTGTGGAACTGTACCCCAGTGAGTGTCAGTGACTGTTAAACTGTACCCCAGTGAGAGTCAGTGTCTGTGGAACTGTACCCCAGTGAGAGTCGGTGTTTGTGAAACTGCACCCCAGTGAGAGTCAGTGTCTGTGGAACTGTACCCCAGTGAGAGTCAGTGTCTGTGGAACTGTATCCCAGTGAGGGTCAGTGTCTGTGGAACTGTACCCCAGTGAGAGTCAGCGTCTGTGGAACTGTACCCCAGTGAGAGGCGGTGTTTGTGGAACTGTATCCCAGTGAGAATCAGTGTCTGTGGAACTGTACCCCAATGAGAGTCAGTGCCTGCGGAACTGTACCCCAGTGAGAGTCCGTTTCTGTGGAACTGTAGCCCAGTGAGCATCAGTGTCTGTGGAACTGTACCCCAGTGAGAGTCACTGTATCCCAGTCAGTATCAGTGTCTGTGGAACTGAACCCCATTGAGAATCAGTGCCTGTGGAAATGTACCACAGTGAGCGTTAGTGTCTGTGGAACTGAAACCCAGTGAGCGTCAGTGTCTGTGGAACTCTACCCCAGTGAGAGTCAGTGTCTGTAGAACTGTACCCCAGTGAGAGTCAGTGTCTGTGGAACTGTACCCCAGTGAGTGTCACTGTCTGTGGAAATGTACCCCAGTGACAGTCAGTGTCTGTGGAACTGTACCCCAGTGAGAATCGGTGTTTTTGAAACTGCACCCCAGTGAGAGTCAGTGTCTGGAACTGTACCCCAGTGAGAGTCAGTGCCTGTGGAATTGTACCCCAGTGAGAGTCAGTGACTGTGGAACTGAACCCCAGTGAGCGTCAGTGTCTGTGGAACTGCACCCCAGTCAGTATCAGCGTCTGTGGAACTGCACTCCAGTGAGAGTCAGTGTTTGTGAAACTGTACCTCAGTGAGAGTCAGTGTCTGTGGAACTGAACCCCAGTGAGTGTCAGTGTCTGTGGAACTGTACCCCAGTGAGAGTCAGTGTCTGTATAACTGTTCCCCAGTGAGAGTCAGTGTCTGTGGAACTGTACCCCAGTGATAGTCAGTGCCTGTGGAACTGTACCCCAGTGAGAGTCAGTGTCTGTGGAACAGTAACCGAGTGAGAGTCAGTGCCTGTTGAACTATACCCCAGTGAGAGTCAGTGTCTGTGGAACTGTACCCCAGTGAGAGTCACTGTCTGTGGAACTGTACCCCAGTGAGTGTCTGTGTCTGTGGAACTGTACCCCAGTGAAAGTCAGTGTCTGTGGAACTGTACCCCAGTGAGCATCAGTGTCTGTGGAACTGTACCCCAGTGAGAGTCAGTGTCTGTGGAACTGTACCCCAGTGAGAGTCAGTGTCTGTGGAACTGTACCCCAGTGAGAGTCAGTGTCTGTGGAACTGTACCCCAGTGAGAGTCAGTGTCTGTGGAACTGTACCCCAGTGAGAGTCAGTGTCTGTGGAACTGTACCCCAGTGAGAGTCAGTGTCTGTGGAACTGTACCCCAGTGAGAGACAGTGTCTGTGGAACTGTACCCCAGTGAGAGTCAGTGTCTGTGGAACTGTACCCCAGTGAGAGTCAGTGTCTGTGGAACTGTACCCCAGTGAGAGTCAGTGTCTGTGGAACTGTACCCCAGTGAGAGTCAGTGTCTGTGGAACTGTACCCCAGTGAGAGTCAGTGTCTGTGGAACTGTACCCCAGTGAGAGTCAGTGACTGTGGAACTCTACCCCAGTGAGAGTCAGTGTCTGTGGAACTGTACCCCAGTGAGAGTCAGTGTCTGTGGAACTGTACCCCAGTGAGAGTCAGTGTCTGTGGAACTGTACCCCAGTGAGAGTCAGTGTCTGTGGAACAGTACCCCAGTGAGAGTCAGTGTCTGTGGAACTGTACCCCAGTGAGAGTCAGTGTCTGTGGAACTGTACCCCAGTGAGAGTCAGTGTCTGTGGAACAGTACCCCAGTGAGAGTCAGTGTCTGTGGAACTGTACCCCAGTGAGAGTCAGTGTCTGTGGAACTGTACCCCAGTGAGAGTCAGTGTCTGTGGAACTGTACCCCAGTGAGAGTCAGTGTCTGTGGAACTGTACCCCAGTGAGAGTCAGTGTCTGTGGAACTGTACCCCAGTGAGAGTCAGTGCCTGTGGAACTGTATCCCAGTGAGAGTCAGTGCCTGTGGAACTGTACCCCAGTGAGGGTCAGTGTCTGTGGAACTGTACCCCAGTGAGAGTCAGTGTCTGTGGAACTGTACCCCAGTGAGCGTCAGTGTCTGTGGAACTGTACCCCAGTGAGAGTCAGTGTCTGTGGAACTGTACCCCAGTGAGAGTCAGTGTCTGTGGAACTGTACCCCAGTGAGAGTCAGTGTCTGTGGAACTGTACCCCAGTGAGAGTCAGTGCCTGTGGAACTGTACCCCAGTGAGAGTCAGTGTCTGTGGAACTGTACCCCAGTGAGAGTCAGTGTCTGTGGAACTGTACCCCAGTGAGAGTCAGTGCCTGTGGAACTGTACCCCAGTGAGGGTCAGTGTCTGTGGAACTGTACCCCAGTGAGGGTCAGTGTCTGTGGAACTGTACCCCAGTGAGAGTCAGTGTCTGTGGAACTGTACCCCAGTGAGCGTCAGTGTCTGTGGAACTGTACCCCAGTGAGAGTCAGTGTCTGTGGAACTGTACCCCAGTGAGAGTCAGTGTCTGTGGAACTGTACCCCAGTGAGAGTCAGTGCCTGTGGAACTGTACCCCAGTGAGCGTCAGTGTCTGTGGAACTGTACCCCAGTGAGAGTCAGTGTCTGAGGAACTGTACCCCAGTGAGAGTCAGTGTCTGTGGAACTGTACCCCAGTGAGAGTCAGTGTCTATGGAACTGTGCCCCAGTGAGAGTCAGTGTCAGTGGAACTGAACCCCAGTGAGCTTCAGTGTCTGTGGAACTGTACCCCAGTGAGAGTCAGTGTCTATGGAACTGTACCCAGTGAGCTTCAGTGTCTGTGAAACTGTACCCCAGTGAGAGTCAGTGTCGATGGAACTGAACCCCAGTGAGATTCAGTGTCTGTGGAAATGTACCCCAGTGAGAGTCAATGTCTGTGGAACTGTACCCCAGTGAGAGTCAGTGTCTGTATAACTGTACCCCAGTGAGAGTCAGTGTCTGTGGAACAGTACCCCAGTGAGAGTCAGTGTCTGTGGAACTGTACCCCAGTGAGAGTCAGTGTCTGTGGAACTGTACCCCAGTGAGAGTCAGTGTCTGTATAACTGTTCCCCAGTGAGAGTCAGTGTCTGTGGAACTGTACCCCAGTGAGATTCAGTGTCTGTGGAACTGTACCCCAGTGAGAGTCAGTGTTTGTGGAACTGTACCCCAGCGAGAGTCAGTGTCTGTGGAACTGTACCCCAGTGAGAGTCAGTGTCAGTGGAACAGTACCGCAGACAGAGTCAGTGTCAGTGGAACTGTACCACAGTGAGTGTCAGTGCCTGTGGAACTGTACCCCAGTGAGATTCTGTGTCAGTGGAACTGTACCCCAGTGAGAGTCAGTGTCTATGGAGCTGTATCCCAGTCCGTGTCAGTATATGTGGAACTGTACCCCAGTGAGAGTCAGTGTCTGTGGAACTGTACCCCAGTGAGAGTCAGTGTCTGTGCAACTGTACCCCAGTGAGATTCAGTGTCTGTGGAACTGTACCCCAGTGAGAGTCAGTGGCTGTGGAACAGTAACCTAGTGAGAGTCAGTGCCTGTTGAACTATACCCCAGTGAGAGTCAGTGTCTGTGGAACTGTACCACAGTGAGAGTCACTGTCTGTGGAACTGTACCCCAGTGAGTGTCTGTGTCTGTGGAACTGTACCCCAGTGAGAGTCAGTGTCTGTGGAACTGTACCCCAGTGAGCGTCAGTGTCTGTGGAACTGTACCCCAGTGAAAGTCAGTGTCTGTGGAACTCTACCCCAGTGAGCATCAGTGTCTGTGGAACTGTACCCCAGTGAGATTCAGTGTCTGTGGAACTGGACCCCAGTGAGAGTCAGTGTCTGTGGAACTGTACCCCAGTGAGAGTCAGTGTCTGTGGAACTGTACCCCAGTGAGAATCAGTCTCTGTGGAACTGTACCCCAGTGAGAGTCAGTGTCTGTGGAACTGTACCCCAGTGAGAGTCAGTGTCTGTGGAACTGAACCCCAGTGAGTGTCAGTGTCTGTGGAACTGTACCCCAGTGAGAGTCAGTGTCTGTATAACTGTTCCCCAGTGATAGTCAGTGCCTGTGGAACTGTACCCCAGTGAGAGTCAGTGTCTGTGGAACAGTAACCTAGTGAGAGTCAGTGCCTGTTGAACTATACCCCAGTGAGAGTCAGTGTCTGTGGAACTGTACCCCAGTGAGAGTCACTGTCTGTGGAACTGTACCCCAGTGAGTGTCTGTGTCTGTGGAACTGTACCCCAGTGAAAGTCAGTGTCTGTGGAACTGTACCCCAGTGAGCATCAGTGTCTGTGGAACTGTACCCCAGTGAGTGTCAGTGACTGTTAAACTGTACCCCAGTGAGAGTCAGTGTCTGTGGAACTGTACCCCAGTGAGAGTCGGTGTTTGTGAAACTGCACCCCAGTGAGAGTCAGTGTCTGTGGAACTGTACCCCAGTGAGAGTCAGTGTCTGTGGAACTGTATCCCAGTGAGGGTCAGTGTCTGTGGAACTGTACCCCAGTGAGAGTCAGCGTCTGTGGAACTGTACCCCAGTGAGAGGCGGTGTTTGTGGAACTGTATCCCAGTGAGAATCAGTGTCTGTGGAACTGTACCCCAATGAGAGTCAGTGTCTGACTAACTGTACGCCAGTGAGCGTCAGTTTCTGTGGAACTGTATCCCAGTGAGCCTCAGTGCCTGCGGAACTGTACCCCAGTGAGAGTCCGTTTCTGTGGAACTGTAGCCCAGTGAGCATCAGTGTCTGTGGAACTGTACCCCAGTGAGAGTCACTGTATCCCAGTCAGTATCAGTGTCTGTGGAACTGAACCCCAGTGAGAATCAGTGCCTGTGGAAATGCACCACAGTGAGCGTTAGTGTCTGTGGAACTGAAACCCAGTGAGCGTCAGTGTCTGTGGAACTCTACCCCAGTGAGAGTCAGTGTCTGTAGAACTGTACCCCAGTGCGAGTCAGTGTCTGTGGAACTGTACCCCAGTGAGTGTCACTGTCTGTGGAAATGTACCCCAGTGAGAGTCAGTGTCTGTGGAACTGTACCCCAGTGAGAATCGGTGTTTTTGAAACTGCACCCCAGTGAGAGTCAGTGTCTGGAACTGTACCCCAGTGAGAGTCAGTGACTGTGGAACTGAACCCCAGTGAGCATCAGTGTCTGTGGAACTGCACCCCAGTCAGTATCAGCGTCTGTGGAACTGTACCCCAGTGAGAGTCAGTGTCTGTGGAACTGTACCCCAGTGAGCGTCAGTGTCTGTGGAATTGTATCCCAGTGAGCGTCAGTGTCTGTGGAACTGTACCCCAGTGAGATTCGGTGTCTGTGGAACTGTACCCCAGTGAGAGTTAGTGTCTGTGGAACTGTACCCCAGTGAGATTCAGTGTCTGTGGAACTGTACCCCAGTCAGCATCATTGTCTGTGGAACTGAACCCCAGTGAGAGTCAGTGTCTGTGGAACTGAACCCCAGTGAGAGTCAGTGTTTGTGAAACTGTACCTCAGTGAGTGTCAGTGTCTGTGGAACTGTACCCCAGTGAGAGTCAGTGTTTGTGAAACTGTACCTCAGTGAGAGGCAGTGTCTGTGGAACTGTACCCCAGTGAGAGTCCGTGTCTGTGGAACTGTATCCCAGTGAGCGTCAGTGTCTGTGGAACTGTACCCCAGTGAGATTCGGTGTCTGTGGAACTGTACCCCAGTGAGATTCAGTGTCTGTGGAACTGTACCCCAGTGAGATTCAGTGTCTGTGGAACTGAACCCCAGTGAGAATCAGTGTCTACGGAACTGAACCCCAGTGAGCGTCAGTGTCTATGGAACTGTACCCCATTGAGCGTCAGTGTCTATGCCACTGTACCCCAGTGAGAGTCAGTGTCTACGGAACTGAACCCCAGTGAGCGTCAGTGTCTATGGAACAGTACCCCAGTGAGAGTCAGTGTCTATGGAACTGAACCCCAGTAAACGTCAATGTCTTTGGAACTGTACCCCAGTGAGAGTCAGTGTCTGTGGAACTGTACCCCAGTGAGCGTCAGTGTCTGTGGAACTGTACCCCAGTGAGAGTCAGTGTCTGTGGAACTGTACCCCAGTGAGCATCAGTGTCTGTGGAACTGTACCCCAGTGAGTGTCAGTGACTGTTAAACTGTACCCCAGTGAGAGTCAGTGTCTGTGGAACTGTACCCCAGTGAGAGTCAGTGTCTGTGGAACAGTAACCTAGTGAGAGTCAGTGCCTGTTGAACTATACACCAGTGAGAGTCAGTGTCTGTGCAACTGTACCCCAGTGAGAGTCAGTGTCTGTGGAACTGTACCCCAGTGAGAGTCAGTGTCTGTGGAACTGTACCCCAGTGAGAGTCAGTGTCTGTATAACTGTTCCCCAGTGAGAGTCAGTGTCTATGGAACTGTACCCCAGTGAGAGTCAGTGTTTGTGGAACTGTACCCCAGCGAGAGTCAGTGTCTGTGGAACTGTACCCCAGTGAGAGTCAGTGTCAGTGGAATAGTACCGCAGACAGAGTCAGTGTCTGTGGAACTGTACCCCAGTCAGAGTCAGTGTCAGTGGAACTGTACCCCAGTGAGAGTCAGTGTCTATGGAGCTGTATCCCAGTCCGTGTCAGTGTCTGTGGAACTGTACCCCAGTGAGAGTCAGTGTCTGTGGAACTGTACCCCAGTGAGAGTCAGTGTCTGTGGAACTGTACCCCAGTGAGATTCAGTGTCTGTGGAACTGGACCCCAGTGAGCGTCAGTGTCTGTGGAACTGAACCCCAGTGAGTGTCAGTGTCTGTGGAACTGTACCCCAGTGAGAGTCAGTGTCTGTGGAACTGTACCCCAGTGAGAGTCAGTGTCTGTGTTACTGTTCCCCAGTGAGAGTCAGTGTCTGTGGAACTGTACCCCAGTGATAGTCAGTGCCTGTGGAACTGTACCCCAGTGAGAGTCAGTGTCTGTGGAACTGTACCCCAGTGAGAGTCAGTGTCTGTGTTACTGTTCCCCAGTGAGAGTCAGTGTCTGTGGAACAGTAACCTAGTGAGAGTCAGTGCCTGTTGAACTATACCCCAGTGAGAGTCAGTGTCTGTGGAACTGTACCCCAGTGAGAGTCACTGTCTGTGGAACTGTACCCCAGTGAGTGTCTGTGTCTGTGGAACTGTACCCCAGTGAAAGTCAGTGTCTGTGCAACTGTACCCCAGTGAGCATCAGTGTCTGTGGAACTGTACCCCAGTGAGTGTCAGTGACTGTTAAACTGTACCCTAGTGAGAGTCAGTGTCTGTGGAACTGTACCCCAGTGAGAGTCGGTGTTTGTGAAACTGCACCCCAGTGAGAGTCAGTGTCTGTGGAACTGTACCCCAGTGAGAGTCAGTGTCTGTGGAACTGTATCCCAGTGAGGGTCAGTGTCTGTGGAACTGTACCCCAGTGAGAGTCAGCGTCTGTGGAACTGTACCCCAGTGAGAGGCGGTGTTTGTGGAACTGTATCCCAGTGAGAATCAGTGTCTGTGGAACTGTACCCCAATGAGAGTCAGTGTCTGACTAACTGTACGCCAGTGAGCGTCAGTTTCTGTGGAACTGTATCCCAGTGAGCCTCAGTGCCTGCGGAACTGTACCCCAGTGAGAGTCCGTTTCTGTGGAACTGTAGCCCAGTGAGCATCAGTGTCTGTGGAACTGTACCCCAGTGAGAGTCACTGTATCCCAGTCAGTATAAGTGTCTGTGGAACTGAACCCCAGTGAGAATCAGTGCCTGTGGAAATGTACCACAGTGAGCGTTAGTGTCTGTGGAACTGAAACCCAGTGAGCGTCAGTGTCTGTGGAACTCTACCCCAGTGAGAGTCAGTGTCTGAAGAACTGTACCCCAGTGAGAGTCAGTGTCTGTGGAACTGTACCCCAGTGAGTGTCACTGTCTGTGGAAATGTACCCCAGTGAGAGTCAGTGTCTGTGGAACTGTACCCCAGTGAGAATCGGTGTTTTTGAAACTGCACCCCAGTGAGAGTCAGTGTCTGGAACTGTACCCCAGTGAGAGTCAGTGCCTGTGGAATTGTACCCCAGTGAGAGTCAGTGACTGTGGAACTGAACCCCAGTGAGCGTCAGTGTCTGTGGAACTGCACCCCAGTCAGTATCAGCGTCTGTGGAACTGAACCCCAGTGAGAGTCAGTGTCTGTGGAACTGTACCTCAGTGAGAGTCAGTGTCTGTGGAACTGTACCCCAGTGAGAGTCAGTGTTTGTGAAACTGTACCTCAGTGAGAGTCAGTGTCTGTGGAATTGTATCCCAGTGAGCGTCAGTGTCTGTGGAACTGTACCCCAGTGAGATTCGGTGTCTGTGGAACTGTACCCCAGTGAGAGTTAGTGTCTGTGGAACTGTACCCCAGTGAGATTCAGTGTCTGTGGAACTGTACCCCAGTCAGCATCATTGTCTGTGGAACTGAACCCCAGTGAGAGTCAGTGTCTGTGGAACTGAACCCCAGTTAGCGTCAGTGTCTGTGGAACTGTACCCCAGTGAGAGTCAGTTTCTGTGGAACTGTACCCCAGTGAGAGTCAGTGTCTGTGGAACTGTACCCCAGTGAGAGTCCGTGTCTGTGGAACTGTACCCCAGTCAGCATCAGTGTCTGTGGAACTGTACCCCAGTGAGAATCAGTGTCTACGGAACTGAACCCCAGTGAGCGTCAGTGTCTATGGAACTGTACCCCATTGAGCGTCAGTGTCTGTGCCACTGTACCCCAGTGAGAGTCAGTGTCTATGGAACTGAACCCCAGTAAACGTCAATGTCTTTGGAACTGTACCCCAGTGAGAGTCAGTGTCTGTGGAACTGTACCCCAGTGAGTGTCAGTGTCTGTGGAACTGTACCCCAGTGAGAGTCAGTGTCTGTGGAACTGTACCCCAGTGAGCATCAGTGTCTGTGGAACTGTACCCCAGTGAGTGTCAGTGACTGTTAAACTGTACCCCAGTGAGAGTCAGTGTCTGTGGAACTGTACCCCAGCGAGAGTCAGTGTCTGTGGAACAGTAACCTAGTGACAGTCAGTGCCTGTTGAACTATACCCCAGTGAGAGTCAGTGTCTGTGGAACGGTACCCCAGTGAGAGTCAGTGTCTGTGGAACTGTACCCCAGTGAGAGTCAGTGTCTGTGGAACTGTACCCCAGTGAGAGTCAGTGTCTGTATAACTGTTCCCCAGTGAGCTTCAGTGTCTGTGGAACTGTACCCCAGTGAGAGTCAGTGTTTGTGGAACTGTACCCCAGCGAGAGTCAGTGTCTGTGGAACTGTACCCCAGTGAGAGTCAGTGTCAGTGGAATAGTACCGCAGATAGAGTCAGTGTCTGTGGAACTGTACCCCAGTCAGAGTCAGTGTCAGTGGAACTGTACCCCAGTGAGAGTCAGTGTCTATGGAGCTGTATCCCAGTCCGTGTCAGTGTCTGTGGAACTGTGCCCCAGTGAGAGTCAGTGTCTGTGGAACTGTACGCCAGTGAGAGTCAGTGTCTGTGGAACTGTACCCCAGTGAGATTCAGTGTCTGTGGAACTGGACCCCAGTGAGCGTCAGTGTCTGTGGAACTGAACCCCAGTGAGTGTCAGTGTCTGTGGAACTGTACCCCAGTGAGAGTCAGTGTCTGTGGAACTGTACCCCAGTGAGAGTCAGTGTCTGTATAACTGTTCCCCAGTGAGAGTCAGTGTCTGTGGAACTGTACCCCAGTGATAGTCAGTGCCTGTGGAACTGTACCCCAGTGAGAGTCAGTGTCTGTGGAACAGTAACCTAGTGAGAGTCAGTGCCTGTTGAACTATACCCCAGTGAGAGTCAGTGTCTGTGGAACTGTACCCCAGTGAGAGTCACTGTCTGTGGAACTGTACCCCAGTGAGTGTCTGTGTCTGTGGAACTGTACCCCAGTGAGAGTCAGTGTCTGTGGAACTGTACCCCAGTGAGCGTCAGTGTCTGCGGAACTGTACCCCAGTGAAAGTCAGTGTCTGTGGAACTGTACCCCAGTGAGCATCAGTGTCTGTGGAACTGTACCCCAGTGAGTGTCAGTGACTGTTAAACTGTACCCCAGTGAGAGTCAGTGTCTGTGGAACTGTACCCCAGTGAGAGTCGGTGTTTGTGAAACTGCACCCCAGTGAGAGTCAGTGTCTGTGGAACTGTACCCCAGTGAGAGTCAGTGTCTGTGGAACTGTATCCCAGTGAGGGTCAGTGTCTGTGGAACTGTACCCCAGTGAGAGTCAGCGTCTGTGGAACTGTACCCCAGTGAGAGGCGGTGTTTGTGGAACTGTATCCCAGTGAGAATCAGTGTCTGTGGAACTGTACCCCAATGAGAGTCAGTGCCTGCGGAACTGTACCCCAGTGAGAGTCCGTTTCTGTGGAACTGTAGCCCAGTGAGCATCAGTGTCTGTGGAACTGTACCCCAGTGAGAGTCACTGTATCCCAGTCAGTATCAGTGTCTGTGGAACTGAACCCCATTGAGAATCAGTGCCTGTGGAAATGTACCACAGTGAGCGTTAGTGTCTGTGGAACTGAAACCCAGTGAGCGTCAGTGTCTGTGGAACTCTACCCCAGTGAGAGTCAGTGTCTGTAGAACTGTACCCCAGTGAGAGTCAGTGTCTGTGGAACTGTACCCCAGTGAGTGTCACTGTCTGTGGAAATGTACCCCAGTGAGAGTCAGTGACTGTGGAACTGAACCCCAGTGAGCGTCAGTGTCTGTGGAACTGCACCCCAGTCAGTATCAGCGTCTGTGGAACTGCACTCCAGTGAGAGTCAGTGTTTGTGAAACTGTACCTCAGTGAGAGTCAGTGTCTGTGGAACTGTACCCCAGTGAGCGTCAGTGTCTGTGGAATTGTATCCCAGTGAGCGTCAGTGTCTGTGGAACTGTACCCCAGTGAGATTCGATGTCTGTGGAACTGTACCCCAGTGAGAGTAAGTGTCTGTGGAACTGTACCCCAGTGAGATTCAGTGTCTGTGGAACTGTACCCCAGTCAGCATCATTGTCTGTGGAACTGAACCCCAGTGAGAGTCAGTGTCTGTGGAACTGAACCCCAGTGAGAGTCAGTGTCTGTGGAACTGTACCCCAGTGAGAGTCACTTTCTGTGGAACTGTACCCCAGTGAGAGTCAGTGTTTGTGAAACTGTACCTCAGTGAGAGTCAGTGTCTGTGGAACTGTACCCCAGTGAGAGTCCGTGTCTGTGGAACTGTATCCCAGTGAGCGTCAGTGTCTGTGGAACTGTACCCCAGTGAGATTCCGTGTCTGTGGAACTGTACCCCAGTGAGAGTCCGTGTCTGTGGTACTGTACCCCAGTGAGATTCAGTGTCTGTGGAACTGTACCCCAGTGAGAGTCAGTGTCTGTGGAACTGTACCCCAGTCAGCATCAGTGTCTGTGGAACTGTACCCCAGTCAGCATCAGTGTCTGTGGAACTGAACCCCAGTGAGAATCAGTGTCTATGGAACTGAACCCCAGTGAGCGTCAGTGTCTATGGAACTGTACCCCATTGAGCGTCAGTGTCTGTGGAACTGTACCCCAGTGAGAGTCAGTGTCTGTGGAACTGTACCCCAGTGAGCATCAGTGTCTGTGGAACTGTACCCCAGTGAGTGTCAGTGACTGTTAAACTGTACCCCAGTAAGAGTCAGTGTCTGTGGAACTGTACCCCAGTGAGAGTCAGTGTCTGTGGAACAGTAACCTAGTGAGAGTCAGTGCCTGTTGAACGATACCCCAGTGAGAGTCAGTGTCTGTGGAACTGTACCCCAGTGAGAGTCGGTGTTTGTGAAACTGCACCCCAGTGAGAGTCAGTGTCTGTGGAACTGTACCCCAGTGAGAGTCAGTGTCTGTGGAACTGTATCCCAGTGAGGGTCAGTGTCTGTGGAACTGTACCCCAGTGAGAGTCAGCGTCTGTGGAACTGTACCCCAGTGAGAGGCGGTGTTTGTGGAACTGTATCCCAGTGAGAATCAGTGTCTGTGGAACTGTACCCCAATGAGAGTCAGTGTCTGACTAACTGTACGCCAGTGAGCGTCGGTTTCTGTGGAACTGTATCCCAGTGAGCGTCAGTGCCTGCGGAACTGTACCCCAGTGAGAGTCCGTTTCTGTGGAACTGTGGCCCAGTGATCATCAGTGTCTGTGGAACTGTACCCCAGTGAGAGTCACTGTATCCCAGTCAGTATCAGTGTCTGTAGAACTGTACCCCAGTGAGAGTCAGTGTCTGTGGAACTGTACCCCAGTGAGTGTCACTGTCTGTGGAAATGTACCCCAGTGAGAGTCAGTGACTGTGGAACTGAACCCCAGTGAGCGTCAGTGTCTGTGGAACTGTACCCCAGTGAGAGTCAGTGACTGTGGAAATGTACCCCAGTGAGAGTCAGTGACTGTGGAACTGTACCCCAGTCAGTATCAGCGTCTGTGGAACTGAACCCCAGTGAGAGTCAGTGTCTGTGGAACTGTACCCCAGTGAGAGTCAGTGTTTGTGAAACTGTACCTCAGTGAGAGTCAGTGTCTGTGGAACTGTACCCCAGTGAGAGTCAGTGTCTGTGGAATTGTATCCCAGTGAGCGTCAGTGTCTGTGGAACTGTACCCCAGTGAGATTCGGTGTCTGTGGAACTGTACCCCAGTGAGAGTTAGTGTCTGTGGAACTGTACCCCAGTGAGATTCAGTGTCTGTGGAACTGTACCCCAGTCAGCATCATTGTCTGTGGAACTGAACCCCAGTGAGATTCGGTGTCTGTGGAACTGTACCCCAGTGAGAGTCCGTGTCTGTGGTACTGTACCCCAGTGAGATTCAGTGTCTGTGGAACTGAACCCCAGTGTGAGTCAGTGTCTACGGAACTGAACCCCAGTGAGCGTCAGTGTCTATGGAACAGTACCCCAGTGAGAGTCAGTGTCTATGGAACTGAACCCCAGTAAACGTCAATGTCTTTTGAACTGTACCCCAGTGAGAGTCAGTGTCTGTGGAACTGTACCCCAATGAGCGTCAGTGTCTGTGGAACTGTACCCCAGTGAGAGTCAGTGTCTGTGGAACTGTACCCCAGTGTGCATCAGTGTCTGTGGAACTGTACCCCAGTGAGAGTCAGTGCCTGTTGAACTATACCCCAGTGAGAGTCAGTGTCTGTGGAACTGTACCCCAGTGAGAGTCAGTGTCTGTGGAACAGTACCCCAGTGAGAGTCAGTGTCTGTATAACTGTTCCCCAGTGAGAGTCAGTGTCTGTGGAACTGTACCCCAGTGAGATTCAGTGTCTGTGGAACTGTACCCCAGTGAGAGTCAGTGTTTGTGGAACTGTACCCCAGCGAGAGTCAGTGTCTGTGGAACTGTACCCCAGTGAGAGTCAGTGTCTGTGAAAATGTACCCAGGTGAGAGTCAGTGTCTGTGGAACTGTACCCCAGTGAGAGTCTGTGGAACTGTACCCCAGTGAGAGTCAGTGTCTGTGGAACTGAACCCCAGTGAGTGTCAGTGTCTGTATAACTGTTCCCCAGTGGGAGTCAGTGTCTGTGGAACTGTACCCCAGTGATAGTCAGTGCCTGTGGAACTGTACCCCAGTGAGAGTCAGTGTCTGTGGAACAGTAACCTAGTGAGAGTCAGTGCCTGTTGAACTATACCCCAGTGAGAGGCAGTGTCTGTGGAACTGTACCCCAGTGAGAGTCACTGTCTGTGGAACTGTACCCCAGTGAGTGTCTGTGTCTGTGGAACTGTACCCCAGTGAGAGTCAGTGTCTGTGGAACTGTACCCCAGTGAGCGTCAGTGTCTGTGGAACTGTACCCCAGTGAAAGTCAGTGTCTGTGGAACTGTACCCAAGTGAGCATCAGTGTCTGTGGAACTGTACCCCAGTGAGTGTCAGTGGCTGTTAAACTGTACCCCAGTGAGAGTCAGTGTCTGTGGAACTGTACCCCAGTGAGAGTCGGTGTTTGTGAAACTGCACCCCAGTGAGAGTCAGTGTCTGTGGAACTGTACCCCAGTGAGAGTCACTGTCTGTGGAACTGTACCCCAGTGAGTGTCTGTGTCTGTGGAACTGTACCCCAGTGAGAGTCAGTGTCTGTGGAACTGTACCCCAGTGAAAGTCAGTGTCTGTGGAACTGTACCCCAGTGAGCATCAGTGTCTGTGGAACTGTACCCCAGTGAGTGTCAGTGACTGTTAAACTGTACCCCAGTGAGAGTCAGTGTCTGTGGAACTGTACCCCAGTGAGAGTCGGTGTTTGTGAAACTGCACCCCAGTGAGAGTCAGTGTCTGTGGAACTGTATCCCAGTGAGGGTCAGTGTCTGTGGAACTGTACCCCAGTGAGAGTCAGAGTCTGTGGAACTGTACCCCAGTGAGAGGCGGTGTTTGTGGAACTGTATCCCAGTGAGAATCAGTGTCTGTGGAACTGTACCCCAATGAGAGTCAGTGTCTGACTAACTGTACGCCAGTGAGCGTCAGTTTCTGTGGAACTGTATCCCAGTGAGCGTCAGTGCCTGCGGAACTGTACCCCAGTGAGAGTCCGTTTCTGTGGAACTGTAGCCCAGTGAGCATCAGTGTCTGTGGAACTGTACCCCAGTGAGAGTCACTGTATCCCAGTCAGTATCAGTGTCTGTGGAACTGAACCCCAGTGAGAATCAGTGCCTGTGGAAATGTACCACAGTGAGCGTTAGTGTCTGTGGAACTGTACCCCAGTCAGCATCAGTGTCTGTGGAACTGAACCCCAGTGAGAATCAGTGTCTACGGAACTGAATCCCAGTGAGCGTCAGTGTCTATGGAACAGTACCCCAGTGAGAATCAGTGTCTATGGAACTGAACCCCAGTAAACGTCAATGTCTGTGGAACTGTACCCCAGTGAGAGTCAGTGTCTGTGGAACTGTACCACAGTGAGCGTTCGTGTCTGTGGAACTAAAACCCAGTGAGCGTCAGTGTCTGTGGAACTCTACCCCAGTGAGAGTCACTGTCTGTAGAACTGTACCCCAGTGAGAGTCAATGTCTGTGGAACTGTACCCCAGTGAGAGTCAGTGTCTGTGGAACTGTACCCCAGTGAGCATCAGTGTCTGTGGAACTGTCCCCCAGTGAGTGTCAGTGACTGTTAAACTGTACCCCAATGAGAGTCAGTGTCTGTGGAACTGTACCCCAGTGAGAGTCAGTGTCTGTGGAACAGTAACCTAGTGAGAGTCAGTGCCTGTTGAACTATACCCCAGTGAGAGTCAGTGTCTGTGGAACTGTACCCCAGTGAGAGTCACTGTCTGTGGAACTGTACCCCAGTGAGAGTCTGTGTCTGTGGAACTGTACCCCAGTGAGCGTCAGTGTCTGTGGAACTGTACCCCAGTGAAAGTCAGTGTCTGTGGAACTGTACCCCAGTGAGCATCAGTGTCTGTGGAACTGTACCCCAGTGAGTGTCAATGACTGTTAAACTGTACCCCAGTGAGAGTCAGTGTCTGTGGAACTGTACCCCAGTGAGAGTCGGTGTTTGTGAAACTGTATCCCAGTGAGGGTCAGTGTCTGTGGAACTGTACCCCAGTGAGAGTCAGCGTCTGTGGAACTGTACCCCAGTGAGAGGCGGTGTTTGTGGAACTGTATCCCAGTGAGAATCAGTGTCTGTGGAACTGTACCCCAATGAGAGTCAGTGTCTGACTAACTGTACGCCAGTGAGCGTCAGTTTCTGTGGAACTGTATCCCAGTGAGCGTCAGTGCCTGCGGAACTGTACCCCAGTGAGAGTCCGTTTCTGTGGAACTGCAGCCCAGTGATCATCAGTGTCTGTGGAACTGCACCCCAGTGAGAGTCACTGTATCCCAGTCAGTATCAGTGTCTGTGGAACTGAACCCCAGTGAGAATCAGTGCCTGTGGAAATGTACCACAGTGAGCGTTAGTGTCTGTGGAACTGAAACCCAGTGAGCGTCAGTGTCTGTGGAACTGTACCCCAGTGAGTGTCACTGTCTGTGGAAATGTACCCCAGTGAGAGTCAGTGTCTGTGGAACTGTACCCCAGTGAGAATCGGTGTTTTTGAAACTGCACCCCAGTGAGAGTCAGTGTCTGGAACTGTACCCCAGTGAGAGTCAGTGCCTGTGGAATTGTACCCCAGTGAGAGTCAGTGACTGTGGAACTGAACCCCAGTGAGCGTCAGTGTCTGTGGAACTGTACCCCAGTCAGTATCAGCGTCTGTGGAACTGAACCCCAGTGAGAGTCAGTGTCTGTGGAACTGTACCCCAGTGAGAGTCAGTGTTTGTGAAAATGTACCTCAGTGAGAGTCAGTGTCTGTGGAACTGTACCCCAGTGAGAGTCAGTGTCTGTGGAATTGTATCCCAGTGAGCGTCAGTGTCTGTGGAACTGTACCCCAGTGAGATTCGGTGTCTGTGGAACTGTACCCCAGTGAGAGTCCGTGTCTGTGGAACTGTACCCCAGTGAGATTCAGTGTCTGTGGAACTGTACCCCAGTCAGCATCATTGTCTGTGGAACTGAACCCCAGTGAGAGTCAGTGTCTGTGGAACTGAACCCCAGTTAGCGTCAGTGTCTGTGGAACTGTACCCCAGTGAGAGTCAGTGTCTGTGGAACTGTACCCCAGTGAGAGTCAGTGTTTGTGAAACTGTACCTCAGTGAGAGTCAGTGTCTGTGGAACTGTACCCCAGTGAGAGTCCGTGTCTGTGGAACTGTATCCCAGTGAGCGTCAGTGTCTGTGGAACTGTACCCCAGTGAGATTCGGTGTCTGTGGAACTGTACCCCAGTGAGAGTCCGTGTCTGTGGAACTGTATCCCAGTGAGCGTCAGTGTCTGTGGAACTGTACCCCAGTGAGATTCAGTGTCTGTGGAACTGTACCCCAGTCAGCATCAGTGTCTGTGGAACTGAACCCCAGTGAGAATCAGTGTCTACGGAACTGAACCCCAGTGAGCGTCAGTGTCTATGGAACTGTACCCCATTGAGCGTCAGTGTCTATGCCACTGTACCCCAGTGAGAGTCAGTGTCTACGGAACTGAACCCCAGTGAGCGTCAGTGTCTATGGAACAGTACCCCAGTGAGAGTCAGTGTCTATGGAACTGAACCCCAGTAAACGTCAATGTCTTTGGAACTGTACCCCAGTGAGAGTCAGTGTCTGTGGAACTGTACCCCATTGAGCGTCAGTGTCTGTGGAACTGTACCCCAGTGAGAGTCAGTGTCTGTGGAACTGTACTCCAGTGAGCATCAGTGTCTGTGGAACTGTACCCCAGTGAGAGTCAGTGCCTGTTGAACTATACCCCAGTGAGAGTCAGTGTCTGTGGAACTGTACCCCAGTGAGAGTCAGTGTCTGTGGAACTGTACCCCAGTGAGAGTCAGTGTCTGTATAAATGTTCCCCAGTGAGAGTCAGTGTCTGTGGAACTGTACCCCAGTGAGATTCAGTGTCTGTGGAACTGTACCCCAGTGAGAGTCAGTGTTTGTGGAACTGTACCCCATCGAGAGTCAGTGTCTGTGGAACTGTACCCCAGTGAGAGTCAGTGTCAGTGGAACAGTACCGCAGACAGAGTCAGTGTCTGTGGAACTGTACCCCAGACAGAGTCAGTGTCAGTGGAACTGTACCACAGTGAGTGTCAGTGCCTGTGGAACTGTACCCCAGTGAGAGTCAGTGTCTGTGGAACTGTACCCCAGTGAGAGTCAGTGTCTGTGGAACTGTACCCCAGTGAGATTCAGTGTCTGTGGAACTGTACCCCAGTGAGCGTCAGTGTCTGTGGAACTGAACCCCAGTGAGTGTCAGTGTCTGTGGAACTGTACCCCAGTGAGAGTCAGTGCCTGTGGAACTGTACCCCAGTGAGAGTCAGTGTCTGTATAACTGTTCCCCAGTGAGAGTCAGTGTCTGTGGAACTGTACCCCAGTGATAGTCAGTGCCTGTGGAACTGTACCCCAGTGAGAGTCAGTGTCTGTGGAACAGTAACCTAGTGAGAGTCAGTGCCTGTTGAACTATACCCCACTGAGAGGCAGTGTCTGTGGAACTGTACCCCAGTGAGAGTCACTGTCTGTGGAACTGTACCCCAGTGAGTGTCTGTGTCTGTGGAACTGTACCCCAGTGAGAGTCAGTGTCTGTGGAACTGTACCCCAGTGAGCGTCAGTGTCTGTGGAACTGTACCCCAGTGAAAGTCAGTGTCTGTGGAACTGTACCCAAGTGAGCATCAGTGTCTGTGGAACTGTACCCCAGTGAGAGTCAGTGTCTGTGGAACTGTACCCCAGTGAGAGTCGGTGTTTGTGAAACTGCACCCCAGTGAGCGTCAGTGTCTGTGGAACTGTATCCCAGTGAGGGTCAGTGT
This sequence comes from Somniosus microcephalus, assembly GCF_052327205.1. Lineage (NCBI taxonomy): Eukaryota > Metazoa > Chordata > Chondrichthyes > Squaliformes > Somniosidae > Somniosus > Somniosus microcephalus. The sequence continues at coordinate 67,813,880 of NC_141009.1, forward strand.
CTGTGGAACTGTACCCCAGTGAAAGTCAGCGTCTGTGGAACTGTACCCCAGTGAGAGGCGGTGTTTGTGGAACTGTATCCCAGTGAGAATCAGTGTCTGTGGAACTGTACCCCAATGAGAGTCAGTGTCTGACTAACTGTACGCCAGTGAGCATCAGTTTCTGTGGAACTGTATCCCAGTGAGCGTCAGTGCCTGCGGAACTGTACCCCAGTGAGAGTCCGTTTCTGTGGAACTGTACCCCAGTGAGAGTCAGTGTCTGTGGAACTGTTCCCCAGTGAGAGTCAGTGTTTGTGAAACTGTACCTCAGTGAGAGTCAGTGTCTGTGGAATTGTACCCCAGTGAGAGTCAGTGTCTGTGGAACGGTATCCCAGTGAGAGTTGGTGTTTGTGGAACTATACCCCAGTGAGGGTCAGTTTCTGTGTAACTGTACCCCAGTGAGAGTCATTCCATGTGGAACTGTACCCCAGTGAGAGTCTGTGTCTGTGGAACTGTACTCCAGTGAGAGTTAGTGTCTGTGGAACTGAACCCCAGTAAGCGTCAGTGTCTGTGGAACTGAAAATCAGTGAGCGTCAGTGTCTATGGAACTGTACCCCAGTGAGAGCCAGTGAGAACCAGTGCCTGTGGAACTGTACCCCAGTGAGAGTCAGTGGCTGTGGAGCTGAACCCCAGTAAACGTCAATGTCTTCGGAACTGTACCCCAGTGAGAGTCGGTGTCTGTGGAACTGTACCCCAGTGAGAGTCACTCTCTGTGGAACTGTATCCCAGTCAGTATCAGCGTCTGTGGATCTGAACCCCAGTGAGAGTCAGTGCCTGTGGAAATGTACCCCAGTGAGAGTCAGTGTCTATGGAGCTGTATCCCAGTCCGTGTCAGTGCCTGTGGAACTGTACCCCAGTGAAAGTCACTCTCTGTGGAACTGTATCCCAGTCAGTGTCAGTGTCTGTGGAACTGTACCCCAGTGAGAGTCAGTGTCTGTGGAACTGTACCCTAGTGAGAGTCAGTGTCTATGGAACTGTACCCCAGTGAGAGTCAGTGTCTATGGAACTGAACCCCAGTGAGCGTCAGTGTCTATGGAACTGTACCCGAGTGAGAGCCAGTGCCTGTGGAACTGTACCCCAGTGAGAATCAATGCCTGTGGAACTGTACCGCAGTGAGGGTCAGTGCCTGTGGAACTGTACCCCAGTGAGAATCAATGCCTGTGGAACTGTACCGCAGTGAGGGTCAGTGTCTGTGGAACTGTACCCCAGTGAGAGTCAGTTTCTGTGGAACTGTACCTCAGTGAGAGTCCGTGTCTGTGGAACTGTAGCCCAGTCAGTGTCAGTGTCTGTGGAACTGTACCCCAGTGAGAGTCACTCTCTGTGGAACTGTATCCCAGTCAGTATCAGTGTCTGTGGAACTGAACCCCAGTGAGCATCAGTGTCAGTGGAACTGAACCCCAGTGAGCGTCAGTGTCTGTGGAACTGTACCCTATTGAGAGTCAGTGCCTGTGGAACTGTACCCCAGTGAGAGTCAGTATCTGTGGAACTGTACCCTAGTGAGAGTCTGTGTCTGTGGAACTGTACCCCAGTGAGAGTCAGTGTCTGTGGAACTGTACCCCAGTGAGAGTCGGTGTCTGTGGAACTGTACCCCAGTGAGAGTCAGTGTCTGTGGAACTGAACCCCAGTGAGAGTCACTCTCTGTGGAACTGTATCCCAGTCAGTATCAGCGTCTGTGGAACTGAAGCCCAGTGAGAGTCAGTGCCTGTGGAACTGTACCCCAGTGAGAGTCAGTGCCTGTGGAACTGTAACCTAGTGAGTCTGTGGACATGTACCCCAGTGAGAGTCAGTGTCTGTGGAACTGTACCCCAGTGAGTCTGTGGACATGTACCCCAGTGAGAGTCAGTGTCTGTGGAACTGTACCCCAGTGAGAGTCAGTGTCTGTGGAACTGTACCCCAGTGAGATTCAGTGCCTGTGGAACTGTACCGCAGTGCGGGTCAGTGTCTGTTGAACTGTACCCCAGTGAGAGTCAGTTTCTGTGGAACTGTACCCCAGTGAGAGTCAGTGTCTGTGGAACTGTACCCCAGTGAGAGTCAGTGTCTGTGGAACTGTACTCCAGTGAGAGTCAGTGCCTGTGGAACTGTACCCCAGTGAGAGTCAGTATCTGTGGAACTGTACCCCAGTGAGAGTCAGTGTCTGTGGAACTGTACCCCATTGAGAGTCAGTATCTGTGGAACTGTACTCCAGTGAGAGTCAGTGCCTGTGGAACTGTACCCCATTGAGAGTCAGTATCTGTGGAACTGTACCCTAATGAGAGTCTGTGTCTGTGGAACTGTACCCCAGTGAGAGTCAGTGTCTGTGGAACTGTACCCCAGTGAGAGTCGGTGTCTGTGGAACTGTACCCCAGTGAGAGTCAGTATCTGTGGAACTGTACCCTAATGAGAGTCTGTGTCTGTGGAACTGTACCCCAGTGAGAGTCGGTGTCTGTGGAACTGTACCCCAGTGAGAGTCAGTGTCTGTGGAACTGAACCCCAGTGAGAGTCACTCTCTGTGGAACTGTATCCCAGTCAGTATCAGCGTCTGTGGAACTGAAGCCCAGTGAGAGTCAGTGTCTGTGGAACTGTACCCCAGTGAGAGTCAGTGTCTGTGGAACTGTTCCCCAGTGAGATTCAGTGCCTGTGGAACTGTACCCCAGTGAGAGTTAGTGTTTGTGGAACTGTACCCCAGTGAGATTCAGTGCCTGTGGAACTGTACCCCAGTGAGAGTCAGTGTCTGTGGAACTGTACCCCAGTGAGAGTCAGTGTCTGTGGAACTGTACCCCAGTGAGAGTCACTGTCTGTGGAACTCTACCCCAGTGAGAGTCAGTGTCTGTGGAACTGAAGCCCAGTGAGAGTCAGTGTCTGTGGAACTGTACCCCAGTGAGAGTCAGTGTCTGTGGAACTGTACCCCAGTGAGATTCAGTGTCTGTGGAACTGTACCCCAGTCAGCATCATTGTCTGTGGAACTGAACCCCAGTGAGATTCGGTGTCTGTGGAACTGTACCCCAGTGAGAGTCCGTGTCTGTGGTACTGTACCCCAGTGAGATTCAGTGTCTGTGGAACTGAACCCCAGTGTGAGTCAGTGTCTACGGAACTGAACCCCAGTGAGCGTCAGTGTCTATGGAACAGTACCCCAGTGAGAGTCAGTGTCTATGGAACTGAACCCCAGTAAACGTCAATGTCTTTTGAACTGTACCCCAGTGAGAGTCAGTGTCTGTGGAACTGTACCCCAATGAGCGTCAGTGTCTGTGGAACTGTACCCCAGTGAGAGTCAGTGTCTGTGGAACTGTACCCCAGTGTGCATCAGTGTCTGTGGAACTGTACCCCAGTGAGAGTCAGTGCCTGTTGAACTATACCCCAGTGAGAGTCAGTGTCTGTGGAACTGTACCCCAGTGAGAGTCAGTGTCTGTGGAACAGTACCCCAGTGAGAGTCAGTGTCTGTATAACTGTTCCCCAGTGAGAGTCAGTGTCTGTGGAACTGTACCCCAGTGAGATTCAGTGTCTGTGGAACTGTACCCCAGTGAGAGTCAGTGTTTGTGGAACTGTACCCCAGCGAGAGTCAGTGTCTGTGGAACTGTACCCCAGTGAGAGTCAGTGTCTGTGAAAATGTACCCAGGTGAGAGTCAGTGTCTGTGGAACTGTACCCCAGTGAGAGTCTGTGGAACTGTACCCCAGTGAGAGTCAGTGTCTGTGGAACTGAACCCCAGTGAGTGTCAGTGTCTGTATAACTGTTCCCCAGTGGGAGTCAGTGTCTGTGGAACTGTACCCCAGTGATAGTCAGTGCCTGTGGAACTGTACCCCAGTGAGAGTCAGTGTCTGTGGAACAGTAACCTAGTGAGAGTCAGTGCCTGTTGAACTATACCCCAGTGAGAGGCAGTGTCTGTGGAACTGTACCCCAGTGAGAGTCACTGTCTGTGGAACTGTACCCCAGTGAGTGTCTGTGTCTGTGGAACTGTACCCCAGTGAGAGTCAGTGTCTGTGGAACTGTACCCCAGTGAGCGTCAGTGTCTGTGGAACTGTACCCCAGTGAAAGTCAGTGTCTGTGGAACTGTACCCAAGTGAGCATCAGTGTCTGTGGAACTGTACCCCAGTGAGTGTCAGTGGCTGTTAAACTGTACCCCAGTGAGAGTCAGTGTCTGTGGAACTGTACCCCAGTGAGAGTCGGTGTTTGTGAAACTGCACCCCAGTGAGAGTCAGTGTCTGTGGAACTGTACCCCAGTGAGAGTCACTGTCTGTGGAACTGTACCCCAGTGAGTGTCTGTGTCTGTGGAACTGTACCCCAGTGAGAGTCAGTGTCTGTGGAACTGTACCCCAGTGAAAGTCAGTGTCTGTGGAACTGTACCCCAGTGAGCATCAGTGTCTGTGGAACTGTACCCCAGTGAGTGTCAGTGACTGTTAAACTGTACCCCAGTGAGAGTCAGTGTCTGTGGAACTGTACCCCAGTGAGAGTCGGTGTTTGTGAAACTGCACCCCAGTGAGAGTCAGTGTCTGTGGAACTGTATCCCAGTGAGGGTCAGTGTCTGTGGAACTGTACCCCAGTGAGAGTCAGAGTCTGTGGAACTGTACCCCAGTGAGAGGCGGTGTTTGTGGAACTGTATCCCAGTGAGAATCAGTGTCTGTGGAACTGTACCCCAATGAGAGTCAGTGTCTGACTAACTGTACGCCAGTGAGCGTCAGTTTCTGTGGAACTGTATCCCAGTGAGCGTCAGTGCCTGCGGAACTGTACCCCAGTGAGAGTCCGTTTCTGTGGAACTGTAGCCCAGTGAGCATCAGTGTCTGTGGAACTGTACCCCAGTGAGAGTCACTGTATCCCAGTCAGTATCAGTGTCTGTGGAACTGAACCCCAGTGAGAATCAGTGCCTGTGGAAATGTACCACAGTGAGCGTTAGTGTCTGTGGAACTGTACCCCAGTCAGCATCAGTGTCTGTGGAACTGAACCCCAGTGAGAATCAGTGTCTACGGAACTGAATCCCAGTGAGCGTCAGTGTCTATGGAACAGTACCCCAGTGAGAATCAGTGTCTATGGAACTGAACCCCAGTAAACGTCAATGTCTGTGGAACTGTACCCCAGTGAGAGTCAGTGTCTGTGGAACTGTACCACAGTGAGCGTTCGTGTCTGTGGAACTAAAACCCAGTGAGCGTCAGTGTCTGTGGAACTCTACCCCAGTGAGAGTCACTGTCTGTAGAACTGTACCCCAGTGAGAGTCAATGTCTGTGGAACTGTACCCCAGTGAGAGTCAGTGTCTGTGGAACTGTACCCCAGTGAGCATCAGTGTCTGTGGAACTGTCCCCCAGTGAGTGTCAGTGACTGTTAAACTGTACCCCAATGAGAGTCAGTGTCTGTGGAACTGTACCCCAGTGAGAGTCAGTGTCTGTGGAACAGTAACCTAGTGAGAGTCAGTGCCTGTTGAACTATACCCCAGTGAGAGTCAGTGTCTGTGGAACTGTACCCCAGTGAGAGTCACTGTCTGTGGAACTGTACCCCAGTGAGAGTCTGTGTCTGTGGAACTGTACCCCAGTGAGCGTCAGTGTCTGTGGAACTGTACCCCAGTGAAAGTCAGTGTCTGTGGAACTGTACCCCAGTGAGCATCAGTGTCTGTGGAACTGTACCCCAGTGAGTGTCAATGACTGTTAAACTGTACCCCAGTGAGAGTCAGTGTCTGTGGAACTGTACCCCAGTGAGAGTCGGTGTTTGTGAAACTGTATCCCAGTGAGGGTCAGTGTCTGTGGAACTGTACCCCAGTGAGAGTCAGCGTCTGTGGAACTGTACCCCAGTGAGAGGCGGTGTTTGTGGAACTGTATCCCAGTGAGAATCAGTGTCTGTGGAACTGTACCCCAATGAGAGTCAGTGTCTGACTAACTGTACGCCAGTGAGCGTCAGTTTCTGTGGAACTGTATCCCAGTGAGCGTCAGTGCCTGCGGAACTGTACCCCAGTGAGAGTCCGTTTCTGTGGAACTGCAGCCCAGTGATCATCAGTGTCTGTGGAACTGCACCCCAGTGAGAGTCACTGTATCCCAGTCAGTATCAGTGTCTGTGGAACTGAACCCCAGTGAGAATCAGTGCCTGTGGAAATGTACCACAGTGAGCGTTAGTGTCTGTGGAACTGAAACCCAGTGAGCGTCAGTGTCTGTGGAACTCTGCCCCAGTGAGAGTCAGTGTCTGTAGAACTGCACCCCAGTGAGAGTCAGTGTCTGTGGAACTGTACCCCAGTGAGTGTCACTGTCTGTGGAAATGTACCCCAGTGAGAGTCAGTGTCTGTGGAACTGTACCCCAGTGAGAATCGGTGTTTTTGAAACTGCACCCCAGTGAGAGTCAGTGTCTGGAACTGTACCCCAGTGAGAGTCAGTGCCTGTGGAATTGTACCCCAGTGAGAGTCAGTGACTGTGGAACTGAACCCCAGTGAGCGTCAGTGTCTGTGGAACTGTACCCCAGTCAGTATCAGCGTCTGTGGAACTGAACCCCAGTGAGAGTCAGTGTCTGTGGAACTGTACCCCAGTGAGAGTCAGTGTTTGTGAAAATGTACCTCAGTGAGAGTCAGTGTCTGTGGAACTGTACCCCAGTGAGAGTCAGTGTCTGTGGAATTGTATCCCAGTGAGCGTCAGTGTCTGTGGAACTGTACCCCAGTGAGATTCGGTGTCTGTGGAACTGTACCCCAGTGAGAGTCCGTGTCTGTGGAACTGTACCCCAGTGAGATTCAGTGTCTGTGGAACTGTACCCCAGTCAGCATCATTGTCTGTGGAACTGAACCCCAGTGAGAGTCAGTGTCTGTGGAACTGAACCCCAGTTAGCGTCAGTGTCTGTGGAACTGTACCCCAGTGAGAGTCAGTGTCTGTGGAACTGTACCCCAGTGAGAGTCAGTGTTTGTGAAACTGTACCTCAGTGAGAGTCAGTGTCTGTGGAACTGTACCCCAGTGAGAGTCCGTGTCTGTGGAACTGTATCCCAGTGAGCGTCAGTGTCTGTGGAACTGTACCCCAGTGAGATTCGGTGTCTGTGGAACTGTACCCCAGTGAGAGTCCGTGTCTGTGGAACTGTATCCCAGTGAGCGTCAGTGTCTGTGGAACTGTACCCCAGTGAGATTCAGTGTCTGTGGAACTGTACCCCAGTCAGCATCAGTGTCTGTGGAACTGAACCCCAGTGAGAATCAGTGTCTACGGAACTGAACCCCAGTGAGCGTCAGTGTCTGTGGAACTGTACCCCAGTGAGAGTCAGTGCCTGTGGAACTGTACCCCAGTGAGAGTCAGTGTCTGTATAACTGTTCCCCAGTGAGAGTCAGTGTCTGTGGAACTGTACCCCAGTGATAGTCAGTGCCTGTGGAACTGTACCCCAGTGAGAGTCAGTGTCTGTGGAACAGTAACCTAGTGAGAGTCAGTGCCTGTTGAACTATACCCCACTGAGAGGCAGTGTCTGTGGAACTGTACCCCAGTGAGAGTCACTGTCTGTGGAACTGTACCCCAGTGAGTGTCTGTGTCTGTGGAACTGTACCCCAGTGAGAGTCAGTGTCTGTGGAACTGTACCCCAGTGAGCGTCAGTGTCTGTGGAACTGTACCCCAGTGAAAGTCAGTGTCTGTGGAACTGTACCCAAGTGAGCATCAGTGTCTGTGGAACTGTACCCCAGTGAGAGTCAGTGTCTGTGGAACTGTACCCCAGTGAGAGTCGGTGTTTGTGAAACTGCACCCCAGTGAGCGTCAGTGTCTGTGGAACTGTATCCCAGTGAGGGTCAGTGTCTGTGGAACTGTACCCCAGTGAAAGTCAGCGTCTGTGGAACTGTACCCCAGTGAGAGGCGGTGTTTGTGGAACTGTATCCCAGTGAGAATCAGTGTCTGTGGAACTGTACCCCAATGAGAGTCAGTGTCTGACTAACTGTACGCCAGTGAGCATCAGTTTCTGTGGAACTGTATCCCAGTGAGCGTCAGTGCCTGCGGAACTGTACCCCAGTGAGAGTCCGTTTCTGTGGAACTGTACCCCAGTGAGAGTCAGTGTCTGTGGAACTGTTCCCCAGTGAGAGTCAGTGTTTGTGAAACTGTACCTCAGTGAGAGTCAGTGTCTGTGGAATTGTACCCCAGTGAGAGTCAGTGTCTGTGGAACGGTATCCCAGTGAGAGTTGGTGTTTGTGGAACTATACCCCAGTGAGGGTCAGTTTCTGTGTAACTGTACCCCAGTGAGAGTCATTCCATGTGGAACTGTACCCCAGTGAGAGTCTGTGTCTGTGGAACTGTACTCCAGTGAGAGTTAGTGTCTGTGGAACTGAACCCCAGTAAGCGTCAGTGTCTGTGGAACTGAAAATCAGTGAGCGTCAGTGTCTATGGAACTGTACCCCAGTGAGAGCCAGTGAGAACCAGTGCCTGTGGAACTGTACCCCAGTGAGAGTCAGTGGCTGTGGAGCTGAACCCCAGTAAACGTCAATGTCTTCGGAACTGTACCCCAGTGAGAGTCGGTGTCTGTGGAACTGTACCCCAGTGAGAGTCACTCTCTGTGGAACTGTATCCCAGTCAGTATCAGCGTCTGTGGATCTGAACCCCAGTGAGAGTCAGTGCCTGTGGAAATGTACCCCAGTGAGAGTCAGTGTCTATGGAGCTGTATCCCAGTCCGTGTCAGTGCCTGTGGAACTGTACCCCAGTGAAAGTCACTCTCTGTGGAACTGTATCCCAGTCAGTGTCAGTGTCTGTGGAACTGTACCCCAGTGAGAGTCAGTGTCTGTGGAACTGTACCCTAGTGAGAGTCAGTGTCTATGGAACTGTACCCCAGTGAGAGTCAGTGTCTATGGAACTGAACCCCAGTGAGCGTCAGTGTCTATGGAACTGTACCCGAGTGAGAGCCAGTGCCTGTGGAACTGTACCCCAGTGAGAATCAATGCCTGTGGAACTGTACCGCAGTGAGGGTCAGTGCCTGTGGAACTGTACCCCAGTGAGAATCAATGCCTGTGGAACTGTACCGCAGTGAGGGTCAGTGTCTGTGGAACTGTACCCCAGTGAGAGTCAGTTTCTGTGGAACTGTACCTCAGTGAGAGTCCGTGTCTGTGGAACTGTAGCCCAGTCAGTGTCAGTGTCTGTGGAACTGTACCCCAGTGAGAGTCACTCTCTGTGGAACTGTATCCCAGTCAGTATCAGTGTCTGTGGAACTGAACCCCAGTGAGCATCAGTGTCAGTGGAACTGAACCCCAGTGAGCGTCAGTGTCTGTGGAACTGTACCCTATTGAGAGTCAGTGCCTGTGGAACTGTACCCCAGTGAGAGTCAGTATCTGTGGAACTGTACCCTAGTGAGAGTCTGTGTCTGTGGAACTGTACCCCAGTGAGAGTCAGTGTCTGTGGAACTGTACCCCAGTGAGAGTCGGTGTCTGTGGAACTGTACCCCAGTGAGAGTCAGTGTCTGTGGAACTGAACCCCAGTGAGAGTCACTCTCTGTGGAACTGTATCCCAGTCAGTATCAGCGTCTGTGGAACTGAAGCCCAGTGAGAGTCAGTGCCTGTGGAACTGTACCCCAGTGAGAGTCAGTGCCTGTGGAACTGTAACCTAGTGAGTCTGTGGACATGTACCCCAGTGAGAGTCAGTGTCTGTGGAACTGTACCCCAGTGAGTCTGTGGACATGTACCCCAGTGAGAGTCAGTGTCTGTGGAACTGTACCCCAGTGAGAGTCAGTGTCTGTGGAACTGTACCCCAGTGAGATTCAGTGCCTGTGGAACTGTACCGCAGTGCGGGTCAGTGTCTGTTGAACTGTACCCCAGTGAGAGTCAGTTTCTGTGGAACTGTACCCCAGTGAGAGTCAGTGTCTGTGGAACTGTACCCCAGTGAGAGTCAGTGTCTGTGGAACTGTACTCCAGTGAGAGTCAGTGCCTGTGGAACTGTACCCCAGTGAGAGTCAGTATCTGTGGAACTGTACCCCAGTGAGAGTCAGTGTCTGTGGAACTGTACCCCATTGAGAGTCAGTATCTGTGGAACTGTACTCCAGTGAGAGTCAGTGCCTGTGGAACTGTACCCCATTGAGAGTCAGTATCTGTGGAACTGTACCCTAATGAGAGTCTGTGTCTGTGGAACTGTACCCCAGTGAGAGTCAGTGTCTGTGGAACTGTACCCCAGTGAGAGTCGGTGTCTGTGGAACTGTACCCCAGTGAGAGTCAGTATCTGTGGAACTGTACCCTAATGAGAGTCTGTGTCTGTGGAACTGTACCCCAGTGAGAGTCGGTGTCTGTGGAACTGTACCCCAGTGAGAGTCAGTGTCTGTGGAACTGAACCCCAGTGAGAGTCACTCTCTGTGGAACTGTATCCCAGTCAGTATCAGCGTCTGTGGAACTGAAGCCCAGTGAGAGTCAGTGTCTGTGGAACTGTACCCCAGTGAGAGTCAGTGTCTGTGGAACTGTTCCCCAGTGAGATTCAGTGCCTGTGGAACTGTACCCCAGTGAGAGTTAGTGTTTGTGGAACTGTACCCCAGTGAGATTCAGTGCCTGTGGAACTGTACCCCAGTGAGAGTCAGTGTCTGTGGAACTGTACCCCAGTGAGAGTCAGTGTCTGTGGAACTGTACCCCAGTGAGAGTCACTGTCTGTGGAACTCTACCCCAGTGAGAGTCAGTGTCTGTGGAACTGAAGCCCAGTGAGAGTCAGTGTCTGTGGAACTGTACCCCAGTGAGAGTCAGTGTCTGTGGAACTGTACCCCAGTGAGATTCAGTGCCTGTGGAACTGTACCCCAGTGAGATTCAGTGCCTGTGGAACTGTACCCCAGTGAGAGTTAGTGTTTGTGGAACTGTACCCCAGTGAGAGTCAGTGTCTGTGGTCCTTTACTTCTTGGGGAAAGGGGAGACAAACTTTGTCTCTCAGAATGCATAAAAAATTCAACACAATGCAAAGTGAGATAACAGAGTTAATGTTGCCTTGTTCCTCGTCCCACCTTTTATGGTTGAGATGAGCTGAGGATGTGTCTGTTGTTGCGAGCCCGGTGTTAATAAACTTCGCACTGAGTCCTTTACCAATCCAGGCCAGGCTGATAACATCGGCTAAACCCTTGGGTATTTAATAAGAGCAGGCCAGTTACAGGGAGCGGAAGAATGGATTGAAGCAGATTACAGCCCCTTTATTTGTTCTGACTTTGTTCCAAGTTTTGACTCCTTGGTAACCTGAAGCAACAACCTAACAGGAGCATTGCAAAGAGACTCTTGGCCCACGAGGTCACATTTTTTGTCTTATAATACTCCTGTGAAGCACCTTGGGATGCTTTAGTACATTAAAGGTGCTGTATAAATGCAAGTTGTTGTTGAGGCCAGATAGTGTTTAGTTTTTAAATGGTTGGATTTACACTGGAAATCAAAATCTAATAAACAGAGGCAGCATGTTGGCACATACCATCATCCTTCATACACGGAGCCACACTGACCCGGAGGGCTCAGTGTCAAATCAGAGCTGGGCTCTTCAACACTCTCAATAGGGTGGCAGTGAGAATATTACATAGAATAAACAAGGCAGACACAGGCCTTTTGGCTCACCAGTCCATGCCAGCATTCATGCTCCACTCGAGCCTCCTCCCGTCCAACTCGATCAGCATCACCCTCTATTCTTTTCTCCCTCATATGTTTATCGAGCTTCCCTTTAAATGTATCGATACTATTCACCTCAACCACTCCCTGTGGTAGCGAGTTCCACACTCTCACTGCTCTCTGGGTAAAGAAGTTTCTTCTGAATTCTCTGTTTGATTTCTTAGTTACTCTTATATTGATGGCCTCTAGTTATGCTCTTCTCCACAAGTAGAAACACTCTCTCTGTGTCCACTCGATCAAAACCTTTCATAATTTTAAAGACCTCAGATATATTCAGCTGCAGTGACCACTGGGTTAGAGAGAGGGGGGAAATCAGCCAGGGTTCCTGCTCCTGATCACTGCCCAGTGACCACTGGGTTAGAGAGAGGGGGAATCAGCCAGGGTTCCTGCTCCTGATCACTGCCCAGTGACCCCTGGGTTAGAGAGAGGGGAAATCAGCCAGGGTTCCTGCTCCTGATCACTGTCCAGTGACCCCTGGGTTAGAGAGAGGGGGGAAATCAGCCAGGGTTCCTGCTCCTGATCACTGTCCAGTGACCCCTGGGTTAGAGAGAGGGGAAATCAGCCAGGGTTCCTGCTCCTGATCACTGCCCAGTGACCACTGGGTTAGAGAGAGGGGGAATCAGCCAGGGTTCCTGCTCCTGGTCACTGTCCAGTGACCCCTGGGTTAGGGAGAGAGGGAATCAGCCAGGGTTCCTGCTCCTGATCACTGCCCAGTGACCCCTGGGTTAGAGAGAGGGGAAATCAGCCAGGGTTCCTGCTCCTGATCACTGTCCAGTGACCCCTGGGTTAGAGAGAGGGGAAATCAGCCCGGGTTCCTGCTCCTGGTCACTGTACAGTGACCCCTGGGTTAGAGAGAGGGGGAATCAGCCAGGGTTCCTGCTCCTGGTCACTGCCCAGTGACCCCAGGGTTAGAGAGAGGGGGAATCAGCCAGGGTTCCTGCTCCTGATCCATCATTTGCAGTCTGTACACCAGCAATGGAGGTAAGCTATCCCTCCTCATCCTTCACGACCTGTCTGCAGCCTTCAACAATGTTGACCACACCATTCTCTTCCAACGCCTCTCCTCCGTCGTCCAGCTGGGTGGGACTGCTCTTGTCTGGTTGTTATCTATCGAATCATAGCCAGAGAATCACCTGCAACAGCTTCTCGCCCCACTTCCGCACCGTTACCTTTGGAGTCCCCCAAGGATCGATCTTTGGCCCCCTCCTATTTCTCATTTACATGCTGCCCCTCGGCGACATCATCCGAAAATATAACGTCAGGTTCCACATGTCCGATGACGATACTCAGCTCTACCTCACCACCATCTGTCTCAACCACCCCACCCCACTGTCTCTGATTTGTCAAACTGCCCGTCCAACATCTAGTATTGTCCGAGCCAAAATTTCCTCCAACTAAATATTGGGAAAACCAAAGCCTTCGTCTTCTTTCCCCACCTCAGACTCCGTTCCCTGGCAACTGCCTGAAGCTGAGCCAGATCGTTCACAGCCATGGTGTTGTGTTTGACCCCGAGATGAACTTCCAACCTCATATCCGCTCATCACCAAGACTGCCTACTTCCAGCTCCGTAACATTGCCTGACTTTGAACCTGTCAGCTTATCTGCTGCTGAAACCCTCAGACATGCCTTTGGTACCTGAAACCTCGACTATTCCAATGTTCCCTTGGACGGACTCCCATCTTCCACTCTCCATAAACTTGTGCTCGTACAAAACTGTGCTGCCCGTAGTTTAACTCAGACCAAGTCACGTTCACCCATCACCCGTGTGGTTGCTGATCTACATTGATGTTGGCGGGGGACGGGGGCTCCAGTGATGTTGGCGGGGGGGGGGGGAGGCGGGGGCTCCAGTGACGGAGGCGGGGGGTGGGGGGGGCGGAGGCTCCAGTGACGGAGGCGGGGGGGTGGGGTGCGGCCGGGGGCTCCAGTGACGGGGGCGGAGGCTCCAGTGTCGGAGGTGGGGGGTGGGGTGCGGAGGCTCACGTGACGGAGGCGGGGGTGGGTAGGGGCGGGGGCTCCAGTGACGGAGGCGGGGGGGGGTGGCGGGGGCTCCAGTGGCGGGGGCGGAGGCTCCAGTGACGGAGGCGGGGGGGTGGGGGCAGGGGCTCCATTGACGGAGGCGGGGCGGGGGCTCCAGTGACGGAGGCGGGGGTGGGTGGGGGCGGGGGCTCCAGTGACGGAGGCGGGGGTGGGTGGGGGCGGGGGCTCCAGTGATGGAGGCGGGGGGGGGGGTGCGGGGGCTCCAGTGGCGGGGGCGGGGGCTCCAGTGACGGAGGCGGGGGGGTGGGGGCAGGGGCTCCATTGACGGGGGCAGGGGCTCCAGTGACGGAGGCGGGGGGGGGCGGGGGCTCCAGTGGCGGGGGCGGGGGCTCCAGTGACGGAGGCGGGGCGGGGGCTCCAGTGGCGGGGGCGGGGGCTCCAGTGACGGAGGCGGGGGGGGGTGGCGGGGGCTCCAGTGGCAGGGGCGGGGGCTCCAGTGACGGAGGCGGGGGGGGGCGGGGGCTACAGTGGCGGGGACTCCAGTGACGGGGGGGGCGGGAGCTCCAGTGGCGGGGGCGGGGGCTCCAGTGACAGAGGCGGGGGAGGTGCGGGGGCTCCAGTGACGGAGGCGGGGGGGGGCGGGGGCTCCAGTGATGGGGCGGGGGGGGTGGCGGGGGCTCCAGTGACGGGGGCGGGGGTGCGGCGGGGGCTCCAGTGATGGGGTGGGGGGGGGAGCGGGAGCTCCAGTGGCGGGGGCTCCAGTGATGGGGTGGGGCGGGGGCTCCCGTGACGGGGGGGGGCGGGGGCTCCAGTGATGGGGCGGGGGGGCGGGGGCTCCAGTGGCGGGGGGTGGGCGGGGGCTCCAGTGACGGGTGCGGGGGGGTGGGCTCCTGTGATGGGGGCGGGGGCTCCAGTGGCGGGGGCTACGGGGGCGGGGGCTCCAGTGACGGGGGCAGGGCGGGGGCTCCAGTGATGGGGCGGGGGCTCCAGTGATGGGGCGGGGTGGTGCTCCTGTGATGGGGGTGGGGGCTCCAGTGGCAGGGGCTCCAGTGACGGGGGCGGGGGCTCCAGTGACGGGAGCTACGGGGGCGGGGTCTCCAGTGACGGGGGCTCCAGTGACGGGGGCTCCAGTGGCGGGGGCTCCAGTGACGGGGGCTCCAGTGGCGGGGGCTCCAGTGACGGGGGCTCCAGTGACAGGGGCTCCAGTGACGGGGGCGGGGGGTCTCTGAGGTTACGTGTTTGTCTGATTTGAGATATTGGTGATTAGAGTCTGCTCCTCCACAAAGTCCCTTAAGTCAAATGATCTGATTATTTAATGTTTTTGTACGACTGTCCCAGTTTCCTACATCACTTACTTTGCTTAATTTAAATGACTGGATAATTCAGTTTTTTTTTGCCAAAAATCCCATTGAATTGGTTGGATTATACGGTGTGGGAAATACGTGAAGAAATAATTTCGGAGCAAAGGAGCAGGATCAGATTGTACAAAGTATGGAAAGGAATGTTGAAGGTTTTTATAAATATATTCTGAAGAGTGGTCTCCCCAGAGGGATACGGAGGGCAGCTGAAGTTACTGAACGAGCAGCAGCAGATGTCCTTCTTGACCACTTAGTGTCAGTATTTACAAACCAATCGGAGAGTGCCCTGCTTTACACAGCTGGAATTTAAAGAGTCGAAGGAAGATAAACTGATAAATTGAGATAATCACCACAAAGTAGTGACAGAAAGACTAGAGAGTGAAAGACAGAAAGAACAAGAAAGACTTGCATTTATATAGTGCCTTTCACAACCTCAGCATGTCCCAAAGTGTTATCAGCCAATGAAGTATTTTTGAAGTGAAGTCACTGCTTTAATGTCGGAAGCACGGCTTTGAATGTTAAAGGAGATGACAAATGAGATTGGCCGATTCTCTGTGGATATGTGAAGGGAACCGCTACGTGCAGGAATTGTGCCAAGAATCAGAGATGTACTCATTTATAAAGATGGGTGCAAGGATAAACCAGGGAACCTTGGAGTCCCCCAAGGAGCTATCCTTGGCCCCCTCCTACTTTCATCTACACGCTGCCCCTCAGTGACATCATCCGAAAACACATCAGGTTCCACATGTAAACTGACACCTCTCTTGACCTCTCCACGGTCTCTAAGTTGTCCGCTGCTTGTCCGACACCCAGTACTGGATGAGCAGAAATTTCCTCCAACTAAAGGTTGGGAAGACCGACGCCATTGTCTTCAGTCCCCGCCACAAACTCCGTTCCCGAGCCACCGACTCCATCCCTCTCCCTGGCAACTGTCTGAGGCTGAATCAGACTGTTCGCAACCTTGGTGTCGTATTTGACTCTGAGATGAGCTTCTGACCTCATATCCGCTTGATCATCAAGACCGCCTACTTCCACCCCTAACATCGCCCAACTCAGCTCATCTGTATTTCACCGTAAGGCCACCTGCTGGGACCATGTTTCTCCAGGAGTCCTCTTTTTGAGTCAGAGGGATGGAGTCTGGAAAACCAAAGGTATCAATGGAAAGATTGCACAGTGCCAGTCAGGCAGGTAGTGATCCGGACACAGTGACCAGTGACTCCATACCACCCACACAGTGAGTGACACTGTCACCTTGTCACAGGCTCTGGCCCAACCACACCTTCCGCAGTTCCAGGATTTTCTTGGACACCGTTGATCCTGGTGCCGATTTCCCAAGTTTGCTGGTTGGAGCTGGATGTTGTTGGGATCACAGGTGTGTCGCTCATAACCCCCTGTCTCTTCATTTGAGTGGCTAGTTAACTATGGGTGGCGCACTCAGGATACCAGTGCCCAGCATGGCAGGGACCCCAGCAGGCAATGAACCAGGGACCCCAGCAGGCAATGAACCAGGGACCCCAGCAGGCAATGAACCAGGGACCCCAGCAGGCAATGAACCAGGGACCCCAGCAGGCAATGAACCAGGGACCCCAGCAGGCAATGAACCAGGGACCCCAGCAGGCAATGAACCAGGGACCCCAGCAGGCAATGAACCAGGGACCCCACCAGGCAATGAACCAGGGTAACCCCCGTCTCTCTCTCTCTCTCTCTGTTCCCAGGTCTGTAATGGGGCCGAGTATCTGAAGCTATCGGTGGAGGAGATGGTGCAAGCTGTGCAGTTAAACGCTGGCCTAGGAAGGACAGAGCGTTCAGGTAACCGGCGGGGGGGGATTCCTGGTATTGCTCCCGCAGCAGGGAGTCACTGATTGTACTCGATGTTTCACACCACACATGTTGCTCCTCCCGTATCATGCATTTATTCCCCTTTAGATGCTGCTGTCTCTTGGTTCCAGTCCAGCTACACTTTCTCCAACACTGGGAGGTGCGATGTTCACTCTGCTCCGTGGGAGCCATACAGAACACCAGGCCTAATCCCAGGCTCCGGCCTGGCCTGTTGGCTGAGGCCCAGGCTCCGGCCTGTTGGCTGAGGCCCAGGCTCCGGCACATGATCACAGTGGGGGCACTGCAACTGCCCTTGGCACCCCTGGTGTGGGAATGGGGAAAGTCAGTCAGGGTTTCCTGCTTGCGGTTTCTGCCCAGTGACCCCTGCGGAAGTACATCCATGTGGATTGAGATTGGTATGAGTGTGGGTTCGAACTCGATCCTCAGTCAACCTGTCCTGAGAGGAAAGAAAAAACAAATCAAAAAAGTAGAATGATTAAAACCGGTCGAGGGAAATTGTTCCCACTGGGCAAGAAAATGAGGAGTAAATTGGGAATTGAGAAAGGACAACTTCGCATTAAGTGGAAACCATTTGTCCCTATTTACCATATCAAAACCCCCCAGTGTGAACCCTCCTATCAGATCTCCATCTTTGTTCTAATGGAAAGAGCCCGAGTTTCCCTTGTCTCTCGTCATAACTAAAACCTCTCATTCCTGGGATCAAAGTAAGTTGCTTTGGACTCAGTGTCTTCTTTGTATTTGATTGTGTATGAGTTACCCACTGCCTCACTCTGAGTTCTGCTGAGCTAACACCTAATAAATACATATACATCGAATGTACAGCACAGAAACAGGCCATTCAGCCCAACTGGTCCATGCCGGTGTTTCTGCTCCACACGAGCCTAATACACATCCACATTCTCCAGGTTTCCTCTCACCTCTCTGACACTTGCTGAGGTATGGCTTCCACGGGCTGCACCCAGCCTCCATACCGCAATCACCATTTGTCATTTGTCATCTGTGCTGCTCGACTGTGTGAGTCACTGCACAGTGAAGGGGGCAGTCTCCTGATTTATTTCTGACCCTTTGTGAGGATCTGACCCATCCCAATGCTACAGTCGCTCGGGGCAAGTCTTATCAGAACACAGGACAGGAAAGGCCTTTGGTTCCAATAATCTCAGCCATTGATTGGTCCTATCTGAGAGGGTACAGAGGGGCTGGGTGAATGGGGAAAAGGCAAGGAAACGCGACGGAGAGGCTTTATAGTCCATGACTTAGTCTGGGATGTTGGTTCCAGTTGTCAGATAGTAAGATGACATTTTGAAAAAGTTTGTGGTGATCTCTGTGTATCTGAGGGTCTGAGCAGCACCGTGAGAACATCCACCTCAGTCTCAGTCTCACTGGTGTGAAAAGCAATCACAGGCAGTTGGAAGCAGCCACAACACCACATGAAAGGGCTGGGAATATCTGCACTGACTGCTGCTCTCAGCCTCCTCAGCTCCAGTTCTAATAGGTCTGTGCACTCCTGAACGTGCTGCTATCCACCAGCTACTCACTGCACTCCCTGAAAGAAGCAGCCGTCAGGATAGGAAGGAATATAGATTCATCTCAGCCTTGTTAAAGGCACACTCCTCCCCTCGGCCTTGTTAAAGGCACACTCCTCCCCTCGGCCTTGTTAAAGGCACACTCCTCCCCTCGGCCTTGTTAAAGGCACACTCCTCCCCTCGGCCTTGTTAAAGGCACATCCCTCCCCTCAACAACAACAACAACAACTTGTATTTATATAGCACCTTTAACGAGGTAAAATGCCTCACGGTGCTGCACAGGAGTGTTGTAGAACAAAATTTGACACCGAGCCACATGAGTTATTAGGACAGGTGAGCAAAAGCTTGGTCAAAAAGGAGTGTGTTAAAGGAGGAAAGAGAGGTAGAAAGAGGCGGAGAGGTTTAGGGAGGGAATTCCAGAGCTTGGGGCCATGGCAGCTGGAGGCACGGCCGCCAGTGGTGGAGCGATTAAAATCGGGGATGCTCAAGAGGCCAGAATTAGAGGAGTGCAGATATTATAAGGGCTGTAGGTCTGGAGGAGGTTACAGAGATAAGGAGGGATTTGAAAACAAGGATGCGAATTTTACAATCGGGTCAGTGTGCAGGTTAAGTTAATCCCTGAGAGAAAGGGGACTGAGAGACACCAAGTCAGTGTGCAGCTATCTGACTGAGAGAGGTCTGTTGTCGCTCAGTCCCTTTCCATCTGGTGAAATGTGCTGCTGCATACAGTACTGCAGGAGAAACATTGAGAACAGCATGAGATTGCTGTGTCAGTGATGTACAGAGTGAGGTGAGGGAGTCAGGCAAGCAGTGGATTCGTTTACGTGTCTGAGACTGGCCCAGTGCGGGCAGTGTAAACACACGGTGGTTAGCGGTTAGAGTCGAGCTCGTACCCACAGTGCTGAGAGTCAGTGTTTTAACTCTTTCCCACCCATTCTAGCTTCCGCTGTTCCCACACATCTCAGCATCTGCTTGGTGCACGGCATTGAGGGTAAACCCAGCAGCCCAGGCTCTGCCTCGTCCCCTCCTCCCCTTCGTTCCTCTGTTCCCCCTCGTCCCCTCTTTCCACCCCTCATTCCCCTCCTCCCCTCTCTTCCATCTCCCCCCTCGTTCCACCTCTCTCCCCCCTCGGTCCATCAGTGAAAGTCGGTGTCTGTGGAACTGTACCCCAGTGAGAGTCAGTGTCTGTGGAACTGTACCCCAGTGAGAGTCAGTGTCGGTGGAACTGTACCCCACTGAGAGTCAGTGTCTGTGGAACTGTACCCCAGTGAGAGTCAGTGTCTGTGGAACTGAACCCCAGTGAGAGTCAGTGTCTGTGGAACTGTACCCCAGTGAGAGTCAGTGTCTGTGGAACTGTACCCCAGTGAGAGTCAGTGTCTGTGGAACTGTACCCCAGTGAGAGTCAGTGTCTGTGGAACTGTACCCCAGTGAGAGTCAGTGTCTGTGGAACTGTACCCCAGTGAGAGTCAGTGTCTGTGGAACTGTACCCCAGTGAGAGTCAGTGTCTGTGGAACTGTTCCCCAGTGAGAGTCAGTGTCTGTGGAACTGTACCCCAGTGAGAGTCAGTGTCTGTGGAACTGTACCCCAGTGAGAGTCAGTGTCTGTGGAACTGTACCCCACTGAGAGTCAGTGTCTGTGGAACTGTACCCCAGTGAGAGTCAGTGTCTGTGGAACTGAACCCCAGTGAGAGTCAGTGTCTGTGTAACTGAACCCCAGTGAGAGTCAGTGTCTGTGGAACTGTACCCCAGTGAGAGTCAGTGTCTGTGGAACTGAACCCCAGTGAGAGTCAGTGTCTGTGGAACTGTACCCCAGTGAGAGTCAGTGTCTGTGGAACTGTACCCCAGTGAGAGTCAGTGTCTGTGGAACTGTACCCCAGTGAGAGTCAGTGTCTGTGGAACTGTACCCCACTGAGAGTCAGTGTCTGTGGAACTGTACCCCAGTGAGAGTCAGTGTCTGTGGAACTGAACCCCAGTGAGAGTCAGTGTCTGTGGAACTGTACCCCACTGAGAGTCAGTG
>NC_141009.1:67834627-68114656 GCF_052327205.1 Somniosus microcephalus
CTGCGTCGCCCTTGACTCACCTCAGCAGCCTTCCTGTGATCATCTTCATTCTCCAGAATCTTCACGTCGACTCCGAGACAGCGGAGATATCGGCCCAGCCCCTGCAGCATGTTGTCACAGACGACGCTGAATTCTGAGGGTGATATGGGGGGGAGCAATGGTATCTTGTCCAGGGCTGGCTGAGGGGCCTGCACACACTGCACAGATAAAAGTACTTCAAACTGTGGCTGAGGAGAAGCTCGCAATATCAGTGGCACATTTTAATATTCAGCAATGTGGGATTACTGGCCCAAACCCCGCTCTCCATTCCTTGAAGCAACCGCCCCCGCCAACCCCCTCCCCTCCCCCCCTCCCATCCCACCCCAAACCCCCCTCCCTCCTCCCCCCACAACCCCCCTCCCCTCCCTCAACAACCCCCCTCCCCTCCCTCCTCCCCCCACAACACCCCTCCCCTCCCTCCTCCTCCCACAACCCCCCTCCCCTCCCTCCTCCCCCCACAACCCCCTCCCCTCCCTCCTCCCCCCACAACCCCCCTCCCCTCCCTCCTCCCCCACAACCCCCCTCCTCCCCCCACAACCCCCCTCCCCCCCTCCTCCCCCCACAACCCCCCTCCCCCCCCACAAACCCCCTCCCCCCCCTCGTCCCCCTCCTCCCCCCACTCCTCCCCCCACAACCCCCCTCCCCTCCCTCCTCCCCCCACAACCCCCCTCCCCTCCCTCCTCCCCCCACAACCCCCCTCCCCTCCCTCCTCCCCCCACAACCCCCCTCCCCTCCCTCCTCACCCCACAACCCCCTCCCCTCCCACCTCCCCCCCACACCCTCCCCTCCCCCATTCCCCCTCCCCATTCCCCTCCCCCACACCCTCCCCCTCCCCATTCCCCTCCCCCACACCCTCCCCTCCACCCTCCCCCCCACACCCTCCCCCCCACACCCTCCCCCTCCCCTCCCCCCCACACCCTCCCCCTCCCCTCCCCCCACACCCTCCCCCTCCCCTCCCCCCACACCCTCCCCCTCCCCTCCCCCCACACACCCTCCCCCCCTCCCCCCTCCCCCCCACACCCTCCCCCCCACACCCTCCCCTCCCCCATTCCCCCTCCCCACCCTCTCCCCCTCCTCTCCCCCCTCCACTCCCCCACCCTCCTCCCTCTCGCCTCCCCCTGTCCCCCTCACCCCTCCCTCCCCTAAGAACAGTAGCTGTCCAAAGAGACTTGGGGATTCAGGTACACAGATCATTAAAATGTCATGAACAGGTACAGAGAATAATCAAAAAGGCTAATGGAATGCTGGCCTTTATATCTAGAGGACTAGAATCCAAGGGGGCAGAAGTTATGCTGCAGCTGTACAAAGCCCTGGTTAGACCACACCTGGAGCACTGGGAGCAGTTCTGGGCACCACACCTTCGGAAGGATATACTGGCCTTGGAGGGAGTGCAGCGTAGGTTTACCAGAATCACACCCGGACTTAAAGGGTTAAGTTACGAGGAGAAATTACACAAATTAGGGATGTATTCCCTGGAATTTTGAAGGTTAAGGGGTGATCTGATCGAAATTTCAGGATATTAAGGGGAACTGATAGGGTGGAGAGACAGAAACTATTTCCGCTGGTTGGGGATTCTAGGACTGGGGGGCAGAGTCTAAAAATTAGAGCCAGGCCTTTCAGGAGTGAAATTAGGAAACACTTCGACACACAAAGGGTGGTAGAAGTTTGGAACTCTCCTCCGCAAAAGGCAATTGATGACGGATCAATTGTTAATTTGAAATCAGACATTGATAGCTTTTTGTTAACCAAAGGTATTAAGGGATATGGGTCAAAGGCAGGTATAGGGAGTTAGATCACAGATCAGCCATGATCTCATTGAATGGTTTAACAGGCTCGAGGGGCTGAACGGCCTCCTCCTGTTCCTATGTTTCCTGTTTGAGCCGGAGCTTCAGACCCCATCGCTCCAGCAGCAAAAACACTTAGTTTAACCTCTGTGACATGACCCAGCTCCGGACCCCAGCTCCGGACCCCCAGACCCCAACCCCAACCCCAGACCCCAACCCCAACTCCGAAATCTTAATCCACTTTACTCTGTATCTAACATGTGCTGTACCTACCTATGTCATCCTCCCCCTCGCTCTCCCGTCATTCCCCCCTCGCTCCGCCCCTCGCTCTCCTGCCCTCGCTCCGCCCCTCGCTCCGCCCCTCGCTCTCCTGCCCTCGCTCCGCCCCTCGCTCTCCTGCCCTCGCTCCGCCCCTCGCTCTCCTGCCCTCGCTCTGCCCCTCGCTCCGCCCCTCGCTCTCCTGCCCTCGCTCCGCCCATCGCTCCGCCCCTCGCTCTCCTGCCCTCGCTCCGCCCCTCGCTCCACCCCTCGCTCTCCTGCCCTCGCTCCGCCCCTCGCTCTCCTGCCCTCGCTCCGCCCCTCGCTCTCCTGCCCTCGCTCCGCCCCTCGCTCTCCTGCCCTCGCTCTGCCCCTCGCTCTCCTGCCCTCGCTCCGCCCCTCGCTCCGCCCCTCGCTCTCCTGCCCTCGCTCCGCCCCTTGCTCCGCCCCTCGCTCTCCTGCCCTCGCTCCGACCCTCGCTCCGCCCCTCGCTCCGCCCCTCGCTCCGCCCTCACTCTCCTGCCCTCGCTCCGCCTCTCGCTCTCCTGCCCTCGCTCCGCCCCTCGCTCTCCTGCCCTCGCTCCGCCCCTCGCTCTCCTGCCCTCGCTCCGTCCCTCGCTCCGCCCCTCGCTCCGCCCTCACTCTCCGACCCTCGCTCTGCCCCTCGCTCCGCCCCTCGCTCTCCTGCCCTCGCTCCGCCCCTCGCTCCGCCCTCACTCTCCGACCCTCGCTCTGCCCATCGCTCCGCCCCTCACTCCGCCCCTCACTCCGCCCCTCGCTCTCCTGCCCTCGCTCTCCTGCCCTCGCTCCGCGTCACTCTCCCCCTCACCCTCCCCTTCACTCTCCGTTAGTCCGCCCCAGTTGTTCCATCCCATCAGTGCGCCGTGCCCTCCAATGACACGCACATACTTACTGGTAGTTGATGAATTTGATATGGCTGTGCCGTCTCCTACCTTGTCTGGGATGCTGGGACTGTTCTTGTTTTTCTTTGGCTTGTTTTCCCTTCCCCTCTTCTCCACTTTCCACATCATGCAGTCATCAAGGCTGCGGCTCAGCCCGAAGTGTTGTGGGTCCCGACGTAGAGCATCGTAAACCTCCAGCAGGCAGTAGGCATCCGCCGCTGTACAGAGCACACGCCCACAGTCAACACTTCACTTACTCTCCCACTTTCCATTCGATTTTTCCCTCTTCCTTTCCTGAAGGCACGGACTCTCACTGGGGTACAGTTCCACAGACACTGACTCTCACTGGGGTACAGTTCCACAGACACTGACTCTCACTGGGGTACAGTTCCACAGACACTGACTCTCACTAGGGTACAGTTCCACAGACACTGACTCTCACTGGGGTACAGTTCCACAGACACTGACTCTCACTGGGGTACAGTTCCACAGACACTGACTCTCACTGGGGTAGAGTTCCACAGACACTGACTCTCACTGCGGTACAGTTCCACAGACACTGACTCTCACTGCGGTACAGTTCCACAGACACTGACTCTCACTGCGGTACAGTTCCACAGACAGTGACTCTCACTGGGGTACAGTTCCACAGGCACTGACTCTCACTGGGGTACAGTTCCACAGACACTGACTCTCACTGGGGTACAGTTCCACAGACGCTGACTCTCACTGGGGTACAGTTCCACAGACACTGACTCTCACTGGGGTACAGTTCCACAGACACTGACTCTCACTGGGGTACAGTTCCACAGACGCTGACTCTCACTGGGGTAGAGTTCCACAGACACTGACTCTCACTGGGGTACAGTTCCACAGGCACTGACTCTCACTGGGGTAGAGTTCCAAAGACACTGACTCTCACTGGGGTACAGTTCCACAGACGCTGACTCTCACTGGGGTACAGTTCCACAGACGCTGACTCTCACTGGGGCAGAGTTCCACAGACATGACTCTCACTGCGGTACAGTTCCACAGACACTGACTCTCACTGCGGTACAGTTCCACAGACAGTGACTCTCACTGGGGTACAGTTCCACAGGCACTGACTCTCACTGGGGTACAGTTCCACAGACACTGACTCTCACTGGGGTACAGTTCCACAGACGCTGACTCTCACTGGGGTACAGTTCCACAGACACTGACTCTCACTGGGGTACAGTTCCACAGACACTGACTCTCACTGGGGTACAGTTCCACAGACGCTGACTCTCACTGGGGAACAGTTCCACAGACACTGACTCTCACTGCGGTACAGTTCCACAGGCACTGAATCTCACTGGGGTACAGTTCCACAGACACTGACTCTCACTGGGGTACAGTTCCACAGACACTGACTCTCACTGGGGAACAGTTCCACAGACACTGACTCTCATTGGGGTAGAGTTCCACAGACACTGACTCTCACTGGGATACAGTTCCACAGGCACTGACTCTCACTGGGGTAGAGTTCCACAGACACTGACTCTCACTGGGGTACAGTTCCACAGACGCTGACTCTCACTGGGGTACAGTTCCACAGACGCTGACTCTCACTGGGGTACAGTTCCACAGACACTGACTCTCACTGGGGTACAGTTCCACAGGCACTGACTCTCACTGGGGTCCAGTTCCACAGGCACTGACTCTCACTGGGGTACAGTTCCACAGACACTGACTCTCACTGGGGTAGAGTTCCACAGACACTGACTCTCACTGCGGTACAGTTCCACAGGCACTGACTCTCACTGTGGTACAGTTCCACAGACACTGACTCTCACTGGGGTACAGTTCCACAGACACTGACTCTCACTGCGGCACAGTTCCACAGGCACTGAATCTCACTGGGGTACAGTTCCACAGACACTGACTCTCACTGGGGTACAGTTCCACAGACACTGACTCTCACTGGGGTACAGTTCCACAGACACTGACTCTCATTGGGGTAGAGTTCCACAGACACTGACTCTCACTGGGGTACAGTTCCACAGGCACTGACTCTCACTGGGGTAGAGTTCCACAGACACTGACTCTCACTGGGGTACAGTTCCACAGACGCTGACTCTCACTGGGGTACAGTTCCACAGACGCTGACTCTCACTGGGGTACATTTCCACAGACACTGACTCTCACTGGGGTACAGTTCCACAGACACTGACTCTCACTGGGGTACAGCTCCACAGACACTGACTCTCACTGGGGTACATGTCCACAGACACTGACTCTCACTGGGGTACAGTTCCACAGACACTGACTCTCACTGGGGTACAGTTCCACAGACACTGACTCTCACTGGGGTACAGTTCCACAGACACTGACTCTCACTGGCGTACAGTTCCACAGACACTGACTCTCACTGGGGTACAGTTCCACAGACACTGACTCTCACTGGGGTACAGTTCCACAGACACTGACTCTCACTGGGGTACAGTTCCACAGACACTGACTCTCACTGGGGTACAGTTCCACGGACACTGACTCTCACTGGGGTAGAGTTCCACAGACACTGACTCTCACTGCGGTACAGTTCCACAGACACTGACTCTCACTGCGGTACAGTTCCACAGGCACTGACTCTCACTGGGGTACAGTTCCACAGACACTGACTCTCACTGGGGTACAGTTCCACAGGCGCTGACTCTCACTGGGGTACAGTTCCACAGACAATGACTCTCACTGGGGTACAGTTCCACAGACACTGACTCTCACTGGGGTACAGTTCCACAGACGCTGACTCTCACTGGGGAACAGTTCCACAGACACTGACTCTCACTGCGGTACAGTTCCACAGGCACTGAATCTCACTGGGGTACAGTTCCACAGACACTGACTCTCACTGGGGTACAGTTCCACAGACACTGACTCTCACTGGGGTACAGTTCCACAGACACTGACTCTCACTGGGGTACAGTTCCACAGGCGCTGACTCTCACTGGGGTACAGTTCCACAGACGCTGACTCTCACTGGGGTACAGTTCCACAGACGCTGACTCTCACTGGGGTACGGTTCCACAGACACTGACTCTCACTGGGGTAGAGTTCCACAGACACTGACTCTCACTGCGGTACAGTTCCACAGACACTGACTCTCACTGCGGTACAGTTCCACAGGCACTGACTCTCACTGGGGTACAGTTCCACAGACACTGACTCTCACTGGGGTACAGTTCCACAGACACTGACTCTCACTGGGGCACAGTTCCACAGACACTGACTCTCACTGGGGTACAGTTCCATAGACAGTGACTCTCACTGGGGTACAGTTCCACAGACACTGACTCTCACTGGGGTACAGTTCCACAGACACTGACACTCACTGGGGTACAGTTCCACAGACACTGACTCTCACTGGGGTACAGTTCCACAAACACTGACTCTCACTGGGGTCCAGTTCCACAGGCACTGACTCTCACTGGGGTCCAGTTCCACAGGCACTGACTCTCACTGGGGTAGAGTTCCACAGATGCTGACTCTCACTGGGGTACAGTTCCACAGACGCTGACTCTCACTGGGGTACAGTTCCACAGACGCTGACTCTCACTGGGGTACAGTTCCACAGACACTGACTCTCACTGGGGTAGAGTTCCACAGACACTGACTCTCACTGCGGTACAGTTCCACAGACACGGACTCTCACTGCGGTACAGTTCCACAGGCACTGACTCTCACTGGGGTACAGTTCCACAGACACTGACTCTCACTGGGGTACAGTTCCACAGACACTGACTCTCACTGGGGTACAGTTCCACAGACACTGACTCTCACTGGGGTACAGTTCCACAGACACTGACACTCACTGGGGTACAGTTCCACAGACACTGACTCTCACTGGGGTACAGTTCCACAAACACTGACTCTCACTGGGGTACAGTTCCACAGGCACTGACTCTCACTGGGGTCCAGTTCCACAGGCACTGACTCTCACTGGGGTAGAGTTCCACAGACACTGACTCTCACTGGGGTACAGTTCCACAGACACTGACTCTCACTGGGGTACAGTTCCACAGGCACTGACTCTCACTGGGGTACAGTTCCACAGACACTGACTCTCACTGGGGTACAGTTCCACAGACGCTGACTCTCACTGGGGAACAGTTCCACAGACACTGACTCTCACTGCGGTACAGTTCCACAGGCACTGAATCTCACTGGGGTACAGTTCCACAGACACTGACTCTCACTGGGGTAGAGTTCCACAGACACTGACTCTCACTGCGGTACAGTTCCACAGACACTGACTCTCACTGCGGTACAGTTCCACAGACACTGACTCTCACTGGGGTACAGTTCCACAGACACTGACTCTCACTGGGGTACAGTTCCACAGACACTGACTCTCACTGGGGTACAGTTCCACAGACACTGACTCTCACTGCAGTACAGTTCCACAGACACTGACTCTCACTGGGGTACAGTTCCACAGACACTGACTCTCACTGGGGTACAGTTCCACAGACGCTGACTCTCACTGGGGAACAGTTCCACAGACACTGACTCTCACTGCGGTACAGTTCCACAGGCACTGAATCTCACTGGGGTCCAGTTCCACAGACACTGACTCTCACTGGGGTACAGTTCCACAGACACTGACTCTCACTGGGGTACAGTTCCACAGACACTGACTCTCACTGGGGTACAGTTCCACAGACACTGACTCTCATTGGGGTAGAGTTCCACAGACAGTGACTCTCACTGGGGTACAGTTCCACAGGCACTGACTCTCACTGGGGTAGAGTTCCACAGACACTGACTCTCACTGGGGTACATGTCCACAGACACTGACTCTCACTGGGGTACAGTTCCACAGACACTGACTCTCACTGGGGTACAGTTCCACAGACACTGACTCTCACTGGGGTACAGTTCCACAGACACTGACTCTCACTGGCATACAGTTCCACAGACACTGACTCTCACTGGGGTACAGTTCCACAGACACTGACTCTCACTGGGGTACAGTTCCACAGACACTGACTCTCACTGGGGTACAGTTCCACAGACGCTGACTCTCACTGGGGAACAGTTCCACAGACACTGACTCTCACTGCGGTACAGTTCCACAGACACTGACTCTCACTGGGGTACAGTTCCACAGACACTGACTCTCACTGGGGTACAGTTCCACAGACACTGACTCTCACTGGGGTAGAGTTCCACAGACAGTGACTCTCACTGGGATACAGTTCCACAGACACTGACTCTCACTGGGTACAGTTCCACAGACACTGACTCTCACTGGGGTACAGTTCCACAGACACTGACTCTCACTGGGGTACAGTTCCACAGACACTGACTCTCACTGGGGTACAGTTCCACAGACACTGACTCTCACTGGGGTACAGTTCCACAGACACTGACACTCACTGGGGTACAGTTCCACAGACACTGACTCTCACTGGGGTACAGTTCCACAAACACTGACTCTCACTGGGGTTCAGTTCCACAGGCACTGACTCTCACTGGGGTCCAGTTCAACAGGCACTGACTCTCACTGGGGTAGAGTTCCACAGACACTGACTCTCACTGGGTACAGTTCCACAGACGCTGACTCTCACTGGGGTACAGTTCCACAGACGCTGACTCTCACTGGGGTACAGTTCCACAGACACTGACTCTCACTGGGGTAGAGTTCCACAGACACTGACTCTCACTGCGGTACAGTTCCACAGACACTGACTCTCACTGCGGTACAGTTCCACAGGCACTGACTCTCACTGTGGTACAGTTCCACAGACACTGACTCTCACTGGGGTACAGTTCCACAGACGCTGACTCTCACTGGGGAACAGTTCCACAGACACTGACTCTCACTGCGGTACAGTTCCACAGGCACTGAATCTCACTGGGGTACAGTTCCACAGACACTGACTCTCACTGGGGTACAGTTCCACAGACACTGACTCTCACTGGGGTACAGTTCCACAGACACTGACTCTCATTGGGGTAGAGTTCCACAGACACTGACTCTCACTGGGGTACAGTTCCACAGGCACTGACTCTCACTGGGGTAGAGTTCCACAGACACTGACTCTCACTGGGGTACAGTTCCACAGACGCTGACTCTCACTGGGGTACAGTTCCACAGACGCTGACTCTCACTGGGGTACAGTTCCACAGACACTGACTCTCACTGGGGTACAGTTCCACAGACACTGACTCTCACTGGGGTACAGCTCCACAGACACTGACTCTCACTGGGGTACATGTCCACAGACACTGACTCTCACTGGGGTACAGTTCCACAGACACTGACTCTCACTGGGGTACAGTTCCACAAACACTGACTCTCACTGGGGTACAGTTCCACAGACACTGACTCTCACTGGCGTACAGTTCCACAGACACTGACTCTCACTGGGGTACAGTTCCACAGACACTGACTCTCACTGGGGTACAGTTCCACAGACACTGACTCTCACTGGGGTACAGTTCCACAGACACTGACTCTCACTGGGGTAGAGCTCCACAGACACTGACTCTCACTGCGGTCCAGTTCCACAGACACTGACTCTCACTGCGGTACAGTTCCACAGGCACTGACTCTCACTGGGGTACAGTTCCACAGACACTGACTCTCACTGGGGTACAGTTCCACAGACGCTGACTCTCACTGGGGTACAGTTCCACAGACACTGACTCTCACTGGGGTACAGTTCCACAGACACTGACTCTCACTGGGGTACAGTTCCACAGACGCTGACTCTCACTGGGGAACAGTTCCACAGACACTGACTCTCACTGCGGTACAGTTCCAAAGGCACTGAATCTCACTGGGGTACAGTTCCACAGACACTGACTCTCACTGGGGTACAGTTCCACAGACACTGACTCTCACTGGGGTACAGTTCCACAGACACTGACTCTCACTGGGGTACAGTTCCACAGACACTGACTCTCACTGGGGTAGAGTTCCACAGACACTGACTCTCACTGGGATACAGTTCCACAGACACTGACTCTCACTGGGGTACAGTTCCACAGGCACTGACTCTCACTGGGGTACAGTTCCACAGACGCTGACTCTCACTGGGGTACAGTTCCACAGACGCTGACTCTCACTGGGGTGCAGTTTCACAGACACTGACTCTCACTGCGGTACAGTTCCACAGACACTGACTCTCACTGCGGTACAGTTCCACAGGCACTGACTCTCACTGGGGTACAGTTCCACAGACACTGACTCTCACTGGGGTACAGTTCCACAGACACTGACTCTCACTGGGGCACAGTTCCACAGACACTGACTCTCACTGGGGTACAGTTCCATAGACAGTGACTCTCACTGGGGTACAGTGCCACAGACACTGACTCTCACTGGGGTACAGTTCCACAGACACTGACTCTCACTGGGGTACAGTTCCACAGACACTGACTCTCACTGGGGTACAGTTCCACAGACACTGACTCTCACTGGGGTACAGTTCCACAGACACTGACACTCACTGGGGTACAGTTCCACAGACACTGACTCTCACTGGGGTACAGTTCCACAGACGCTGACTCTCACTGGGGTACAGTTCCACAGACGCTGACTCTCACTGGGGTACAGTTCCACAGACACTGACTCTCACTGGGGCACAGTTCCACAGACACTGACTCTCACTGGGGTACAGTTCCATAGACAGTGACTCTCACTGGGGTACAGTGCCACAGACACTGACTCTCACTGGGGTACAGTTCCACAGACACTGACTCTCACTGGGGTACAGTTCCACAGACACTGACTCTCACTGGGGTACAGTTCCACAGACACTGACTCTCACTGGGGTACAGTTCCACAGACACTGACACTCACTGGGGTACAGTTCCACAGACACTGACTCTCACTGGGGTACAGTTCCACAGACGCTGACTCTCACTGGGGTACAGTTCCACAGACGCTGACTCTCACTGGGGTACAGTTCCACAGACGCTGACTCTCACTGGGGTAGAGTTCCACAGACAGTGACTCTCACTGGGATACAGTTCCACAGACAGTGACTCTCACTGGGATACAGTTCCACAGACACTGACTCTCACTGGGGTTCAGTTCCACAGGCACTGACTCTCACTGCGGTACAGTTCCACAGACACTGACTCTCACTGCGGTACAGTTCCACAGGCACTGACTCTCACTGGGGTACAGTTCCACAGACACTGACTCTCACTGGGGTACAGTTCCACAGACACTGACTCTCACTGGGGAACAGTTCCACAGACACTGACTCTCACTGCGGTACAGTTCCACAGACACTGACTCTCACTGGGGAACAGTTCCACAGACACTGACTCTCACTGCGGTACAGTTCCACAGACATTGACTCTCACTGGGGTACAGTTCCACAGACGCTGACTCTCACTGGGGAACAGTTCCACAGGCACTGACTCTCACTGCGGTACAGTTCCACAGGCACTGAATCTCACTGGGGTACAGTTCCACAGACACTGACTCTCACTGGGGTACAGTTCCACAGACACTGACTCTCACTGGGGTACAGTTCCACAGACACTGACTCTCACTGGGGTACAGTTCCACAGGCACTGACTCTCACTGGGGTACAGTTCCACAGACACTGACTCTCACTGGCGTACAGTTCCACAGACACTGACTCTCACTGGGGTACAGTTCCACAGACACTGACTCTCACTGGGGTACAGTTCCACAGACACTGACTCTCACTGGGGTACAGTTCCACAGACACTGACTCTCACTGGGGTACAGTTCCTCAGACACTGACTCTCCCTGGGGTACAGTTCCACAGACACTGACTCTCACTGGGGTACAGTTCCATAGACAGTGACTCTCACTGGGGTACAGTTCCACAGACACTGACTCTCACTGGGGTACAGTTCCACAGACACTGACTCTCACTGGGGTACAGTTCCACAGACACTGACTCTCACTGGGGTACAGTTCCACAGACACTGACACTCACTGGGGTACAGTTCCACAGGCGCTGACTCTCACTGGGGTCCAGTTCCACAGGCACTGACTCTCACTGGGGTGCCTGTGAAACTGAGTCCGCGCTAGTGTCTCATCCAGGTGGACATGCTTCATGTGTGTAAGTAGTTGCAGGATCTTCATACATCGGTATTACAGCCGAGCTGAAACCTGACCTCCACAGCTGCCATTCCTTGCAGCGGTCACGGGCAGTGATCAGGAGTGAGAACACGGAATGATTTTCCTCTCCTGACGGAAATTGTGACCTTCTGATCAGAACCGCTCGACACTGCAGTTCATATCCTGCATCCCACCAATTCTACCACTCCGTGTGGACTGAGCTTAATCAAATTAAGCTACGGCACAGGGATCGTGAGGTTATAGATGCAGGGAAGGGAAATTTGAAACGTGGCAGCCAACAGCAAGCTCCGACAAACAGCAATGTGGTAATGACCAGATCATCTGCTTTAGTGATGTTGGTTGAGGGATAAATATTGGCCCGGACACCGGGGCGAACTCCCCCTGCTCTTCGAAATAGTGCCATGACCACCTGAGGGGGCAGACAGGCCTTGGTTTAATGTCTCTTCCGAAAGACAGCACCTCTGACACTGCAGCACTGCCTCAGCACTGCACTGGGAGTGTCAGCCTGGATGATGGGCTCAAGTCTCTGGAGTGGGGTTTGAACTCACAATGTTCTGACTCAGAGGTGGGAGTGCTGCCCACTGAGCCACGCTGACATCATAGGGTGTGTTTCCCAGCATCAGGCACAAGATTCCCTCAGGAATCTCAGTCACTCAGCTCTCGCATTCCAGATGTAACCAGACAACAAATCCCAGAAACCCAGGCCCAGATTTCCGTTCTTATTGAACCGTTGGAAACGGGAAGCCAAAGATATTTCTCGTACCAGATCATTACAGCTCAGAACATTAGTGGGAGTGGTATATAGACCTCCCAACAGTAAGGCGGAGGTTGGGGATGGCATGAAAAGGGAAATTAAAGAAGCGTGCAATAAGGGCACAGCAGTCATCATGGGTGACTTTAATCTACATATAGATTGGGCCAACCAAATGAGTAACAATACTGTGGAGGAGGAATTCCTGGAGTGTTTACGGGATGGTTTCCTGGACCAATATGTCGAGGAACCAACCAGAGATCAGGCCATCTTAGACTGGGTATTATGTAACGAGAAAGGATTAATTAGCAATCTTGTTGTACGAGGCCCCTTGGGTCTGAGCGATCATAATATGATCGAATTCTTCATTAAGATGGAGAATGAAGTAGTTGACTCGGAGACTAGGGCCCTCAATTTAAATAAAGGAAACTACGATGGTCTGAGGAGCGAGTTAGGTAGGATTGATTGGGGAATGGCACTCAAAGGGTTGATGGTGGATAGGCAATGGCAAACATTCAAAGACCGAATGGATGAGCTACAGAATTTGTTCATCCCAGTTTGGCATAAAAATAAAACAAAAAAGGTGACTCAACCGTGGCTAACAAGGGAAATTAGGGATAGCATAAGATCCAAGGAGAGGACATATAAATTGGCCAAAAAAAGCAATAATCCTGAGGATTGGGAGCAGTTTAGGATTCAACAAAGGAGGACAAAGGGATTAATTAAGAAAGGGAAAATAGAGTATGAGAGTAAGCTTGCAGGGAACATAAAAACTGACTGTAAAAGCTTTTATAGACATGTGAAGAGAAAAAGATTGGTGAAGTCAAGCGTAGGTCCCTTGCAGTCAGAATCAGGGGAATTTATAATGGGAAACAAAGAGATGGCAGACCAGCTAAATTCATACTTTGGTTCTGTCTTCACAAAGGAGGACACAAATAACCTCCCAGAGATGCCGGGGAACATAGGGTCTGATGAAAGGGTGGAAC
This sequence comes from Somniosus microcephalus, assembly GCF_052327205.1. Lineage (NCBI taxonomy): Eukaryota > Metazoa > Chordata > Chondrichthyes > Squaliformes > Somniosidae > Somniosus > Somniosus microcephalus. Next base: position 67,848,445 of record NC_141009.1, read on the forward strand.
TGAAAGAAATCAGTATTTGTAGGGAAATGGTGTTAGGAAAATTGATGGGACTGAAGGCCGATAAATCCCCAGGGCCTGATAATCTACATCCCAGGGTACTTAAGGAAGTGGCCCTAGAAATAGTAGATGCATTGTTGGTCATCTTCCAGAACTCGATACTCTGGAACGGTACCCATGGATTGGAGGGTAGCTAATGTTACTCCACTATTCAAAAAAGGTGGTAGAGAAAAAGCAGGGAATTATAGACCGGTAAGCCTGACATCGGTAGTGGGGAAAATGCTAGAGTCCATTATAAAAGATGTAAGAGCAGAGCACTTGGTAAGCAGTGACAGGATCGGACAAAGTCAACATGCTTGACTAATCTACTGGAATTTTTTTGAGGATGTAACTGGTAAAATAGATAAGGGAGAACCAGTGGATGTGGTGTATTTGGACTTTCAGAAGGCTTTCGATAAGGTCCCACATAAGAGATTAGCGTGCAAAATTAAGGCACATGGGATTGGGGGCAAGGTATAGACTTGGATAGAGAACTGGTTGGCGGACAGAAGGCAGAGAGTTGGAATAAACGGGTCGTTTTCCGAGTGGCAGGCAGTGAATAGTGGGGTACCGAAGGATCGGTCCTAGGACCCCAGCTGCTCACAATATATATTAATGATCTGGACGAGGGAATTGGATGTAATATCTCCAAATTTGCAGATGACACAAAGCTGGGTGGGAGGGTAAGCTGTGAGGAGGATGTCGAGAAACTCCAGTACGATTTGGACAGATTGGGTGATTGGGCAGAAACATGGCAAATGCACTATAATGTGGATAAATGTGAGGTTATCCACTTTGGTGGCAAAAACAGGAAGGCAGATTATTATTTGAATGGCAATAGATTGGGAGAAGGGGAAGTGCAACGAGACCTGGGTGTTCTTGTGCACCAGTCGCTGAAGGTAAGCATGCAGGTGCAGCAGGCGGTTAAGAAGGCAAATGTTATGTTGGCCTTCGTAGCAAGAGGGTTCGAGTACAGGAACAAGGATGTCTTGCTACAGTTGTACAGGGCCTTGGTGAGACCGCACCTTGAGTATTGTGTGCAGTTTTGGTCGCCTTACCTGAGGAAGGACGTTCTTGCCATGGAAGGAGTGCAGCGAAGATTCACCAGGCTGATACCTGGGATGGCAGGAATGACGTATGAGGAGAGATTGTGTCGATTGGGCTTATACTCACTGGAGTTTAGAAGATTGAGAGGGGATCTCATCGAAACCTATAAAATTCTGTCAGGCCTGGACAGACTAGATGCAGGAAGGATGTTTATGATGGCCGGGGAGTCCAGAACCAGGGGTCATAGTCTAACGATAAGGGGTAAGCCATTTAGGACTGAAATGAGGGGGAATTTCTTCACCCAGAGAGTGGTGAACCTGTGGAATTCTCTGCCACAGAGGGCGGTGGAGGCCAGTTCATTAAATATATTCAAGAAGGAGTTGGATATATTTCTTAAGGCTAAAGGGATCAAGGGATATGGGGAGAAGGCAGGGACAGGGTGCTGAATTTGGATGATCAGCCATGATCTCATTGAATGGCGGAGCAGGCTCGAAGGGCCGAATGGCCTACTCCTGCTCCTATCTTCTATGTTAAAACAGGACTGTGAAGAAGTGCAGATTGTTTCGCAGCACACAGACTCAGTGGTGTGTGTATTTGTCACAAGGAGCGGGTAACACCGGCGTGGTGAGGTTACTGGGGAGCTGCTCACCTGCGTAAATGATCTGCTTGAGTCGGAGAGGCCTTTTCTCCCAGTTGGATAACTGCTCCGTTTTATCCAGTGGCTTCCCCAGCACGTACTGCACAAGGAGGCTGAGCCCCTTCTCACACTGTCTGCTGCCAGAGTCCGCACCATCCTTGACTGACATCAGCACATCCAACCCTCTCCTGCCGTCCTGTCTCCGACCTGGCACTCTCTGCAGCTGAAAACAAAAGACATACATTCCAATTATTCAGAAAGGATGGCCTCAGTACGAACTCTCAGTCTCGGTCCTACTGGGCACTGGCTCGTCACACTCACATGCTCTAGTTCAGCAGCAACCAGCAATCCCACTCAGAGACCACAGGGTGCCCGCAGTGGGAAATGGGGAAATCGCACACTGGTAAGCTTGGGGCTGGTAATCCTATTTTTCCTTTCCCCATTTTTCTGTTTCTCTCCATGGACACAAGGTTTTCATGGACAGTGGGAGTCTTTTCACTCTTTGAAATACCAAGCTGAACATAGAAAGTACAGAGGAGATCTAAAAACGGGAATAAGACGGACAAAGAAGGTGTGAGAATAGATTAGTGGCCAACATAAAAGGGATTCAAAGGTCTTTTATAAACACAAATAGTGGAAGGGGAGACAAAGGAAGGGTGGGGCCGATTAGGGACCAAAGCGGCGACCTTCTTGCGGGAGCAGAGGGCCTGGCTGGGGTCCTAAACGAGGACTTTGCATCTGTCTTCACTAGAGAAGAGGATGTCGCCAGTGTAGCAGTAAAGGAGGAGGCAGTAGCGATATTGGATAGGATAAAAATAGATAAAGAGGAGATACTTAAATGTTTGGCAGCCCTCAAAGTAGAAAGGTCCACCCGGTCCAGATGTGATGCAACTGAGGTTACTGAGGGAAGTAAGGGTGGAAATTGCAGAGGCTCCGGCCACAATCTTCCAATCCTCCTTGGATATGGGGGTGGTGCCAGAGGACTGGAGGATTGCAAATGTTACAACCCTGTTTAAAAAAGGGGAGAAGGATAAACCCAGAAACTTCAGGTCAGTCAACACAATAAACCGGGACAAAATTAATTGGCATTTAGAAAAATATGGGCTGATAAATGAAAGTCAGCACGGACTTGTTAAAGGCAAATCGTGTTTGACTAACTTGATTGAGTTCTTTGATTATGTAATGGAAAGGATTGATGAAGGTAATGCAGTTGATGTTGTGTATATGGACTTTCAAAAGCCATTTGACAAAGCACCACATAATAGACTTATTAGTAAAATTGAAGCCCTTGGGATTAAAGGGAGAGTGGCAGCATGGATACAAACTTAGCTAAGGGACAGAAAGCAGAGAGTGGTGGTGAACAGTTGTTTTTCCAGACTTTAGGGACGTGTACAGTGATGATCCCCAGGGGTCGGTGTTGGGACCACTGCTCTTTTTGATATATATTAATGATCTGGACTTGGGTATAGGGAGCATAATTTCAACGTTTGCAGATGATACGAAACCCGGAAATGTAGTAAACAGTGAGGTGGATAGTAAGAGACTTCAGGAGGACATAGACAGACTGGGGAAATGGGCCGACACGTGGCAGATTAGATTTAACGCAGAGAAGTGTGAAGTGATTCATTTTGGTAGGAAGAATGAGGAGAGGGAATATAAACTGAATGGTGCCATTTTAAAGGGGGTGCAGGAACAGAGAGAACGGGGTGTCTGTACACAAGTCATTGACGGTGACAGGACAAGTTGAGAAGGCTGTTAAAAAAGCAAACAGGATCCATGGCTTTATTAATAGTGGAAGAGAGTACAATAGCGAGGAGGTTATGGTAAACCTTTACAAATCACTGGTTAGACCTCAGCTGGAGTACTGTGTTCAATTCTGGGCACCGCACTTTCGGAAGGATGTCAAGGCCTTGGAGAGGGTGCAGAGGAGATTTACTAGAATGGTACCAGGGCTGAGGGACGTCAGTTATGTGGAGAGACTGGCGAAGCTGGGGTTGTTCTCCTCAGAGCAGAGAAGGTTAAGAGAAGATTTAATAGAGGTGTTCAAAATCATGAATGGTTTTGATGGAGTAAATAAGGAGAAACTGTTTCCAGTGGCAGGAGGGTCGGTAACCAGAGGACACAGTGAAGGTGATTGGCAAAAGAACCAGAGGTGACATGAGGACAGTTTGTTTACCCAGCGTGTTGTTGTGATCTGGAATGCTCTGCCTGAAAGGGCGGTGGAAGCAGATTCAATAGAAACATTCAAAGGAGAATTGGGTAAATACTTGAAGGGAAGGGGAAAAATTGACATGGCTATGGGGGAAGAGCAGGGGGAGTGGGACCAAGTGGATTGCTCTACTGAAAACAGGCACAGGCACGATGGGCCAAATGGCCTCCTTCTGTGTTGTATCATTCCATGATTCTATGAAATGAAAGACTTGCATTTCTATAGCGCCTTTCATGACCTCAGGACTTCTCAAAGCACTTTGCAGCCAATGAAGTCCTTTTGACATGTAGTCACTGTTGTAACGTAGCAAGCTCCTACAAACAGCACTGTGAGAATGACCAGATCATCTGTTCTAGTGATATTGGTCGAGGGATCAATATTGGCCAGGACACCAGGCACAACTCCCCTGATCTTCTCGAAATAGTGCCATGGGATCTTTTATGTCTACGCGAGGGGGCAGACGGGCTTCGGTTTAACGTCTTATCCAAAAGACGGCACCTCCGACAGTGCAGCACTCCCTCAGCACTGCACTGGAGTGTCAGCCCGGATTATGATCTCAAGTCTCTGGAGTGGGGCTTGAACCCTAGTGCCCATTCTTCACATGTGAGCTAGAGCAATGTGTTGACAGGCCATTGGTCATGGGGGGCATCACCCAAGCCCAATCCTGTACCCACCCCCCCCCCGCCAATGTCCCCACATACACACTTTCCAGCAAGAATTAGGAGCCCTGGCCCTGGAACATAGCACAGGAGGATTCCATTCAGCCCCTCAAGCCTGCTCCGCCATTCACTGAGATCACGGCTGACCTGCGATCTAACTCCATATACCCGTCTTTGGCCCATATCCCTTAATACCTTTGGTTAAAAAAAAGCTATCAATGTTCGATTTCAAATTAACAATTGACCCAGCATCAATCGCCGTTTGCGGAAGAGAGTTCCAAACTTCTACCACCCTTTGTGTAGAAGTGTTTCCTAATCTCACTCCTGAAAGGTCTGGCTCTCATTTTTAGACTGTGTCCCCAGTCCTAGAATCCCCAACCAGCGGAAATTGTTTCTCTCTATCTACCCTATCTGTTCCCCTTGGGGCGCTGAGGTCAAACGCCAGACCTGGGCTGAGACCAGCCATCGACAGAGGCAGCAGCCTGCTGTACACGCCTCAGTCCCCCACACACCCTGCACTTACTGAAGAAGCTGAGGAGCCCAGTGTGGCCTGAAGTACCGATAACGTGGTGTCAGGCCCAAGGGAGGGTGAGAATGCTGGGCAGGCCACTCCCCAGCACCCAGGTATAGGGCAGCAAGGCCGTAGTCAAGAGCAGCCAGACTGCCTCTCGGTCAGGGACCGTGTGAGCCGCTGAGGCTGAAAATGACCAAGACCAAACTCCAATCTAAACAAGAGATCTGATCTGCAGACCGCCAACAAACCTCTTTATGCACATTTAGAAGGTCCAATACTCCAGCTGTGAGCTGCACAACATCCTTTAACATGGGGTAGGCTGTAGACAGAGTCCGCAGATCCCCCGCTGTAGCATAACCTGCAAAAACAAACAGGGGGTCAAAACAAGGCCACCAGCCATCTCAAACCACGTGACTGGGACCGAGGCCTCGCTGAGCTGTCAGAGTGCAGCTGGTTCTGGAGTGAATCGGGATTGGGCTTTGGACCGAGGCCTCGCTGAGCTGTCAGAGTGCAGCTGGTTCTGGAGTGAATCGGGATTGGGCTTTGGACCGAGGCCTCGCTGAGCTGTCAGAGTGCAGCTGGTTCTGGAGTAAATCGGGATTGGGCTTTGGACCGAGGCCTGTTGTGTAAAGTCTCTCTTCTGGAGCCACTCTGGATCTTGAGTTCAGCTCCCCGTCCGGGGTCTGCGCCTGTCGGATGGGGCCGATAATCGGGCCCAGCACAGTGCCCGAGCGAGCCCCGCTCGATGGGAATTAATTCATTTTAATACCATCAGGGATCGGGTGGAACACTCACGGATATAGGCAGCGTCATTACTCCCGCAGGCAGTGTAATGGGAACTGGGACTCCAGCAGGGAGTGTAATGGGAACTGGGACTCCAGCAGGGAGTGTAATGGGAACTGGGACTCCAGCAGGGAGTGTAATGGGAACTGGGACTCCAGCAGGGAGTGTAATGGGAACTGGGACTCCAGCTGGGAGTGTAATGGGAACTGGGACTCCAGCTGGGAGTGTAACGGGAACTGGGAGCATAGCGGGAGCCTCAGAGAATGAAAACACGGCACACATTCTCAGACAGGATAATCGGTTGATATTTACCTAGTTTAGTTATGGTTTGGTCAGAGAATAAAGTCTGTATGAAGCGGGTAAGCTCAGCTTCCCGGCCCTCAGACTCTGACTGTTTCACAAGCTGAGGCAGGTCCAGCAGATACACACAGTCTTTCATCGCAATCTGTATGACAGACACCCGGGACTTGGTCAGCACTCCGAACGTGGGCCTCCATTCCATGTCGATCCCCACAACGCCACCAGCCTGCAGCAGACACACATAATTCACTATAGTGACACAGCATCATTTACTCATTGGGTACAGGTTCCCACACATTCCGACTGCACCTTAGCCAAGTCAATCCAGCAATGAGTTTAATAAGAACCAGTACGTTCACTGCCTCAGTAGCGGAATGGGAGCGGTCTGGAGCGACCGAGCCGGGAGCGGTCTGGAGCGACCGAGCCGGGAGCGGTCTGGAGCGAACGAGCCGGGAGCGGTCTGGAGCGAACGAGCCGGGAGCGGTCTGGAGCGAACGAGCCGGGAGCGGTCTGGAGCGAACGAGCCGGGAGCGGTCTGGAGCGAACGAGCCGGGAGCGGTCTGGAGCGACCGAGCCGGGAGCGGTCTGGAGCGAACGAGCCGGGAGCGGTCTGGAGCGAACGAGCCGGGAGCGGTCTGGAGCGAACGAGCCGGGAGCGGTCTGGAGCGAACGAGCCGGGAGCGGTCTGGAGCGAACGAGCCGGGAGCGGTCTGGAGCCACCCCGACTCTCCCTGTCTGGGATCACCGGGATTCAATAGCCCCGACTCTCCCTGTCTGGGATCACCGGGATTCAACAACCCCGACTCTCCCTGTCTGGGATCACCGGGATTCAATAGCCCCGACTCTCCCTGTCTGGGATCACCGGGATTCAATAACCCCGACTCTCCCGTCTGGGATCACCGGGATTCAATAGCCCCGACTCTCCCTGTCTGGGATCACCGGGATTCAATAACCCCGACTCTCCCTGTCTGGGATCACCGGGATTCAATAACCCCGACTCTCCCGTCTGGGATCACCGGGATTCAATAACCCCGACTCTCCCTGTCTGGGATCACCGGGATTCAATAACCCCGACTCTCCCGTCTGGGATCACCGGGATTCAATAACCCCGACTCTCCCTGTCTGGGATCACCGGGATTCAATAACCCCGACTCTCCCTGTCTGGGATCACACATGAAAACTGCCTCCTCGAGGAGCAATCTGATGGAGGTCAAGTGAAACTGCCCGAGACTAGAAACCTTTCATTCGAAGAGACTGTCAGAATTAGCTGAGAAAGCAACTGGTTCTTCTAAAGTCACATTCAGGGGTACTCGGCAATTAATTTCTGCCACAGGTTTAGTGAATCCTCCAGGGTTCATTCCTCAAGTCACACAGCAGAAGGTGAAAGCCCGATTCCACACGGCGAGAGACTGCTGACAGGCCAGTTCAAAGAGAAAAGTTGTTTTAAAAAGCTGAAGGCGCTAAGTCAGAAAGTAACGAGTGAGTGACAGCAAGCATGGGTTTTAAAAGTCTGAGACTGGAAAGGTCCGAGGGAGGGGAGGAGCTGCAGTCTGGAGATTTGGGAATGACTGAGTTTAAGAGGAGGTGGAAGAATGCTGATTTAAACACAGTGAGGAATGGGAGGAGAGGGAAGAGCAGAAGCATGGGGGGGGGGGGGGGAGGGGAGCGAGGGGAGGGGATGGGGGCGAAGGGGAGGGGGGGAAGGGGGGGAGGGGAGAGGAGGGGAGAGCAGAAGCATGGAGGAGGGGAGCAAGGGGAGGGGGCGAGGGGAGGGGGCGAGGGGAGGGGGCGAGGGGAGGGGGCGTGGGCGTGGGGAGGGGGCGTGGGGAGGGGGGCATGGGAAGGAAGGGGGCGAGGGGAGGGAGGGGAGGGGAGGGGAGGGAGGGGAGGGGAGCACACAGGAGAGAGAAAAAGAGAGGGGGAGGGAGGGAGTGAGAAAGGGGAGGAGAGGAGAGAGATCGGCAGACACTGATACTCTAACAGATATCTGGAAGCACTCCTCTGTGCCATGCTCCCTGCTACAATGAGCCGCTGACTGTCGGCAGAGATTGTCCAAACACTGTGTGCCACTGACCTGTAGCACACGAGGTGCACAGCTCTTCAACTGATCCAGGTGCTCCAGGAAGTGAATACTCTCTCTCGGGATCGGCAGCTGGTAGTAGAACTTCCTCTTGCTCTCTCTCTCTTCCAAACTCTCCTCCGCAGGACTGTCCTCTACACCCATCCTGTAACAGTCAACAGCTTCTTTTAAAAACTCCTACACTCAGACAAGTGCCGACAGTAACACCGCCACGACTGGCTCGCGCCATGCCATGTACACAGAGGAAAATGACATCGCAACAGCACACACCAGAGCTAGACGCTGGGGCCTTCCTGGTGTGAAAGCATCAAAATCTTGAGAGGTGGTGCATGCACCCAGTGAAGCAGCAATAAAGCAGCGAAGGTTATCATTTACCCAGTGTGAAGTCACGTGTTCCTCACTGATATGCAATGATGCAAAGCTATCGAGAGATATTCAACAGTTTTAAACAGTTTTGAAATGTCCATCAACTGCAATACAGGAGATTTGGGGGATTTTTGAGGAATGCTAATTCTCGAGAACAGACCACTTTTTGTATTGGGCTCCCTGTGTCCCATCAAACACTCCCAGGGCAGCTAGAGCACGGGTTAAATACGGAGTTAAGCTGCCTGCTGTGCCTCAGGCGAATCCCTAGAAGACCACTGGGGTGAGATTCTCCCTGTACAGAAATAGGAAGATAGAGCAGATGAATGCATGGCTGGAGAGATGGTGTAGGAGGGAGGGCTTTAGATTCCTGAGGAACTGGAACCGTTTCTGGGGGAGGTGGGACCTCTACAAGCCGGACGGGTTGCACCTCAATGGGAACGGGACCAATATCCTCGCGGGAGGGTTTGCTAGTGCTGTTGGGGAGGGTTTAAACTAGCTTGGCAGGGGGTTGGGAACCTAAGTATAGAGTCAATAGGGAGGGAGGAAAAACTGGAATTGGAAAACAAAAACATAGAAAGTAAATTGGAAGGACAGAGGAATCAAGGGCTAGATAGTAGTCAACAAGGAGGTTTGCCTGTACTAAATGGTATTTACTTCAATGCAAGGAGTATAGCGAACAAGGGAGATGAGCTGAGGACACAGATAGATAGATACTTGGGACTATGATATTATAGCTATTACAGAGACAGGGCAGGTATGGCAGCTCAACATTCCTGGTTACAGGGTTTTCAGACAGGATAGAGAGGGAGGTATAAAGGGAGGGGGGGGTCATGGTATTCATTAAAGAAGGCTTTCGATAAGGTCCCGCATAAGAGATTAGCGTGCAAAGTTAAAGCACACGGGATTGGGGGTAAGGTGCTGTCTTGGATAGAGGACTGGTTGGCAGACAGGAAGCAAAGAGTTGGAATAAACGGGTCTTTTTCCGAGTGACAGGCAGTGACTAGTGGGGAACTGCATGGATCGGTCCTAGGGCCCCAGCTATTCACAATATATATTAATGATCTATACGAGGGAACTAGCTGTAATATCTCCAAGTTTGCAGATGACACAAAGCTGGGTGGGCGTGTGTGCTGTGAGGAGGATGCCGAGAAACTCCAGTATGATTTGGACAGGTTGGGTGATTGGGCAGATGCATGGCAGATGCAGTATAATGTGGATAAATGCGAGGTTATCCACTTCGGTGGCAAAAACAGGAAGACAGATTATTATCTGAACGGCAATAGATTGGGAAAAGGGGAAGTGGAACGAGACCTGGGTGTCCTTGTGCACCAGTCGCTGAAGGTAAGCATGCAGGTGCAGCAGGCAGTTAAGAAGGCAAATGGTATGTTGGCCTTCGTAGCGAGAGGATTCGAGTACAGGAACAAGGATGTCTTGCTGCAGTTGTACAGGGCCTTGGTGAGACCACACCTTGAGTATTGTGTGCAGTTTTGGTCGCCTTATCTGAGGAAGGATGTTCTTGCCATGGAGGGAGTGCAGCAAAGATTCACCAGACTGATACCTGGGATGGCAGGAATGACAAATGAGGAAAGATTGGGTCGATTAGGCTTATATTCGCTAGAGTTTAGAAGAATGAGAGGGGATCTCATTGAAACTTATAAAATTCTAACAGGACTAGACAGACTAGATGCAGGAAGGATGTTCCCGATGGCGGGGGAGTCCAGAACCAGGGGTCACAGTCTAAGGATAAGGGGTAAGCCATTTAGGACTGAGATGAGGAGGAATTTCTTCACCCAGAGAGTGGTGAACCTGTGGAATTCTCTACGACAGAAGGCAGTGGAGGCCAATTCATTAAATATATTCAAGAAGGAGTTGGATATATTTCTTAAGGCTAAAGGGATCAAGGGATATGGGGAGAAAGCAGGGACAGGGTACTGAATTTGGATGATCAGCCATGATCTCATTAAATGGTGGAACAGGCTCGCGGGGCCAAATGGCCTACTCCTGCTCCTATCATCTATGTTTCTATGTAAAGAAACTATTACAGCTGTGAGGAGGGGTGATATGTTGGAGAGATCATCAAACGAGGCCATATGGGTCGAATTGAAAAATAAAAAAGGGGCGATCACAATGCTGGGAGTGTACTACAGACCCCCAAACAGTGAGAGGGAGTGTAATGAAATCTGTTTGTCTTGATCCTGTATTCGTTTTGCACTCATGTATATTACCCTCCCCCACTGTGTATAGTTTCACTTCCTCTTTCCCGACTAACCTGGGAGGTTCCAGGTCTTGGCTCTTGGCTCCGCCCCTGACTTCTCTTACATAAAGATCCCAGGATCTGTATGACTCATTCCTGTGAACCAGTCGGCGTGTTGAGATGTTAGCTCTGATCTTAGTGATTAAAAGCCAACTTGTTTAAGTCTATAACTTCTAGTTTTGTGGTTATTCAAGGCCCATCAGGGAGATAGAAGAACAAATATGCAGACAAATTTCTGAGAAGTGAAAAATCTATAGGGCAGTAATATTACAGGATTTCAACTACCCCAATATTAATTGGGATAAAATTAGTGTGAAGGGTATAGAAGGTGCAGAATTCCTAAAATGCATCCAGGAGAACTTTTTTAGCCAGTATGTAGCAAGCCCAACAAGGGAGGGGGCGGTTCTGGACTTAGTTTTAGGGAATGAAGCTGGGCAGGTAGAAGGCATATCAGTGGGGGAGCATTTTGGTGCTAGTGACCATAATTCTGTTAGATTTAAGGTAGTTGTGGAAAAGGACAAGGATAGACCAGGAATAAAAATTCTAAATTGGGGAAAAGCAAATTTTGCTAAGCTCAGAGGGGATTTAGCCATAGTGGACTGGAAACAGCTACTTGAAGGTAAATCAGTGTCAGAGCAGTGGGAAGCATTCAAGGAGGAGATCTGGAGGGTTCAGACCAAATATGTGCCCTTAAAGAAAAAAGGTGGAACTAACAAATCTAGAGCCCCTGGATATCTAGGGACATACAGGGTAGGATAAAGAACAAAGGGAGGCCTAGGGCAGATACCGAGGGCTAAATACTGCAGAATCTTCAGAGGAGTGCAGAAAGTGCAGGGGTGCAATTAAAAAAGATATTCGGAAAGCAAAGAGAGAGCATGAAAAATTCTTGGCAAGTAAAATCAAGGAAAACCCAAAGATGTTTTATAAATATATTAAGAGTAAGAGGATAACTAAAGAAAGGGTAGGGCCTATTAGAGATCATGAGGGTAATCTGTGTGTGGAGGCGGGAGACGTCGGTAGGGTTCTTAATGAATACTTTGCGTCTGTTTTCACAAAGGAGAGGGGCGAAGCAGACATTGCTATCGGGGGGGGGAGGAGTGTGAAATATTAGATGAAATAAACATAGTGAGAGAGGAAGTATTAAGGGGTTTAGCAGCTTTAAAAGTGGATAAATCCCCAGGCCCGGATGAAATGTATCCCAGGCTGTTAAGCGAAGCAAAAGAGGAAATAGCAGAGGCCCTGACCATCATTTTTCAATCCTCTCTGGCTTCAGGTGTGGTGCCGGAGGACTGGAGGACTGCTAATGTGGTACCCTTGTTTAAAAAGGGAGAAAAGGATAGACTGAGTAATTACAGGCCAGTCAGCCTAACCTCGGTGGTGGGAAAATTATTGGAAAGAATTCTGAAGGACAGGATAAATCTTCATTTAGAAAGACACGGATTAATCAAGGATAGTCAGCATGGATTTGGTAAGAGAAGGTCGTGTCTGACAAATTTGATTGAATTTTTTGAGGAGGTAACAAGGAGGGTAGATGAAGGTAGTGCATTTGATGTAGTGTATATGGACTTTAGCAAGGCTTTTGATAAGGTTCCACATGGCAGACTGGTCACAAAGTTAAAAGCCCATGGGATCCAGGGCAAAGTGTCAAGTTGGATTCAAAACTGGCTCGGAGACAGGAAGCAGAGGGTAATGGTTGATGGGTGTTTTTGTGACTGGAAGGCTGTTTCCAGTGGGGTTCTGCAGGGCTCAGTACTAGGTCCCTTGCTTTTTGTGGTATATATCAATGATCTAGACTTGAATATTGGGGGTATGATTAAGAAGTTTGCAGATGATACTAAAATCGGCTGTGTGGTTGATACTGAAGAAGGAAGCTGTAGACTGCAGGAAGATATCAATAAATTGGTCAGGTGGGCAGAACAGTGGCAAATGGAATTCAATCCAGAGAAGTGTGAGGTAATGCATTTGGGGAGGGCTAACAAGGAAAGGGAATACACATTAAATGGTAGGACACTGAATAGTGTAGAGGATCAGAGGGACCTTGGAGTGCATGTCCACAGATCCCTGAAGGTAGCAGACCAGGTAGATAAGGTGGTTAAGAAGGCATACGGAATGCTTATACAAGAGCAGGGGGGTTATGCTTCAACTGTATAAACATAGAAACATAGAGATAGGAACAGGAGTAGGCCATTCGGCCCTTCGAGCCTGCTCCGCCATTCAATGAGATCATGGCTGATCTTCGTCTGAGATCATAGCTGATCTTACCAGTTCAGTACCCCGTCCCCGCCTTTTCTCCGTAACCCTTAATCCCCTTAGCCTTCAGAAATATATCCAATTCTCTCTTGAAAATATTTATTGAATTAGCCTTCACAGCCCTCTGTGGCAGGGAATTCCACAGGCTCACCACTCTTTGAGTGAAGAAATTCTACCTCATCTCTGTTTTAAATGATTTGCCCGCTATTTTTAGACTGTGGCCCCTGGTTCTGTGCTCCCCGGCCATTGGAAACATTCTCTCTGAATTCAGCCTGTCCAGGCCTGCCATAATTTTATATGTTTCGATGAGATCCCCTCTCAATCTTCTAAACTCCAGTGAGTACAAGCCCAAACTATTCAATCTCTCCTCGTAGGTCATTCCCGCCATTCCAGGTATCAGCCTGGTGAATCGCCGCTGCACTCTTTCCATGGCAAGAACATCCTTCCGCAGATGGGGCGACCAAAACTGTACACAATACTCCAGATGCGGTCTCACCAGCACCTTGTACAGCTGTAGTAAGGTATCCCTATTCCTATACTCGAACCCCCTTGATATGAAGGCCAACATACTATTTGCCTTTATTTAGTTAGGCCTCAGCTAGAGTACTGCGTGCAGTTCTGGTCACCACATTACAGGAAAGATGTGATTGCACTTGAGAGGGTACAGAGGAGATTTACAAGGATGTTGCCGGGAATAGAGAATCTTAGCTATGAGGAAAGACTGGATAGACTGGGTCTGTTTTCCTTGGAACAGAGGAGGCTGAGGGGAGACCTTAGTGAGGTGTATAAAATTATGAGGGGCCTAGATAAAGTGGATAGAAACATAGAAGATAGGAGCAGGAGTAGGCCATTCGGCCCCGCTCTGCCATTCAATGCGATCATGGCTGATCATCCAAATTCAGTACCCAGTCCCTGCTTTCTCCCCATACCCCTTGATCCCTTTAGCCTAAAGAAATATATCCAACTCCTTCTTGAATATATTTAATGTATTGGCCTCTACTGCCTTCTGTGGTAGAGAATTCCACAGGTGCACCACTCTCTGGGTGAAGAAATTCCTCCTCATCTCAGTCCTAAATGGCCTACCCCTTATCCTTAGACTGTGACCCCTGGTTCTGGACTCCCCGGCCAGCGGGAACATCCTTCCTGCATCTAGTCTGTCCAGTCCTGTCAGAATTTTATAAGTTTCAATGAGATCCCCTCTCATTCTTCTAAACTCCAGCGAGTACAAGCCCAATCGACCCAATCTCTCCTCATACGTCATTCCTGCCATCCCAGGTATCAGCCTGGTGAATCTTCGCTGCACTCCTTCCATGGCAAGAACATCCTTCCTCAGATAAGGCGACCAAAACTGCACACAATACTCAACACCAAGGCCCTGTACAACTGCAGCAAGACATCCTTGTTCCTGTACTCAAACCCTTTCGCTACGACCTATTTCCCTTAGCAGAGGGGTCAAAAACCAGGGGGCACAGATTTAAAGTAATTGGTGGAAGGTTTAGTAGGGATTTGAGGGAAAATGTCTTCACCAGAGGGTTGTGGGGGTCTGGAACTCACTGCCTGAAAGGGAGGTAGAGGCAGGAACCCTAACCACATTTAAAAAGTACTTGGATGTGCACTTGGGATGCTCTAACCTGCAGGGCTACGGACCAAGAGCTGGGAAGTGGGGTTAGGCTGGATAGCTCCTTGTTGGCCAGCGCGGACACAATGGGCCGAAATGGCCTCCTTCCGCGCTGTAACTTTCCATGATTCTATGTTCAGTAGCCGTCCCTTTGCCCTCTCTCCAATTCTCAGTTTAGTGACAGTAATGGTAATTTTGGGGAATTCCATGGTGTGGCTCCGAGACCAGGGGATCTGGGTTACGATTGCCTGACCCAATTAACACAGCAGCCAGTCATCCCATCCAGTTGGCCTGGAGTGAGGACCTGGCCCACGATAGAGAGAGCTGCTCCCCCACACCACCATTCAATGCCCAGAGTACTCCCCTTCACATCACTAGAGCAGTGGATCGAGCAGTACTGCTTCTTTTGGCAGATGATGTGTTGGTCATGAACTTGCCCCAGGGTCCAGTGCACCTTTTGCCATCTTGAATAATGGGGTCAAGGGCTGTGTACCCTCAAACTCCGCAAGGTCCAAGAGTGATCTCAGGGGTGTGGATTGGAAGATCTGTACCGACTGTTGACCCCTTGGGTGTTAATGAGGCCAACCTCAGGCTTCAGGCACTCTGATCTTTGCTCAGTGGCAGCCATGTCCCAGTGCAGGTTCATTTGTATCTAAGATGCTCGTTGTGTGTAAGATGCTCATGTGTAAGATGGTCGCTGTGTGTACGATGCTCGTGTGTAAGATGCTCGCTGTGCGTAAGATGGTCGCTGTGCGTAAGATGGTCATGTGTAAGATGCTCGCTGTGTGTAAGATGCTCGTGCGTAAGATGCTCGCTGTGCATAAGATGCTCGTGTGTAAGATGCTCGCTGTGCGTAAGATGCTCGTGTGCAAGATGCATCTCCAAACAGTTCTCCTTCGGGGCTCAGATCTCTGGGGTATGTCATGGTTAGACTTCCTCTGGCCCCCAAATTAAATCCAAGATGTGAGTTCCTCCAAAGATCTATCCTTGGCCCCCTCCTATTTCTCATCTACATGTTGTCCCTCGGTGACATCATCCGAAAACACAGCGTCAGTTTCCACATGTACGCTGTTGACACCCAGCTCTACCTCACCACCATCTCTCTCAACCCCTCCACGGTCTCTGATTGATCGCGCTGCTTGTGTGACATCCAGTACTGGATGAGCAGAAATTTCCTCCAACTAAATATTGGGAAGATAAAGCCATTGTCTTCGTTCCCTAGCCTCCGACTCCATCCCTCTCCCTGGCAACGGTCTGAAGCTGAACCAGACTATTTGCAACCTTGGTGTCATATTTCATGTGAGCTTCCGGCCACGTAACCACGCCATCACTAAGTCCGACTATTTCCACCTCCATAACATCGCCCGACTCCGTCCCTGCCTCATCTCATCCACTGCTGAAACCCTCATCCATGCCTTTATCACTAGAATTGACTATTCCAAAGCACTCCTGGCTGGCCTCCCATGTTCTACCCTACGTAAACTTGAGGCCATCCAAAGCTCGGCTGCCCGTGTCCTAACTCGGACCAAGTCTCATTCACCCATCACCCCTGTGCTCGCTGACCTACATTGGCTCCCAGTTAAGCAACCCCTCCCCCAGCTCTTTTCCCGGTACATCGATGACTGTATCGGTGCCGTTTCCTGCTCTCGCCCTGAACTAGATAAGTTCATTCACTTTACTTCCAATTTCCACCCTTCCCTCACCTTCACATGGTCCATCTCCGACTCTTCCCTTCCCTTCCTTGACTTCTCCGTCTCCATTTCTGGCGATCAGCTTTCGACAAACATCCACTACAAGCCCACCGACTCCCACAGCTACCTGGACTACACTTCCTCCCACCCCGCTTCCTGTAAGGACTCTATTCCATTCTCCCAGTTTCTCAGTCTCCGCCGCGTCTGCTCCGACGATGCCACCTTCCATAACAGTGCTTCCGACATGTCTTCCTTTTTCCTCAACCGAGGATTCCCCTCTACTGTGGTTGACACGGCCC
The DNA here is from genome assembly GCF_052327205.1 of Somniosus microcephalus. Lineage (NCBI taxonomy): Eukaryota > Metazoa > Chordata > Chondrichthyes > Squaliformes > Somniosidae > Somniosus > Somniosus microcephalus. The sequence goes on from NC_141009.1 coordinate 67,865,188, forward strand.
TTGACCGTGTCCGTTCTATTTCCCGCACTTCTGCTCTCACCCCTTCCCCTCCCTCCCTGAACCACGATAGGGTTCCCCTTGACCTCACCTTTCACCCCACCAGCCTCCACATTCAACGGATCATCCTCCGCCATTTCCGCCACCTCCAACGTGATCCCACCACCAAACACATCTTCCCCTCACCTCCCCTTTCAGCATTCCGAAGGGACCGCTCCCTCCGAGACACCCTGGTCCACTCCTCAATCACCCCCAACAGCCCTTCTCCTTCACCTGGCACCTTCCCGTGCAAGCGCAGGAGATGCAACACATGCCCTTTTACCTCCCCCCTTCCCACTGTCCAGGGCCCCAAACACCCCTTCCAGGTGAAACAGCGATTTACTTGTACTTCTTGCAATTTAATGTACTGTATTCGCTGCTCACGATGCGGTCTCCTCTACATTGAGGAGACCAAACGCAGATTGGGTGACCGCTTTGCGGAACACCTCCGTTCAGTCCGTAAGGGGGACCCTGAGCTTCCGGTCGCCTGTCACTTTAATTCACCGCTTCACTCCCACTCTGATCTCTCTGTTCCAATGAAGCTCAGCGTAAGCTCGAGGAACAGCACCTCATCTTTCGATTGGGCACTTTACAGCCTTCCGGACTCAACATTGAGTTCAACAATTTCAGATAATAATCCCTGCCCCCATTTTCCATGCAGTATGATTTTTGCCATTCCCATTTGCAACATTTTCACAGGATGTTCTTTCAATTCCTCACCCCCCACTCACACCCCCCCCCCGTCTCTGCACCTGCTTAATATCTGTTACATCTCCAGCTTTTTCCAGTTCTGATGAAGGGTCCCAGACCTGAAACGTTAACTCTGTTTCTCTCTCCACGGATGCTGCCTGACCTGCTGAGTATTTCCAGCATTTTCTGTTGCCTCCATTTTAAAAGTCCCATCCTTGTTTTCCAATCCCTCCATGGCCTCGCCCCTCCCTATCTCTGTAACCTCCTTCAGCCCCACAACCCCCCCACCCCTCAAGATATCTGCGCTCTTCCAATTTTGGCCTCTTGATGATCCCCGATTTGAATCACTCCACTGACGGCCGTGCCTTCAAACGCTGAGGCCTTAAGCTCTGGAATTCCCATCCCAAACCTCTCCGCCTCTCATTCCTCCTTTAAGACGCCAGTTAAAACCCACCTCTTTGACATCACCTGCCCTAATATCTCGATGTGGCTCGGTGTTAAAGTTTGTTTGATAATACTCCTGTGAAGCGCCTAGATGCAAGTTGTTGTTGTATTTGAGGTGGTTCTAGGATAGGGGACCCCGGCCTACACCAGCGGGGACTGTGGAGAAACAGCCAGTATGCTTCTTTGTCGAAGTTCCTCACACAAGGAGTTAGATGATGCCTTTTCGATCAAGTCATCGGAGCAAATGACATTGGATTTGGACACGTGGAACACCACAAGCTGCCCCGTATAGGTCCTTCCAGCAGGCTGAAAGCAGGTGCCCATTCTATACTGGCGAGGAAGACTCGGAATGGCAAACAGCTCTCCTGATGCCCATGATGTGATCAGGGTGTCTCACGTTGCACAGTGCTACTCACCATGTCACTCGGAAGGAGAGCCTCGTGCCTGGTAAGCACTCAAACCCTCCCTAGTCAATGGCCAACGTGACCATGGTCCTTGGAGATAGATGGCGGCACTGGGACCTTGGAATCTGCTGTCAATTCTGCAGTATGCCTGCGCACCATTGGTGAGTGACTAGCCAGTCTGATTCATTGATGGGACTGGGATGGTTGGGCCTGTCTATGGTGGTGGGATTCCCTCCTAACCAGGTCTGGAGGCCCTGCCAGCTAATACCCGATGGGCAGGATGGTTCCAGCTGGACAAGTAATGTGCTGGTAAGTTGGGCAGTGCTAGCTGATCAAACTCCAGCAGTGCCCCTTCTAATACTTGAAAGGTCCTTAACCTGTGGGTCCTTAAGCTTTCAGTAAGTGGGGTGTGCTGTCCTCATTGGGCAAACGGAAACTCTATCTATGTGGAACATAGGAACAGGAGGAGGCCATTCAGCCCTTCGAGCCTGTTCCACCTTTCTATTCGATCATGGCTGACCTGTACATCAACTCCATTTACCTGCCTTTGCTCCATGTACCAGATACCCTTACCCAGCAAGCGATGGGAAAGGGGCTGAAACGCATTCTCCCACACTTTATGCGTGCGTGTCTCAAGGGTTGCAATATTTATATTCCTATTTTGGAAATGAAAACTAAATATGCAAATATTGGCTTTCCGATGTGAAAAATAGGCCTCAGCAGGTAAACATGTTCACACATCTGAAGGTCAGTATTTGTCAGGGCCCTTACAAACAGCAAATGCATTTATTAAAATCCCTGTAAGTTGTAGTCTTCTTCTTCTCAGGCAGTCCCTCGGAGCTGAGGATGACTTGCTTCCACACTAAAAATGAGTTCTCAAGTGACTGATGAGTCCAATGCGGGACCCAGTGTCTCTGTCACAGGCGGGGCAGACGGTGGTTGAAGGGGGCGGGTGGGGTGCTTGGGTTGACGTGTGCTCCTTCCGCTGTTTGCGCTTGGCTTCTGCTTGATGTTCGGTGTCTTCCCGGATTCTTCTCCTCCACTTTGAGCAGCCTTGGGCCAGGGATTCCCAGGTGTCGGTGGGGATGTTGCACTTTTTCAAGGAGGCTTTGAGGATGTCCTTGAAGCGTTTCCTCTGCCCACCTGGGGTTCTCTTGCCGTGCCGGAGCTCCAAGTAGAGCGCTTGTTTTGGGAGTCTCGTATCGGGCATGCGGACAATGTGACCCGTCCATCGGAGCTGATCGAGCGTGGTCAAAGCTTCGATGCTGGGGATGTTGGCCTGAGCAAGAACACTGACGTTGGTGCGCCTATCCTGCCAATGGATTTGCAGGATCTTGCGGAGGCAGCGTTGGTGGTACCTCTCCAGTGCTTTGAGGTGCCTGCTGTACGTGGTCCATGTCTCTGAGGCATACAGCAGGGCAGGTATCACTGCTGCTCTGTAGACCATGAGCTTAGTGCCGGGTTTGAGGTCCTGGTCTTCAAACACTCTCTTCCTCAGGTGACCGAAGGCTGCACTGGCACACTGAAGGCGGTGTTGGACTTCATCATCGATGTCTGCCCTTGTTGACAGTAGGCTCCCGAGGTATGGAAAGTGGTCCACGTTGTCCAAGGCCGCGTCGTGGATTTTGATAATCAGTAAAAAAGTTGTAGTGCCTGAAGTTCATCACCACCTCCCCCCACCACCCAGTACCATGTATTCCCCTCTCAGTCTCCTTACCCCCTCTGCCCCTCCCGCTCATGCCTGATGTCTTTGTGAAATGCTGACAGTCTCTGATCTGATCCGACAACAATTGGTAGCGGGAGTGAGGCTGAGGCACGAGGCACTGTGGGAGTGAGTAGGAACGGGTCACTGGTGGGTTTAGGAAGGAGGGCGAGTAAGGAGAGGGACCCAGAGCAGAGAGCGGGGGGAGGGGGACCCAGAGCAGAGAGCGGGGGAGGGGGACCCAGAGCAGAGAGCGGGGGAGGGGGACCCAGAGCAGAGAGCGGGGGGAGGGGGACCCAGAGCAGAGAGCGGGGGGAGGGGGACCCAGAGCAGAGAGCGGGGGAGGGGGACCCAGAGCAGAGAGCGGGGGGAGGGGGACCCAGAGCAGAGAGCGGGGGAGGGGGACCCAGAGCAGAGAGCGGGGGAGGGGGACCCAGAGCAGAGAGGCGGGGGAGAGGGACCCAGAGCAGAGAGCGGGGGAGGGGGACCCAGAGCAGAGAGCGGGGGAGGGGGACCCAGAGCAGAGAGCGGGGGAGGGGGACCCAGAGCAGAGAGCGGGGGAGGGGGACCCAGAGCAGAGAGGCGGGGGAGAGGGACCCAGAGCAGAGAGCGGGGGAGGGGGACCCAGAGCAGAGAGCGGGGGAGGGGGACCCAGAGCAGAGAGCGGGGGAGGGGGACCCAGAGCAGAGAGCGGGGGAGGGGGACCCAGAGCAGAGAGCGGGGGAGGGGGACCCAGAGCAGAGAGCGGGGGAGGGGGACCCAGAGCAGAGAGCGGGGGAGGGGGACCCAGAGCAGAGAGCGGGGGGAGGGGGACCCAGAGCAGAGAGGCGGGGGAGGGGGACCCAGAGCAGAGAGCGGGGGAGGGGGACCCAGAGCAGAGAGCGGGGGAGGGGGACCCAGAGCAGAGAGCGGGGGAGGGGGACCCAGAGCAGAGAGCGGGGGAGGGGGACCCAGAGCAGAAAGCGGGGGAGGGGGACCCAGAGCAGAGAGCGGGGGGAGGGGGACCCAGAGCAGAGAGGCGGGGGAGGGGGACCCAGAGCAGAGAGCGGGGGAGGGGGACCCAGAGCAGAGAGCGGGGGGAGGGGGACCCAGAGCAGAGAGCGGGGGAGGGGGACCCAGAGCAGAGAGCGGGGGGAGGGGGACCCAGAGCAGAGAGCGGGGGGAGGGGGACCCAGAGCAGAGAGCGGGGGGAGGGGGACCCAGAGCAGAGAGCGGGGGAGGGGGACCCAGAGCAGAGAGCGGGGGGAGGGGGACCCAGAGCAGAGAGCGGGGGGAGGGGGACCCAGAGCAGAGAGCGGGGGAGGGGGACCCAGAGCAGAGAGGCGGGGGAGAGGGACCCAGAGCAGAGAGCGGGGGAGGGGGACCCAGAGCAGAGAGCGGGGGAGGGGGACCCAGAGCAGAGAGCGGGGGAGGGGGACCCAGAGCAGAGAGCGGGGGAGGGGGACCCAGAGCAGAGAGCGGGGGAGGGGGACCCAGAGCAGAGAGCGGGGGAGGGGGACCCAGAGCAGAGAGCGGGGGAGGGGGACCCAGAGCAGAGAGCGGGGGAGGGGGACCCAGAGCAGAGAGCGGGGGAGGGGGACCCAGAGCAGAGAGCGGGGGGAGGGGGACCCAGAGCAGAGAGGCGGGGGAGGGGGACCCAGAGCAGAGAGCGGGGGAGGGGGACCCAGAGCAGAGAGCGGGGGAGGGGGACCCAGAGCAGAGAGCGGGGGAGGGGGACCCAGAGCAGAGAGCGGGGGAGGGGGACCCAGAGCAGAAAGCGGGGGAGGGGGACCCAGAGCAGAGAGCGGGGGGAGGGGGACCCAGAGCAGAGAGGCGGGGGAGGGGGACCCAGAGCAGAGAGCGGGGGAGGGGGACCCAGAGCAGAGAGCGGGGGGAGGGGGACCCAGAGCAGAGAGCGGGGGAGGGGGACCCAGAGCAGAGAGCGGGGGGAGGGGGACCCAGAGCAGAGAGCGGGGGGAGGGGGACCCAGAGCAGAGAGCGGGGGGAGGGGGACCCAGAGCAGAGAGCGGGGGAGGGGGACCCAGAGCAGAGAGCGGGGGAGGGGGACCCAGAGCAGAGAGCGGGGGAGGGGGACCCAGAGCAGAGAGCGGGGGAGGGGGACCCAGAGCAGAGAGCGGGGGAGGGGGACCCAGAGCAGAGAGCGGGGGGGGGGGGGGACCCAGAGCAGAGAGCGGGGGAGGGGGACCCAGAGCAGAGAGCGGGGGAGGGGGACCCAGAGCAGAGAGCGGGGGAGGGGGACCCAGAGCACAGAGCGGGGGAGGGGGACCCAGAGCAGAGAGCGGGGGAGGGGGACCCAGAGCAGAGAGGCGGGGGAGGGGGACCCAGAGCAGAGAGGCGGGGGAGGGGGACCCAGAGCAGAGAGCGGGGGAGGGGGACCCAGAGCAGAGAGCGGGGGAGGGGGACCCAGAGCAGAGAGCGGGGGGGGGGGGGGACCCAGAGCAGAGAGGCGGGGGAGGGGGACCCAGAGCAGAGAGGCGGGGGAGGGGGACCCAGAGCAGAGAGGCGGGGGAGGGGGACCCAGAGCAGAGAGGCGGGGGAGGGGGACCCAGAGCAGAGAGGCGGGGGAGGGGGACCCAGAGCAGAGGCGCGGGGGAGGGGGACCCAGAGCAGAGAGGCGGGGGAGGGGGACCCAGAGCAGAGAGGCGGGGGAGGGGGACCCAGAGCAGAGGCGCGGGGGAGGGGGACCCAGAGCAGAGAGGCGGGGGAGGGGGACCCATAGCAGAGAGGCGGGGGAGGGGGGCCCAGAGGCGGGGGGAGGGGTGGACCCAGAGCCGGGGGGGGGGGGGGGGGACATTGCTAGCTGTCACTTGATGTGACAAAATTGTGACACAAGAAGTAAACGTGACAAACAGGAAGTGTACACCCGATGCAAGTATACATAGAATCTAAATAATTATCGATGGTGCTGAGGCTTACACTTTCATTTTCTCCAGCTGCTTGAGTCGTTCGGCAACCTGGTATGATAATTTCTCTTGGGGCACACTGAGCCTCAGGGCCCAGCGAGCGACTGTGTCCATATCTGTGTGTCTCGCCAGCAAGCTCATAAACTGCACATGCAGCCAGGGGTTCTCTCCAACCACAGCCTGAAAGACAAACATTTACACAAGGTGGCGCCGAGAGCGGGGGGACGGAGCTGGAACAAGGTGACGATCAGAGCGGGTTGACAGAGCCCCAGCAGAGCGCCCCGCCTCCCGTCCCAGCAGAGCGCCCCGCCTCCCGTCCCAGCAGAGCGCCCCGCCTCCCGTCCCAGCAGAGCGCCCCGCCTCCCGCCCCAGCAGAGCGCCCCGCCTCCCGTCCCAGCAGAGCGCCCCGCCTCCCGCCCCAGCAGAGCGCCCCGCACTCAGCCCCAGCAGAGCGCCCCGCCTCCCGCCCCAGCAGAGCGCCCCGCACTCAGCCCCAGCAGAGCGCCCCGCCTCCCGCCCCAGCAGAGCGCCCTGCACCCCGCCGCAGCAGAGCACCCCGCACCATACTGTATCAATAAAACACAGTCCATCATATCCTGGATCAATAAAACACACTCCATCATATACCGGTTCAATAAAACACACGTCATCATATACCGGTTCAATAAAACACACACCATCATATCCTACATCAATACTGTGATGGATGAACGCTGCCAAAATATTGACCTGATTGGAAAGCGTGAGCTCACTGAAGACAGGAAGACTAACCTCAATGTGTTCCGACCAGTTCTCTTCATTCATACTCTTCTGTGAGGAGGAAGAACATGGTGTTAGAAAGACTCACTGCCTCCCTCCACTCTGCACCTCCCCTCACCCACACCAATCTTGGCACCAAACAATTGTCGCTATAGTCAGTGAATAGGTTCCAATACAAGACTCCCCAATGGTGTGTAAAGGGATCGCCGGTGCGGAAAGGGTTCGCCCGGTGCGGAAAGGGATCGCCGGTGCGGAAAGGGATCGCCCGGTGCGGAAAGGGATCGCCCGGTGCGGAAAGGGATCGCCGGTGCGGAAAGGGATCGCCCGGTGCGGAAAGGGTTCGCCCGGTGCGGAAAGGGATCGCCGGTGCGGAAAGGGATCGCCGGTGCGGAAAGGGATCGCCGGTGCGGAAAGGGATCGCCCGGCGCGTAAAGGGTTCGCCCGGCGCGTAAAGGGATCGCCCGGCGTGTAAAGGGATCGCCTGGTGAGTAAAGGGATCACCCGGTGTGTCTCAGTAGTATAAATAATTAAGGCTAGAGTACAGTTTGTCACGCAGTGCAGCTTGGAGCAGAGTGTAAAAATGCGAGTTTGGTGAGTAAGGGAGTGAATCTTAAAGGTTAATCTTTTTTTAAATAAAATCTAGTCTTGTGTGATTGCAATTAGCATTTAACTTAAATTTACTGTTTTTAAGTTTAGTTTCTTCCAGGCTTGGGCAGGGCAAAGCAAGCTCTGTGCTGGAGAGTTCGGTGAGGAGGGGAGGGAGGTGAGGAGGGGGAGTTCGGTGAGGGGGGGGGGGGGGGGGGGGGAGTTCGGTGAGGGGGGGAGGGAGTTCGGTGAGGGGGGGGGGGGGAGTTCGGTGAGGGGGGGAGTTCGGTGAGGGGGGGGGAAGGTCGGTGGGGGGGGGGAGTTCGGTGAGGGGGGGGAGTTCGGTGAGGGGGGGAGTTCGGTGAGGGGGGGAGAGTTCGGTGAGGGGGGGGGAGTTCGGTGAGGGGGGGGGGGGGGAGTTCGGTGAGGAGGGGAGGGAGGTGAGGAGGGGAGGGAGGTGCTCCTTTATTCTTTTTCTATCTTTGTCAGCCTCCAGGAGAGCAGGGGTTAAAAATTTGCAAACTCCCCAACCGCATTCGGAGAAAAATAAAAGGTGAAATCACAGGGAAAAGGCAGAGGCAGCGGACCGGAGCGAGAGCGGAGGCGGAGCTAATAAACAGCGCGGCAGAGGAAGGCCCGAGAGCAGAGGCAGCGGACCTGACAACAGAAACAAGGAGTGACATCACAGGAAAGCAGGGAAGTGATTGGTTGGTCAGTATTTCTCTCTTTTCTTGGGCACTGTTTTAAATTAAGAGCTGGGATTAAAAACTAAACATTCAACACTTAAACACTTAATTGATTAAATACATTAGAGATGGCAGGGCAGGCGATGTGTTACTGCTGCAACATGTGGGAGCTGGTGGGCACCATTGAGGTCCAAGGTGACCACATTTGCAGTAAGTGCTGGTGGCACGAGGAACTTCGGCTCCGTGTTGATGAGCTGGAGTCCGAGCTTCAAACACTGCGACACATCAGGGAGGGGGAGAGTTACCTGGACGCTGTGTTCCAGGAGGCAGTCACACTCCTTAGATTAATTCATTTAAATTTGGTCCGTGGTCAGGGACAGGTGGGTGTGACTACAAGCGAGGCAGGTATGGGGACCCAGGAGGTATCACAGAATCACAGAAACCCCAAAATGCAGATAGAGGCCATTTCGGCCCATCGAGCCTGCACCGACACATATCCCACCCGATCCCCGTAACCCCTACACCAACACACATCCCACCCTATCCCCGTAACCCCACGTATTTAATCCCCCTAACACTAAGGGTCAATTTATCATAGCCAATCAACCTAACCCGCACATCTTTGGACTGTGGGAGGAAACCGGAGCACCTGGAGGAAACCCACGCAAACACGGGGAGAATGTGCAAACTCCACAGACAGTCACCCGAGGCCGGATTCGAACCTGGGTCCCTGGCGCTGTGAGGCAACAGTGCTAACCACTATGCCACCGTGCTGCTGTAGTGGTGGAGGAGCCTCAGCCCTTGCTCTTGTCCAACGGTTCCGAGTGTTGTGTATGTACCTTTAAGGGAATAACTGGTCTCAGACTGCAGTACCGGCAGTGACCACCCCTGTATAAAATGCCCTAGCAGGCTTCTGTAGTTTCAGTTTCCAGGTTGTCTCCATTCAGTAAAGGCTTGTTATAATCAACTCCTGCTGTCCGTGTCTCAATTATACACGGACATAATACTGGCGACGAGTAAGAAACGAACTTACCTGCAACTCGGCAGCACCTCAGACGACGTTATTGAAGGTCGAAGCCAGAAGAAAAAAAAATAATAATCCAAAGAAACTTGAGAAACGGGCGTCGACCGTGGGCAACCGCCCTCCAAATCATCGAATTGAAAAGTGCAGGAGAGACTGTCGAGAGCCAGGCTTGGTTCTCCAGTCTGTGGTTTCCCAGCTAATCGGGCTGGTGGCAGGTAGTGCACTGATCCTTCCTGGGCTGCGGTGGGCTAGAGCTCGATCGGGTGGCTCTGCAACGGGGCCGGGCAGCGAGTCGGGAAGCAAAGAGAGAGAGGGTGGAGCACACAGGGCGCGGCCGGTGCTTCGAAGCCGGGCAGCGTTCGGACCTAAGAAGAGGGAGGGAAGCGTCCCAGAGGGTCCGCTCCACGACGGGAACGGTTCTTCAATTAACGGAGCAAATATTGAAGCGCGATAGAAAAATAAAAATACCACGGAGAGCGGCGTTGGCAGCAGCGATCGGGGAGGCGCGAAGACCATAGGGCGTCGCCATTACAGGATAGTAAAATAAATATAATCGTCAGCAACAGCATTGGCAGCAGCGGCAGCAAAGCGCGGGAGGCGCCATCTTAACTCGGCGGGGAAGAAGGAAAAGCGCGGGAGGCGCCATTTTGATCCGTCGGGGACGAAGGCAAAGCGCGGGAGGCGCCATCTTAGATTTTCAAGATGCCAAAGACTGGCGATATCACTGCCTTCGATAATGCAATAGAAGACTGGACCACGTATGTGGAAAGAGTCGAGGTATATTGCGAGGCAAACGAAATAGCCGATGAGAAAAAGGCATCGGTATTGCTAAATTTAATGGGCGTAAGAACGTACGGCCTATTGCGGGACCTGATTACTCCAGCCAAACCGAAGGCGAAGAGTTTTAACGAAATTGTTGCTATCCTACAGGAACACCTAAATCCTACACCGCTGCTGATAGCAGAAAGATTTAAATTCCACAGGAGAAATCAGCATAAAAATGAGAGCAATGCTGATTACCTTACAGAACTACGCAAGCTATCAAAGCACTGCCAGTTCGGAGCAGGACTGGCAGATACCTTACGGGACAAATTTGTCTGTGGACTCCTGAGTGAAGGAACCCAGAAGAGGTTACTCTCAGAGAAAGAGCGGACGCTAGATAAGGCTTTCAGCGTGGCAGTGTCGTACGAAGCAGCAGCAAGGGGAGCTGCAGAAATACAACAAAAGCCACAGGAATACGGCACCCACGAAATGACACGGGGATTTGCAAAATGTTATTGCTGCGGCAGAACAAACCATGACCAGAAGGACTGCTGGTCCAAGGTCAAAATATGCAGGCAATGCGGAAAGATGGGACACATTGCACGAGTTTGCAGGTCTGGGAAGAAGACCAACGACAACAAAAAGGCTACTAAGGAACCGTACAGGAAAGTACAGAAGATGACGGACAGTAGTTCCGAAGACCAGATGAGCGATAATGAATCCGGGAACAAGAGACTAAGCTGTCTCAAACTTCACAACGTACTCGCAAAAGAGGATCACCGAACCATTTGGGTCACCCTCACGATAGCAGGGTCCCAAGTCAAAATGGAATTGGATACAGGATCAGCTCTAACCGTCATGAATCGACGAGACTATGAGCGGCTATTCTCACACATACCCTTGAGAGAGACATCCATTGTCTTGAGGACGTATACGGGGCAAAAAGAATACCCCAGAGGAAAAATAAGGGTGCCTGTCGAATACAACGGCAAGAAAATACGGAAATTGTATCTCTACATTCTGCAAGATGGTGGACCATCGTTATTGGGACGTGAATGTATCAGAAAGATGAGTTTAGACTGGCACTCCATTCAGGCACTGACGGTGGCTGGTAAAAAGGATGACGACGTCACTCCTGGACGATTGTCAACAATCTTAGCTGATGCCAAAGAGGTATTTCAACAAGAACTGGGCACTCTTAAAGGCGTAACCGCCTCGATAAAAATAGAGGAGGATGCAATTCCCACGTTTTTCAAAGCAAGACCGGTACCATATGCAATTCGCCCAGCCGTCGAGGCAGAGCTGGAGAATCTGGAGAATGCAGGCGTGTTATCTAAGGTAGACTGGAGCGAGTGGGCGACACCCATCGTTCCTGTCATGAAGAAAACGTTAACCAATAAGTCTGAGGAGCCAAGGAAGGTTCGCATCTGTGGGGACTTCAAGGTGACGGTGGACCCAGTCCTTCACACAGTACAATATCCTCTTCCAAGGATAGAAGATATCTTCGCCTCACTATCTGGAGGGAAGCGTTTTACAAAAATTGACCTAGCACAAGCATATTTGCAGATGGAGGTTGAAGAATCCTCGAGGAAGTATCTCACGATAAACACTCACAAAGGTCTTTACCAGTATAATCGACTGGTATTCGGAGTAGCATCAGCTCCGGCGATATGGCAAAGAGCGATGGAACAAGTCCTGCAAGGGATTCCGGGGACTCAGTGTTACTTGGACGACATCCTAGTGACAGGTGAAGATGGCAGTGAACACCTTGCCAACCTAGAGCAGGTGCTCACTAGACTACGTGAACATGGGCTACGAGCCAATCGCCCCAACTGCGAGTTTTTTAAGAAACAGGTATCGTATTGTGGCCACGTGATTGATGAAGAGGGGTTGCATAAGTCCCCTGACAAAATTGAAGCGGTAGTTAAGGCTCCAGCGCCTGAAAATGTGTCGCAACTGAGGTCATTCCTCGGATTGGTGAAGTACTACCATAAGTTTTTGCCGAATTTGTCCACAATTCTGCATCCACTGAACGCCCTACTACGAACGGGAGTAGCATGGAAATGGAGCGATGAATGTAAGCGGGCCTTTCAGAAGAATGAGGACCTAATCACTTCAAGACTGTAGCTCACTACAACCCATCACTACCGATAAGACTGGCGTGTGATGCGTCTCCCTACGGCATTGGGGCGGTACTGTCACATAAATTCCTTGATGGTTCAGAGAGGCCGATAGCTTTTGCGTCACGGTCGTTAACTTCAGCCGAGCGTAACTACGCCCAGATTGACAGAGAGGCCCTCAGCCTGGTATGGGCGGTGAAGAAGTTCAATCACTACCTGCACGGTCAGAAATTTACTCTAACTGATCATCAACCTCTCGACTCCATTTTCAACCCTCAGAAGGGCGTACCGATAATGACGGCACAACGGCTACAGAGGTGGTCCCTTTTCCTAGGGGCACACCAATATGACATCGAGTACAAAGGAACTAAACAGCATGGGAATGCTGATGGATTGTCGCGCCTACCGTTGCCGACGGTGGAAGAAGAACTGGCAGTGGATCCAGTGGAGTTATTCCACTCGACTATAGTCGAATGTCTCCCTGTGACGAATGCAAACATAGAAAAGGAAACACGAAATGACCCGACACTCTCCTGGGTCTATGATTTAATGGTGAAGGGATGGCCAGCACATGGTGAACCACTGCTGCCAGCATTCTCGCCGAGAAGAGAACAGCTGTCAGTGTGCAGAGGAACCTTGATGTGTGGATCCAGAGTAGTAATTCCACCCAAATTGAAGGATAGAGTGCTCAATGAGCTTCATGAGGGTCATCTGGGATGGGTAAAAATGAAGAACTTAGCCAGAGCGTTTGTGTGGTGGCCGGGAATCGATAGAGAAATCGAAGAGATGATCAAGAGCTGTACAGGATGCCAGAAGGTCCAAAACGCCCCACCACAAAGCCCCTCTACATCCATGGGAGTGGCCCTCATCTCCATGGCAAAGGGTGCACATTGATTTTGCTGGTCCCTTTATGGACTCGATGTTTTTAATTGCGGTGGATGCACATTCAAAGTGGCCAGAGGTAATAAAAATGTCCTCAACCACCACAGAAAAAACTATCACAGTCTTACGAACCATATTCGCCAGGAATGGGCTGCTTGAACAGATTTGCTCTGACAATGGACCACAGTTTCTGTCTGAAGAGTTCCGGAGGTTCTTAAAGAACAATGGTGTTAAGCATTACACATCCGCCCCATATCATCCAGCCACTAATGGATTGGCCGAGAGGTTTGTTCAAACATTCAAGAAGGCTATCAAGGCAATGTGTAATGAAGATATACCCCTACAACACAAGGTGGATAACTTCTTGTATGCGACACATGCGGTTACCAACCAAACTCCAGCCATGATGTTCTTCAATCGAAGACTACGATGCCGCTTGGATTTGGTTAAGCCAAACGTCAGAAGAGATGTGGAGAACAGGCAGTTTCAGAATATGAATGAAAGGCCGACGAGGAGTTTTAAGATAGGTCAACCAGTTTTGGCCCGGGACAACCGCACAGAGAAATGGCAGCCGGGGGGGGGGAGCGCGCGACGGGGGGGGGGGGGGGCAGCGCGCACGCGACCGGGGGGGGGGGGGGGGGCAGCGCGCGCGCGACCGGGGGGGGGGGGGGGGGCAGCGCGCGCGCGACCGGGGGGGGGGGGGGGCAGCGCGCGCGCGACCGGGGGGGGGGGGCAGCGCGCGCGCGACCGGGGGGGGGGGGCAGCGCGCGCGCGACCGGGGGGGGGGGGGGGGGGGGGGCAGCGCGCACGCGACGGGGGGGGGGGGTGGCAGCGGGGGCGCGACGGGGGGGCAGCGGTGCGCGCGACGGGGGGGGCAGCGCGCGCGCGACGGGGGGGGGGCAGCGCGCGCGACGGGGGGGGGGGCAGCGCGCGCGACGGGGGGCGCAGCGCGCGCGACGGGGGGGGCAGCGCGCGCGACGGGGGGGGCAGCGCGCGCGACGGGGGGGGCAGCGCGCGCGACGGGGGGGGCAGCGCGCGCGACGGGGGGGGCAGCGCGCGCGACGGGGGGGGCAGCGCGCGCGACGGGGGGGGGGCAGCGCGCGCGACGGGGGGGGGCAGCGCGCGCGGCCGGGGGGCAGCGCGCGCGACCGGGGGGGAGAGAGCGACCGGGGGGGGGAAGAGAGCGACCGGGGGGCAGCGCGCGCGACCGGGGGGCAGCGCGCGCGACCGGGGGGCAGCGCGCGCGACCGGGGGGCAGCGCGCGCGACCGGGGGGCAGCGCGCGCGACCGGGGGGGAGAGAGCGACCGGGGGGAGAGAGCGACCGGGGGGGAGAGAGCGACCGGGGGGAGAGAGCGACCGGGGGGAGAGAGCGACCGGGGAGTTAGAGCGACCGGGGAGTTAGAGCGACCAGGGAGTTAGAGCGACCGGGGAGAGAGAGCGACCGGGGGAGAGACGGGGCGGGGGGGGGGGCGGGAAAGAGGTGGATAGCATCTTTAATAATTTAGTCTGCTCCAGAATGAGATATCAGGCAAGTTATACTGGGGAGTATTAGGGGAGTATTAGCAGGCCGAGCCGGAGCCGATCATTGGGGTTGCTGCATCAGATCAGTGGCTGGAGCACTCATTGTACCATCAGAGAGTGCAAAGTAACATTGTGGCCAATTCAAACACTTGATCGCACCCTCTTAGCATCCCACAGCTTGTGCTAGAATGAATGGGACTTACCTCCACAAAACGTTTATACAAGAGGTATTTGATGGAAGCCAGGTACCGCTGGTGCACAACATTGGGGCAGAGCACTGTGGGCAGCAAGAACAGAAGATCCTTTCAGCACTTTACTCAAACATTCCCTTTCCCTTCCCTCTCCTTCAATTCTTGGCTTTTGCTGGGATAGAGTTCACAGCACCAGTCACTGTCCACCATCTCACCCACCTAGACATTCGCCATACCAACCCAGGCAAGGAGTCTCGACTCGGACGGTGAAGGGCATCGATGCCGAGCCGACCCAATCCTGTTCTCAACCAACACAGACTTTGTGGCGCGGGTCACTGGATGGTGATCAGCGACACCCCAGGCTCGCTGGACATAAATGACGATAAGAAACATGGGAACGTTCTTCCTGTAGGTACAGGACTGGAAGAACTCAGCTAACTGGTCCCCAAAACGAATCCCTTTCAAGCGCCCACTCCCTCAAATATCCCATCAATTCTCCCTTAAATGTTCCCACACTCCCTGCCCCCATCCCCATCCCCTCCCTGGGCTTCTCATTCCACCGCTTACCCTCCCGCCCCTGCCCGTGAAGTGGTTCAATCTAATCCCGGAGTATTCCCCTTATCCCAGAGATCGTCCTATCATACTTCCATTAATTCCCCCACATGCACCAGTCTGGTGCAATGACGGAGAGGAATGTGCTCCCGCTGGCCACAGATTGTAATTACAATGTGACACGTTTACATGGATACTTCTCATTATAAATGCAGTTACAAGAATGTAGACTGGCAGTATATAAATCACTGTGCTCACTGGTCCCATTCCCACCTCCAAGAGCACTGCGCTCAGTTGGCTGTGTGAGCAATGCCATGGGACATCAGCTAATATTTAAAGAAAGTATATTCATCAACAAACTGTGGGCACTGTCACAGCCAACTTATTCAAAAATGCCTTGCATGCAACTTCCTCCCCTTGGGACAATGTTTCTATTCGGTCTGTAAAACTTGGACTCCCCCACCCCCACCCCCCACCATCCCCCTCTCCAAGTTGCTGCTCTGGAGATCGGGGGCTGGGGAATGGTCTACAGGCAATGGCCACTGCTCACAATCTCACCCGAAGGTCACCCTTCACTGCGTGACCGCACAGTCACATTTAATAGAAGATTCAATAACTGAGTGGCTTAACAGCCCAGTCAGATACTGCACACAGCCACACTTTCCAACAGGGCTCCTGGATAGTGGCCAGAAGCAGCAACCCGGGCTCACTTACCCCTCCCTAGCCCTAAACAAGAATGGAAACTGTCGCACCCAAAAGCACTTCCTATGGAGAATAGCCCACTGCGATAGTGGCAGGGTGTAATCGGGGGGGCTGGGGGTAATCGGGGGGGGGGGCTGGGGATAATCGGGGGGGGGGCTGGGGATAATCGGGGGGGCTGGGGGTAATCGGGGGTGTAATCGGGGGGGGGGGCTGGAATGCACAGTTCAAAAACATTCACAATTGAACATTTTCCTCTCAAACCATCTAAGCTTTACTATATTAAAAAAACACTTTTTCCCAATGACATAGGCCCTCATTAAAAGTACAAAAAGCAGCAGACCTGTGTATACGTGTAGAATGGAGAGTTGTATCATAGTCATAGAGTTATACAGCACAGAAAGAGGCCCTCCGGCCCATCGTGTCCGCGCCGGCCATCAAGCCCTGTCTAATCTAATCCCATTTTCCAGCATTTGGTCCGTAGCCTTGTATGCTATGACATTTCAAGTGCTCATCCAAATGCTTCTTGAATGCTGTGAGGGTTCCTGCCTCTACCACCCTTTCAGGCAGTGAGTTCCAGATTCCAACCTGTGGGTGAAAAAGTTTTTCCTCAAATCCCCTCTAAACCTCCTGCCCCTTACCTTGAATCTATGCCCCCTGATTATTGACCCCTCTACTAAGGGGAAAAGTTCCTTTCTATCTACCCTATCGATGCCCCTCATAATTTTGTACACCTCAATCGGGTCCCCCCTCAGCCTTCTCTGCTCTAAGGAAAACACCCCAGCCTGTCCAGTCTCTCTTCATAGCTGAAACGCTCCAGCCCAGGTAACATCCTGGTGAATCTCCCCTGCACCCTCTCCAATGCAATCACATCATTCCTATAGTGTGGCGACCAGAACTGCACACAGTATTCCAGCTGTGGCCTAACTAGCGTTTTGTACAGCTCCATCATAACCTCCCTGCTCTTATATTCTATGCCTCAGCTAATGAAGGCAAGTATCCCATATGTCTTTTTAACCACCTGCTGCCTTTAGGGATCTATGTACATGCACACCAAGGTCCCTCTGATCCTCTGTCCTTCCTAGGGTCCTACCATTCATTATGTATTCCCTTGCCTTGTTGGTCCTCCCAAAATGCATCACCTCACACTTTTCAGGGTTAAATTCCATTTGCCACTGTTCTGCCCATCTAACCACCCCATCCATATCGTCCTGTAGCCTGAGGCTTCCCTCCTCGCTATTTACCACTCCACCAATTTTCGTGTCATCTGCGAACTTAGTGATCATACCTCCTACATTCATATCTAAATCATTAATGTACACTACAAACACCAAGGACCCAGCACCGATCCCTGTGGTACACCACTGGACACAGGCTTCCAGTCACAAAAACAACCTCTGCCTCCTGCCACTAAGCCAATTTTGGATCCAATGTGCCAAATTGTCCTGGATCCCATGGGCCCTTACCTTCTTGGCCAGTCTCCCATGCGGGACTTTGTCAAAAGCCTTACTGAAGTCCATGTAAACCACATCAACTGCACTACCCTCATCCACACACCTAGTCACCCCCTCGAAAAATTCAATCAAATTGGTCAGACATGATCTCCCCCTGGCAAAGCCATGCTGACTATCCTTGATGAATCCTTGCCTCTCCAAGCGGAGACTAATTCTGTCCCTCAGAATTTTTTCCAATAATTTCCCTACCACTGATGTTAGGCTCACTGGCCTGTAGTTCCCTGGTTTATCCCTACTACCCATCTTGAACAATGGTACTATGTTAGCTGCCCTCCAGTCCTCTGGCAGCTCCCCTGTGGCCAGAGAGGTTCTGAAAATTTGTGTCAGAGCCCCTGCAATCTCCTCCCTCGCCTCACACAGCAGCCTGGGATACATCTCGTCTGTGCCTGGAGATTTATCCACTTTTAAGCCCACTAAAACCGCTAGGAGCTCCTCCCTCTCAATGCTAATTTGTTCAAGTATATCACAATCTCCCTGCCTGATTTCTATGCCTACATTGTTCTTCTCAATAGTGAACACAGATGCAAAATATTCATTTAAAACCTCACCGACATCTTCCGGCTCTACACACAGATTGCCACTTTGGTTCCGAATGGGCACGACTCTTTCCCTGGTTATCCTCTTGCGCTTAATATACTTATAAAACACCTTGAGATTTTCCTTTATTGTGTGTGTAGAATGGAGAGTTGTGTGTGTGTGTAGAATGGAGAGTTGTGTGTGTGTGTAGAATGGAGAGTTGTGTCTGTGTGTAGAATGGAGAGTTGTGTGTGTGTAGAATGGAGAGTTGTGTGTGTGTAGAATGGAGAGTTGTGTGTGTGTAGAATGGAGAGTTGTGTGTGTATAGAATGGAGAGTTGTGTGTGTATAGAATGGAGAGTTGTGTGTGTATAGAATGGAGAGTTGTGTGTGTGTAGAATGGAGAGTTGTGTGTGTATAGAATGGAGAGTTGTGTGTGTATAGAATGGAGAGTTGTGTGTGTGTGTAGAATGGAGAGTTGTGTGTGTGTGTGTAGAATGGAGAGTTGTGTGTGTGTGTAGAATGGAGAGTTGTGTGTGTGTGTGTAGAATGGAGAGTTGTGTGTGTGTGTAGAATGGAGAGTTGTGTGTGTGTAGAATGGAGAGTTGTGTGTGTGTGTAGAATGGAGAGTTGTGTGTGTGTGTAGAATGGAGAATTGTGTGTGTGTGTAGAATGGAGAGTTGTGTGTGTGTGTAGAATGGAGAGTTGTGTGTGTGTGTAGAATGGAGAGTTGTGTGTGTGTAGAATGGAGTTGTGTGTGTGTGCAGAATGGAGAGTTGTGTGTGTGTAGAATGGAGAGTTGTGTGTGTGTAGAATGGAGAGTTGTGTGTGTGTAGAATGGAGAGTTGTGTGTGTGTAGAATGGAGAGTTGTGTGTGTGTAGAATGGAGAGTTGTGTGTGTGTGTGTAGAATGGAGAGTTGTGTGTGTGTGTGTAGAATGGAGAGTTGTGTGTGTGTGTAGAATGGAGAGTTGTGTGTGTGTGTGGAATGGAGAGTTGTGTGTGTGTGTGGAATGGAGAGTTGTGTGTGTGTAGAATGGAGAGTTGTGTGTGTGTGTAGAATGGAGAGTTGTGTGTGTGTGTAGAATGGAGAGTTGTGTGTATGTGTGTAGAATGGAGAGTTGTGTGTGTGTGTAGAATGGAGAGTTGTGTGTGTGTGTGGAATGGAGAGTTGTGTGTGTGTAGAATGGAGAGTTGTGTGTGTGTAGAATGGAGAGTTGTGTGTGTGTGTAGAATGGAGAGTTGTGTGTGTGTAGAATGGAGAGTTGTGTGTGTGTGTAGAATGGAGAGTTGTGTGTGTGTAGAATGGAGAGTTGTGTGTGTGTAGAATGGAGAGTTGTGTGTGTGTGTAGAATGGAGAGTTGTGTGTGTGTGTAGAATGGAGAGTTGTGTGTGTGTAGAATGGAGAGTTGTGTGTGTGTAGAATGGAGAGTTGTGTGTGTGTAGAATGGAGAGTTGTGTGTGTGTAGAATGGAGAGTTGTGTGTGTGTAGAATGGAGAGTTGTGTGTGTGTAGAATGGAGAGTTGTGTGTGTGTATAGAATGGAGAGTTGTGTGTGTGTAGAATGGAGAGTTGTGTGTGTGTAGAATGGAGAGTTGTGTGTGTGTAGAATGGAGAGTTGTGTGTGTGTGTGTAGAATGGAGAGTTGTGTGTGTGTGTAGAATGGAGAGTTGTGTGTGTGTGTAGAATGGAGAGTTGTGTGTGTGTGTGTAGAATGGAGAGTTGTGTGTGTGTGTAGAATGGAGAGTTGTGTGTGTGTGTGTAGAATGGAGAGTTGTGTGTGTGTGTAGAATGGAGAGTTGTGTGTGTGTGTAGAATGGAGAGTTGTGTGTGTGTGTAGAATGGAGAGTTGTGTGTGTGTGTGTAGAATGGAGAGTTGTGTGTGTGTGTAGAATGGAGAGTTGTGTGTGTGTAGAATGGAGAGTTGTGTGTGTGTGTAGAATGGAGAATTGTGTGTGTGTGTAGAATGGAGAGTTGTGTGTGTGTGTAGAATGGAGAGTTGTGTGTGTGTGTAGAATGGAGAGTTGTGTGTGTGTAGAATGGAGTTGTGTGTGTGTGCAGAATGGAGAGTTGTGTGTGTGTAGAATGGAGAGTTGTGTGTGTGTAGAATGGAGAGTTGTGTGTGTGTAGAATGGAGAGTTGTGTGTGTGTAGAATGGAGAGTTGTGTGTGTGTAGAATGGAGAGTTGTGTGTGTGTGTGTAGAATGGAGAGTTGTGTGTGTGTGTAGAATGGAGAGTTGTGTGTGTGTGTAGAATGGAGAGTTGTGTGTGTGTGTGGAATGGAGAGTTGTGTGTGTGTGTGGAATGGAGAGTTGTGTGTGTGTAGAATGGAGAGTTGTGTGTGTGTGTAGAATGGAGAGTTGTGTGTGTGTGTAGAATGGAGAGTTGTGTGTATGTGTGTAGAATGGAGAGTTGTGTGTGTGTGTAGAATGGAGAGTTGTGTGTGTGTGTGGAATGGAGAGTTGTGTGTGTGTAGAATGGAGAGTTGTGTGTGTGTAGAATGGAGAGT
Source organism: Somniosus microcephalus (assembly GCF_052327205.1). Classification (NCBI taxonomy): domain Eukaryota; kingdom Metazoa; phylum Chordata; class Chondrichthyes; order Squaliformes; family Somniosidae; genus Somniosus; species Somniosus microcephalus. The sequence goes on from NC_141009.1 coordinate 67,885,686, forward strand.
TGTGTGTGTGTGTAGAATGGAGAGTTGTGTGTGTGTAGAATGGAGAGTTGTGTGTGTGTGTAGAATGGAGAGTTGTGTGTGTGTAGAATGGAGAGTTGTGTGTGTGTGTAGAATGGAGAGTTGTGTGTGTGTAGAATGGAGAGTTGTGTGTGTGTGTAGAATGGAGAGTTGTGTGTGTGTGTAGAATGGAGAGTTGTGTGTGTGTGTGTAGAATGGAGAGTTGTGTGTGTGTAGAATGGAGAGTTGTGTGTGTGTGTAGAATGGAGAATTGTGTGTGTGTGTAGAATGGAGAGTTGTGTGTGTGTAGAATGGAGAGTTGTGTGTGTGTGTAGAATGGAGAGTTGTGTGTGTGTAGAATGGAGAGTTGTGTGTGTGTAGAATGGAGAGTTGTGTGTGTGTAGAATGGAGAGTTGTGTGTGTGTAGAATGGAGAGTTGTGTGTGTGTAGAATGGAGAGTTGTGTGTGTGTAGAATGGAGAGTTGTGTGTGTGTAGAATGGAGAGTTGTGTGTGTGTATAGAATGGAGAGTTGTGTGTGTGTAGAATGGAGAGTTGTGTGTGTGTATAGAATGGAGAGTTGTGTGTGTGTGTAGAATGGAGAGTTGTGTGTGTGTGTGTAGAATGGAGAGTTGTGTGTGTGTGTAGAATGGAGAGTTGTGTGTGTGTAGAATGGAGAGTTGTGTGTGTGTGTAGAATGGAGAGTTGTGTGTGTGTAGAATGGAGAGTTGTGTGTGTGTGTAGAATGGAGAGTTGTGTGTGTGTAGAATGGAGAGTTGTGTGTATGTGTAGAATGGAGAGTTGTGTGTGTGTAGAATGGAGAGTTGTGTGTGTGTAGAATGGAGAGTTGTGTGTGTGTATAGAATGGAGAGTTGTGTGTGTGTAGAATGGAGAGTTGTGTGTGTGTGTAGAATGGAGAGTTGTGTGTGTGTGTAGAATGGAGAGTTGTGTGTGTAGAATGGAGAGTTGTGTGTGTAGAATGGAGAGTTGTGTGTATGTGTAGAATGGAGAGTTGTGTGTGTGTGTAGAATGGAGAGTTGTGTGTGTGTAGAATGGAGAGTTGTGTGTGTGTGTAGAATGGAGAGTTGTGTGTGTGTGTAGAATGGAGAGTTGTGTGTGTGTGTAGAATGGAGAGTTGTGTGTGTGTAGAATGGAGAGTTGTGTGTGTGTGTAGAATGGAGAGTTGTGTGTGTGTGTAGAATGGAGAGTTGTGTGTGTGTAGAATGGAGAGTTGTGTGCGTGTGTAGAATGGAGAGTTGTGTGCGTGTAGAATGGAGAGCTCTGTGTGTGTGTGTAGAATGGAGAGTTGTGTGTGTGTAGAATGGAGAGTTGTGTGTGTGTGTAGAATGGAGAGTTGTGTGTGTGTGTAGAATGGAGAGTTGTGTGTGTGTGTAGAATGGAGAGTTGTGTGTGTGTGTAGAATGGAGAGTTGTGTGTGTGTGTAGAATGGAGAGTTGTGTGTGTGTGTAGAATGGAGAGTTGTGTGTGTGTGTAGAATGGAGAGTTGTGTGTGTGTGTAGAATGGAGAGTTGTGTGTGTGTGTAGAATGGAGAGTTGTGTGTGTGTGTATAGAATGGAGAGTTGTGTGTGTGTGTGTAGAATGGAGAGTGGTGTGTGTGTGTGTAGAATGGAGAGTTGTGTGTGTGTGTATAGAATGGAGAGTTGTGTGTGTGTGTAGAATGGAGAGTTGTGTGTGTGTGTGTAGAATGGAGAGTTGTGTGTGTGTGTAGAATGGAGAGTTGTGTGTGTGTGTAGAATGGAGAGTTGTGTGTGTGTGTGTAGAATGGAGAGTTGTGTGTGTGTGTAGAATGGAGAGCTCTGTGTGTGTGTAGAATGGAGAGTTGTGTGTGTGTGTGTAGAATGGAGAGTTGTGTGTGTGTGTAGAATGGAGAGCTCTGTGTGTGTGTGTAGAATGGAGAGCTCTGTGTAAAAGTTGGAAGTAGTGAAGAGAGAAATAGCAATCGGGTTGTCAAGTCAAAATCACTAAAAGCTGCCCTGTCTGGGGAGATTGAAAATCCCTCAGGTATAAGAACTCAAAGGATAGGTGGTTTCTCTCCTCTCTGCTGCATGAGTAGCACTCTCCTTCTGTTTGTTTTGTGCAGAAGTGTGGAATGGAGAAAAAGACAGACTTCCACTTCTGTAGTGCCTTTCAATGGGCTGCCTTTAAAGAGGAAATAGTTTGGGTACAGTCGAGGTACGTTCCCACTAGGGGGAAAGGCAGGGCAACCAAAGTCAGAGCTCTCTGGATGACAAGAGACAGAGAGTAAGATGAAGCAGAAAAATGGGGCTTATGACAGATGTCAGGTCGAGAATCCATCTGAGAATCAGGCTAAATATGGAAAGGTCAGAGGAGAAGTGAAAAAGGAAATAAGAGGGGCAAAGAGAGGGTATGAGAATACAATGGCAACTAACATAAAACATATTCCAAAAGTCTTCTATAGGCATATAAATAGTGAAAGGGTAGTAAGTGGAGGGGTGGGGCTGATTAGAGAACAAAAAGGAGACCTACGCATGGAGGCAGAGGGTAAGGCTGAGGTACTAAATGAGGACTTTGCATCTGTCTTCACCAAGGAAGAAGATGCTGCGATAGACATAGTGAAGGAGGAATTGAGGAGACACTGGATGGGATAAAAATTGATAAAGAGGAGGTACTAGAAAGGCTGGCTGTACGTAAAGTAGATAAGTCACCAGGACCAGATGGGATGCATCTGAGGACACTGAGGGAAGTGAAGGAAGAAATGGCAGAGGTACTGGTTATAATTCCAATCCTCCTTCAAAACGGGGGTGGTGCCAGAGGACTGGAGAATTGCAAATGTTACACCACAGAAACATAGAAGATAGGAGCAGGAGTAGGCCATTCGGCCCCTCGAGCCTGCTCCGCCATTGAATGAGATCATGGCTGATCATCCAAATTCAGTGCCCTGTCCCTGCTTTCTCCCCCTATCCCTTGATCCCTTTAGCCTTAAGAAATATATCCAACTCCTAGAATATATTTAATGAATTGGCCTCAACTGCCTTCTGTGGTAGAGAATTCCACAGGTTCACCACTCTCTGGGTGAAGAAATTCCTCCTCATCTCTGTCCTAAATGGCTTACCCCTTATCCTTAGACTGTAACCCCTGGTTCTGGACTCCCCGACCATCGGGAACATCCTTCCTGCATCTAGTCTGTCCAGTTCTGTCAGAATTTTATAAGTTTCAATGAGATCCCCTCTCATTCTTCTAACCCAATCTCTCCTCATACGTCATTCCTGCCATCCCAGGTATCAGTCTGGTGAATCTTCGCTGAACTCCCTCCATGGCAAGAACATCCTTCCTCAGATAAGGCGACCAAAACTGCACACAATACTCAAGATGTGGTCTCACCAAGGCCTTGTACAACTGCAGTAAGACATCCTTGTTCCTGTACTCGAACCCTCTCGCTATGAAGGCCAACATACCATTTGCCGCCTGATGCGCTATCAATTACTCATAAAAGACTGAGAGTTAGAAGAGTAACTAAAGGCTTTTATTAACAACAGAATGGAGGTCTGCCTCGAGTGGTCGACCGGTCCAGGATACAAAGGGCTGGGGAGCAGTCACCTTTATACTAGGACCTGTGGGAGGAGTCAGCCGAGGCATGTCCAGGCATGTACACAGTGGAATACAAACAGGACAAACAGGAATACAAACAGTGGTTTACCACACCGCCTTAACCGCCTGCTGCATCTGCATGCTTACCTTCAGCGACTGGTGCACAAGGACACCCAGGTCTTGTTGCACTTCCCCTTCTCCTAATCTATTGCCATTCAGATAATAATCTGCCTTCCTGTTTTTGCCACCAAAGTGGAGAACCTCGCATTTATCCACGTTATATTGCATCTGCCATGCTTCTGCCCAATCACCCAACCTGTCCACGCCCACCCAGCTTTGTGTCATCTGCAAACTTGGAGATATTACATCTAGTTCCCTCGTCTAGATCATTAATATATATTGAGAATAGCTGGTGTCCAAGGACCGATCCCTGCAGTACCCCACTAGTCACTGCCTGCCACTCGGAAAAAGACCCGTTTATTCCAACTCTTTGCTTTCTGTCTGTCAACCAGTTCTCTATCCAAGTCAATACCTTGCCCCCAATCCCATGTGCCTTAACTTTACAAACTAATCTCTTATGCGGGACCTTATCGAAAGCCTTTTGAAAGTCCAAATACACCACATCCACTGGTTCTCCCTTATCTATTTTACCAGTTACATTCTCAAAAAATTCAAGTAGATTAGTCAAGCACGATTTACCTTTTGTCAATCCATGATGACTTTGCCCGATCCTGTCACTGTTTTCCAAGTGCTCTGCTATTACATCTTTTATAATGGACTCTAGCATTTTCCCCACTACCGATGTCAGGCTTACCGGTCTGTAATTCCCCGTTTTCTCTCTACCACCTTTTTTGAACAGTGGGGTAACATTAGCTACCCTCCAATCCATGGGAACTGTTCCAGATTCTTTCGAATTTTGGAAGATGACCAGCAATACATCTACTATTTCTAGGGCCACTTCCTTAAGTACCCTAGGATGTAGATTATCAGGCCCTGGGGATTTATCGGCCTTCAATCCCGTCAATTTCCCCAACACCATTTCCTTACAAATACTGATTTCTTTCAGTTCCTCCCTTTCATCAGACCCTATGTTCCCCGACATCTCTGGGAGGTTATTTGTGTCCTCCTTTGTGAAGACAGAACCAAAGTATGTATTTAATTGGTCTACCGTTTCTTTGTTCCCCATTATAAATTCCCTTGACCAATCTTTTTCTCTTCACATATCTATAAAAGCTTTTAGAGTCAGTTTTTATGTTCCCTGCAAGCTTACTCTCATACTCTATTTTCCCCTTCTTAATTAATCCCTTTGTCCTCCTTTGTTGAATCCTAAACTGCTCCCAATCCTCAGGTTTACTGCTTTTTCTGGCCAATTTATATGTCGTCGCCTTGGATCTTATGCTATCCCTAATTTCCCTTGTTAGCCACGGTTGAATCACCTTTTTTGTTTTATTTTTATGCCAAACCGGGATGAACAAATTCTGTAGTTCATCCATGCGGTCTTTGAATGTTTGCCATTGCCTATCCACCGTCAACCCTTTGAGTGACATTCCCCAATCAATCCTACCCAACTCGCGCCTCATACCATTGTAGTTTCCTTTATTTAAATTCAGGACCCTAGTCTCTGAGTCAACTACTTCACTCTCCATCTTAATGAAGAATTCTATCATATTATGATCACTCCGACCCAAGGGGCCTCGCACAACAAGATTGCTAATTGTTCAAAAAAGGGTGTAAAGATAAACTCAGCAACTACAGGCCAGTCAGTTTAACCTCGGTAGTGGGGAAGCTTTTAGAAACAATAATGAGGGACAAAATTAACAGTCACTTGGACAAGTGTGGATTAATTAAGGAAAGCCAGCACGGATCTGTTAAAGGCAAATCGTGTTTAACTAACTTGATCGAGTATTTTGATGAGGTAACAGAGAGGGTTGATGATGGCAATGCGATTGGTGTGGTATACATGGATTTCTAAAATGCATTCGACAAAGTGCCACATAATAGGCTCGCCAGCAAAGTTGAAGCCCATGGAATAAAAGGGACAATGTCAGCATGGATATGAAATTGACTAAGTGACAGGAAACAGAGAGTAGTGGTGAACGGTTGTTTTTCAGACTGGAGGAACGTATACAGTGGTGTTACATAAGACGTAGGAGCAGGAGTCGGTCATTTGGTCCCTCGAGCCCTCATGGCTGATCTGATCTTGGCCTCAGCTCCACTTCCCTGCTCGCTCCCCATAACCCTCGACTCCCTTATCGTTCAAAAATCGGTCTATCTCCACCTTAAATATATTCAATGACCCAGCCTCCACAGCTCTGGGGAAGAGAATTCCAAAGATTCACAACCCTCAGAGAAGAAATTCCTCATTTCCGATTTAAATGGGTGCCCCCTTATTCTGAAATTATGCCCCCTAGTTCTAGATTCCCCCACGAAGGGAAACATCCTCTCAGCATCCACCCTGTCAAACCCCCTCAGAATCTTATATGTTCCAATAGATCCCCTCTCATTCTTCTAAACTCCAGTGAGTTTCGGCCCAACCTGCTCAACCTTTCCTCATAAAACAACCCCTTCATCTCCGGAATCAACCTGGTGAACCTTCTCTGAACTGGTGTTCCCCAGGGGTCAGTTTTCGGGCCACTGCTTTTCTTGATACATAATAATGATGTGGGTGTACAGGGCACAATTTCAAAATTTGCAGATGACACAAAAGTTGGAAGTATAGTGAACAGTGAGGAGGATAGTGATAGACTTCAAGAGGACATAGGCAGGCTGGTGGAATGGGCGGACACGTGGCAGATGAAAATTAAGGCAGAAAAATACCAAGTGATACATTTTGGTAGAAAGAACGAGGAAATATAAACTGAAGGGTCCAATCCTGAAGGGGGTGCATGAACAGAGAGACCTGGGGGTATGTGTGCACAAGTAAGTGAAGGTAGCAGGGCAGGTTGAGAAAGCAGTTAAAAAAGCTTACGGGATCCTGGAAATTATGATGAACCTAAATAAAACACTGGTTCGGCCTCAACTGGAGTATTGTGTCCAATTCTGGGAACCGCACTTTAGGAAGGATGTGAAGGCCTTAGAGAGGGTGCAGAAAAGATTTACAAGAATGGTTCCAGGGATGAGGGACTTCAGTTACATGGATAGACTGGAGAAGCTGGGGTCGTTCTCCTTGGAGCAGAGAAGATTGAGAGGAGATTTGACAGAGGTGTTAAAATCATGAGGGGTCTGGACAGAGTAGATAGAGAGAAACTGTTCCCATTGGCAGAAGGGTCGAGAACCAGAGGAGACAGATTTGTGATTGGCAAAAGAACCAAAGGCAAAATAAGAAAAAACTTTTTTATGCAGCGAGTGGTGAGGATCTGGAATGCACGGCCTGAAAGGGTGGTGGAGGCAGACTCAATCTTATCTTTCAAAAGGGAATTGGATAAGTACCTGAAAGAAAAATAATTTGCAGGGCTCCGGGGAAAGGGCGGAAGAGTGGGACTAGCTGAAGTGCTCTTGCAGAGAGCCGGCACGGGCTCGACGGGCCGAATGGCCTTCTTCCGTGCTGTAACCATTCTATGATTCTATGATGTTGTTTGAGGGATAAATCTTGGCCAGGACACCAGGGAGAACTCCCCTGCTCTTCATCGAAATAGTGGCCATGGGATCTTTAACATCCACCTGAGAGCGCAGACGGGGCCTCAGTTTAACGTCTCATCTGAAAGGCGGCACCTCCGACAGTGCAGCACTCCCTCAAGTACTGCACTGGGAGTGTCAGCCCGGATTATGGGCTCAAGTCTGGAGTGGGATTCTCTTGTTTGGAGTTACTGGGATCTGAGCAACAGGTCTGCTGTGCACCTTGGATTGCTTTACAACAGACATTCCAACTCGCCAGAATTTCCCCCTCCATTAAGTTATTTACATTTGCTGCAGATATTGTTGTCACATTTTAACCCAAGTCAAACAGAAGCAGCAAAATCTCGGTGAGAAAATGGAATGGTGTGTTTATTAAAGCTGTGTTGCAGTGAGGCGCTGACAATGTGAGAAACATTCCGACTGTATGTGAGGGGTCCGATTGCATGCCCCCAGCATATGAACTTTCAACACACAAACCTTTCTGGAATGGAGGCAGAGCCATCTCCGCAGGGCAACATTCAGCTGCAACAATGTACAGCACATTTCATCAGCACCTGGATTTCTTCAATAAGAACTCAGCTCAGATTGTTCTCAATCTGCCCCTACTGCTGACACTTTACAGGGAAGTACAAGAATCAGGATCAATGGGAAGGTGAGCACTTTGGTGTCCCACACAGCAAAATGGAAACCTTCTCCCAGACTTGATTCCTGGACTGTGCTGAGTTAGCTGCTCCAGGCTGAGGTTACGGTGAGGTTTTATAATTGGATTCAGTGCCCTCAGGAACCAGATCGGGTTCCTGTTCCCGTCACCACCCGTCAGAAGCTGGCTTGGTTGAGACGTGCGGTACAGTTAAATAACTCGGCAGCGCTCACTCACAGGGAGGACCCAGGCGGGGGCTGAGTATGTCTTGGAATTACAGCCCAGCACCTTCAGAGGGGACACACTGCCATCTAGCGGGATTACAAAGGACAAGCAGCAGCAGGCTGGGATTCACATACAGACAACATCCAGGGGAAGTTTATCGCTGAAGTATGGTGCGGTCATGAACCACTCTCCCCACTACTGTTCGATATTACTCAGAATCAGGCCAAGTTCAGATGCACTACATTCCAACAGTGACTACACTTCAAATGTATTTGTAAAGCGCTTTGGGATGTCCTGTGGTGGCGAAAGGTGCTGCAGAAATGCATGTTCTCTCTCCCTCGCTACACTGCAAACTGTGACACACAGAGACTGGTTAAGTACACATTCTACAAGCAGTGCATCAGTGGCTCAGTAACCAGGAGCAGAACAGAAATGCATCCATGTGGGACACCCTGGGCTGTGTTTCCTTGCTAAACTCACACTAGTAAAACAAACTGGTTAACGTGTAGCAGTGAATCAGGAAACGAAATGCAGACTGGATATTTGGTTAACTGAAGCAGTCAGACAAGGAGCTGTCCTCGACACTCCCTTTATCTGCAGGAGATTTCCTACAAACAGCTCAGTGGCAGAGTATATATATCAGTGCTGCCCCGGGAGATCAGTAATGTATACTGGTGTAGGTGTGTCATTTTCATAGACTCCAACCCAGCAGTATAATTATTGATTGCGATCTTCCAAGCATGAATTGTACCTGGTGAGAGTATTTTACTTTTTTTTTATTCGTTCCTGGGATGTGGGAGTCGCTGGCAAGGCCAGCATTTATTGCCCATCCCTAATTGCCCTTGAGAGAAGGTGGTGGTGAGCCGCCTTCTTGAACCGCTGCAGTACGTGTGGTGAAGGTGCTGTTAGGGAGGGAGTGCCGGGATTTTGACCCAGCGACGATGAAGGATCGGCGATATACTTCCAAGTCAGGATGGTGTGTGACTTGGAGGGGAACTTGGAGATGATGGTGTTCCCATGCGTCTGCTGCCCTTGTCCTTCTAGGTGGAAGAGGTTGCGGGTTTGGGAGGTGTTGTCGAAGGAGTTTTGGCGAGTTGCTGCAGTGCATCTTGTAGATGGTACACACTGCAGCCACGGTACGCCGGTGGTGGAGGGAGTGAATGTTTAAGGTGGCGGATGGGGTGCCAATCAAGCGAGCTGCTTTGTCCTGGATGGTGTCGAGCTCCTTGTGTGTTGTGGGAGCTGCACTCACCCAGGCAAGTGCAGAGTATTCCATCACACTCCTTACTTGTGCCTTGTAGATGGTGGAAAGGCTTTAGGGAGTCAGGAGGTGAGACACTCACCACAGAATACCCAGTATTTATGTGGCTGGTCCAGTTAAGTTTCTGGTTAATGGTGACCCCCAGGATGTTGATGGTGGGGGATTTTGGCGATGGTAATGCCGTTGAATTTCAAGGGGCGGTGGTTAAACTCTTGCTTGTTGGAGATAGTCATTGCCTGGCACTTCTGTGGCGCGAATGTTACCTGCCACTTATCAACCCAAGCCTGAACGTCATGCAGGTCTTGTTGCATGCGGGCATGGACTGTTTCATTATCTGAGGAGTTGTGAATGGCGCTGAACACTGTGCAGTCATCAGTGAACATCCCCACTTCTGACCTTATGTTGGAGGGAAGGTCATTGATGAAGCAGCTGAAGATGGTTGGGCCTAGGACACGGCCCTGAGGAACTCCTGCAGCGATGTCCTGGGGCTGAGATGATTGACCTTCAACCACCACAACCATCTTCCTTTGTGCTAGGTATGACTCCAGCCAGTGGAGAGTTTTCCCCGATACCCATTGACTTCAGTTTTACTGGGGCTCCTTGATGCCACACTCGGTCAAATGCTGCCTTGATATTTAGAACAGTCACTCTCACTTCACCTCTGGAATACAGCTCCTTTGTCCATGTTTGGACCAAGGCTGTAATGAGGTCGGGAGCCGAGTGGTCTTGGTGGAACCCAAACTGGGCATCAGTGAGCAGGTTATTGGTGAGTAAGTGCCGCTTGATAGCACTGTCAATGACACCTTCCATCACTTTGCTGATGATTGAGAGTAGACTGATGGGGCGGTAATTGGCCATGTTGGATTTTTCCTGCTTTTTTTGGACAGGACATACCTAAGCAGTTTTCCACATTGTCGGATAGATGCCAATGTTGTAGCTGTACTGGAACAGCTTGGCTAGAGGTGTGGCTAGTTCTGGAGCACAAGTCTTCAGCACTGCAAGCCGGGGTGTTGTCGGGGCCCATAGCCTTTGCTGTATCCAGTGCGCTCCGCCATTTCTTGATATCACGTGGGGTGACTCAAATTAGCTGAAGACTGGCTCCTGTGGTGGTGGGGACCTCAGGAGGATGCCGAGATGTACAACACATGGGTGAAGACTGGCTTCTGTGGTGGTGGGGACCTCGGGAGTAGGCCGCATGTACAACACATGGGTGAAGACTGGTGGGACATGTTAGTCAATGGTGGGAGCAATGTGAGGGGACACACAGGAAGAGAGGGCTGTAACACGTATTGGCCGAAAGAGTTGTTACTAATACAATGAATGGAGTGGTAAGAACCCTGACCAGCTGAGAATATCCCCTCCTGCTGCACACTGCACGTACCTGGGTCGATATCATAAAGCTCCATCAGTCTGAACACCAGTTTACTCAAGACTTTACGATTCATTTTATCCCATCTCAAATGTGACAGCCTTCCATAACGCCTGCAAGAAAGTAATGGGTTTACTGCACAATGATAATAATTGCAGTGGAACACTGAATTCTCAATCCCAGCCTGGCTTCGTGAAATACTGCTATGCTTCCTGTGAAATACTGCTATGCTTCCTATATCAGTATGTTTCTAGTTCAACAAGGACCACTGATTCATTTGGTTCTGGGAAATGAACAACAACTTGCATTTATATAGCGCCTTTAATGTAGTAAAACGTCCCAAGCCGTTCCACAGGAGTGTTATAAAACAAAATTTGACACCGAGCCATAGAAGGAGATATCAGGACTGGTGACCAGAAGCTTGTTCAAAGAGGAAGGTTTTAAGAAGCGTCTTAAAGGAGAGGGGCGGAGAGGTTTCGGGAGGGAATCCCGGAGTTTAGGGCCTCAGCAGCTGAAGGCACGGCTCGGTGCAGCACTGCAGCTGAAGGCACGGCTCGGTGCAGCACTGCAGCTGAAGGCACGGCTCGGTGCAGCACTGCAGCTGAAGGCACGGCTCGGTGCAGCACTGCAGCTGAAGGCACGGCTCGGTGCAGCACTGCAGCTGAAGGCACGGCTCGGTACAGCACTGCAGCTGAAGGCACGGCTCGGTGCAGCACTGCAGCTGAAGGCACGGCTCGGTACAGCACTGCAGCTGAAGGCACGGCTCGGTACAGCACTGCAGCTGAAGGCACGGCTCGGTACAGCACTGCAGCTGAAGGCACGGCTCGGTACAGCACTGCAGCTGAAGGCACGGCTCGGTACAGCACTGCAGCTGAAGGCACGGCTCGGTACAGCACTGCAGCTGAAGGCACGGCTCGGTACAGCACTGCAGCTGAAGGCACGGCTCGGTACAGCACTGCAGCTGAAGGCACGGCTCGGTACAGCACTGCAGCTGAAGGCACGGCTCGGTACAGCACTGCAGCTGAAGGCACGGCTCGGTACAGCACTGCAGCATATCCCTTCATAGTTTGAATGTTTCCAACTCTCCAATATTGTTTGGAATACTTTGTCCACTCACACACATTCCAATTAATTCTGACTTCAGTTGTTTGGAACACTAATGCTTATTCTTTTGCTCTGTTTTCTCATTTCATTTTGTTGGGTTTTTCCACTCCCTGTCTTCTCTGATAATAGAATCAGGGAATCTCACTGCCCAGGAGGAGGCTGCGTGGCCCATCCTGCCTGGGCTGGCTCGATGAACGAGCTCTCCAATTAGGCCCACTCCCCTGCTCTTTACCCACAGCCCTCCAAATTTCTCCCCTCAAGTATTTTTAATACTCTCGCTTCTAAGCTAAGCTTTCTGCTTCTATTCAAACAGCTTTATTAATCCTGCTCTCCTTCCTTAGTCTCAAACCTAGACCTTCCTTGACCCCCTTCCACATTAGTTTAAACCCACCCCCACTGCTCTATCTATCTCCCCGCAAAGGTTGTGGTTGAGATGAAGCCTGTCCCTCGTGTAAAGGCTCCCGTCGGACTAGAACTGGCTGCAATACCCCAAAAATGTCAACCCTTCACTCTTGCACCACCCAGAGGCGCACTGGAGAGGTGGAAGGACATTAGCTTGGCTGCAATATTGCGTGTAGTTCTGGGCATCACATTATAGGAAGGGAAAAGGAGACTGAGAAATTCACTAGAATGACACCAGGAAGGAGAAGCTATAGTTATGAAGAAAGGTTTGAAAAGATGGGGCTCAATTTTAAAAGGGTTTTGATAAGAGGCTTTCAAAATTAGGAAATGTTTTTGAGAGGATAAACCTAATTCCCTCTACACATTAATCTGTTAACTGGGTGCAAAAATGTAGTGATCACATTAAAGTAGCCCACAGAGGAATTTCCACAAACATTAATCGTCATGCCAACACAGGGTGCACAGGAAATGAAAGCCACACGAGGCCCGTGAACTCAGGCTTTGATGACAGCTTTGAAGAGCCTGAGCAAATCATTCTAACGCACTCGAGACACTTCCAGTCAAACACTTAATGACTCAGAGAGAGGAGGAGGGGGCACGTCGGAGCCCCATTCCCCCAGCCCGCTCACATTGCCTTCAGTTCTAACACAGCTCTGTTGTGATGAGTTCTCAAATGGATTGACCTCAGGAGCTCCATCTAGATGTCGAGTCAATGTCAATGACTGTCCCTTTACGGATGCGACTTTACAACACCATCAATAATCACCACTAAACAAAGCTCAAAAACAAAAGGAGCAGAAAACTCCCACTCCCACGGTCTAGTCTTAAAGGCAGTGGCTGGCACGCCAGGAGATGAAGATCACAGGTTCAATTCCTGGTCTGTGCGTCAGCCTGCCGACACTCACAGTCTCACACCAGAAGATGGGCCGTTTGGGGAGGTTCGCAGAGGGCAGCTGCCCCATGGAACTGTACGCCAGCAACAACAACTTGTTTTTATATAACGCCTTTAACGTAGTAAAACATCCCAAGGTGCTTCACAGGAGTGTTATAAGACAAAAAATTTGACACCGAGCCACATAAGGACAGGTGACCAAAAGCTTGGTCAAAGAGGTAGGTTTTAAGGAGTGTCTTAAAGAAGGAGAGAGGTAGCGAGGCAGAGAGGTTTAGGGAGGGAATTCCAGAGCTTAGGGCCCAGGCAACAGAAGGCACGACCACCAATGGTTGAGCGATTATAATCAGGGATGCTGTGGGGCTGAAGGAGCTTACAGAGATAGGAAGGGGCAAGGCCATGGAGGGATTTAAAATCAGGGATGAGAATTTTGAAATCGTGGCATTGCTTAACCGGGAGCCAATGTAGGTCAGCGAGCACAGGGGTGATGGGTGAATGGGACTTGGTCCGAGTTAGGACACGGGCAGCCAAGTTTTGGATGGCCTCAAGTTTACGTAGGGTGGAATGTGGGAGGCCAGCCAGGAGTGCATTGGAATAGTCAAGTCTAGAGGTAACCAAGGCATGGATGAGGGTTTCAGCAGCGGATGAGCTGAGGCAAGGGCGGAGACGGGCAATGTTACGGAGGTGGAAGTAGGCGGTCTTAGTTATGCTGCGGATATGTGGTCGGAAGCTCACTTCAGAGTCAAATGTGACACCAAGGTTGCGAACAGTGTGGTTCAGCCTCAGACAGTTGCCAGGGAGAGGGATGGAGTCGGTGGCTAGTGAACGGAGTTTGTGGCGGGGACTGAAGACAATGGCTTCGGTCTTCCCAATATTTAATTGGAGAAAATTTCTGCTCATCCAGAATTGGATGTTAGACAAGCAGTCTGACAATTTAGAGACCGTGGAGGGGTCGAGAGAAGTGGTGGCGAGGTAGAGCTGGGTGTCGTCAGCGAACATGTGGAACCTGAGGTTGTGTTTTCGGATGATGTCACCGAGGGGCAGCATGTAGATGAGAAATAGGAGGGGCCATGGATAGATCCTTGGGGGTCACCAGAGGTAACGATGCGGGAGTGGGAAGAGAAGCCGTTGCAGGTGATTCTCTGGCTACAATTAGATAGATAAGAATGGAACCAGGCGAGTGCAGGCCCACCCAGCTGGACGACGGTGGAGAGGCATTGGAGGAGGATGGAATAGTCAACCGTGTCAAAGGCTGCAGACAGGTCGAGAAGGACGAGGAGGGATAGTTTACCACGGTCACAGTTACAAAGGATGTCATTTGTGACTTTGACGAGAGCCGTTTCGGTCCTGTGGCAGGGGCGGAAACCTGATTGGAGGGATTCAGACATGGAGTTGTGGGAAAGATGGGCACGGATTTGGGAGGTGACAACACGTTCAAGGACTTTGGAGGAAAGGGAGGCTGGAGGTAGTTTGCAAGGACGGCCGGGTCAAGGGTTGGTTTTTTGAGAGGGATGATGACGGCACATTTGGGGGGGGGGGGTGGGGGGAGACAATACCTGAGGAGAGAGAACCGTTAACAATGTCAGCTAACATGGGGGTCAGTAATGGAAGTTGGGTGGTCAGCAGTTTGGTGGGAATAGGGTCGAGGGAGCAGGAAGTGGGTCTCATGGACAAGTTGAGCGTGGACAGGTCATCACAGAAAGTTACAGCACGGAAGGAGGCCATTTCGGCCCATCGTGTCCGCGCCGGCCAACAAAGAGCTCTCCAGCCTAATCCCACTTCCCAGCTCTTGGTCCGTAGCCCTGCAGGTTAGAGCATCCCAAGTGCACATCCAGGTACTTTTTAAATGTGGTTCGGGTTCCTGCCTCTACCACCCTTTCAGGCAGTGAGTTCCAGACCCCCACAACCCTCTGGGTGAAGACATTTCCCCTCAAAACCTTCCACCAATTACTTTAAATCTGTGCCCCCTGGTTTTTGACCCCTCTGCTAAGGGAAATAGGTCCTTTCTATCCACTTTATCTAGGCCCCTCATAATTTTATACACCTCAATAAGGTCTCCCCTCAGCCTCCTCTGTTCCAAGGAAAACAGACCCAGCCTATCCAGTCTTTCCTCGGAGCTAAGATTCTCTACTCCCAGCAACATCCTTGTAAATCTCCTCTGTACCCTCTCTAGTGCAATCACATCTTTCCTGTAATGTGGTGACCAGAACTGCACGCAGTACTCTAGCTGTGGCCTAACTAGTGTTTTATACAGTTGTAGCATAACCCTCCTGCTCTTGTATTCTATGCCACGGCTAATAAAGGTAAGCATTCCGTATGCCTTCTTAACCACCTTATCTACCTGGCCTGCTACCTTCAGGGATCTGTGGACATGCACTCCAAGGTCCCTTTGTTCCTCTACACTACTCAGTGTCCTACCATTTAATGTGTATTCCCTTTCCTTGTTAGCCCTCCACAAATGCATTACCTCACACTTCTCCGGATTGAATTCCATTTGCCACTGTTCTGCCCACCTGACCAATTTATTGATATCTTCCTGCAGTCTACAGCTTCCTTCTTCAGTATCAACCACACAGCCGATTTTAGTGTCATCTGCAAACTTCTTAATCATACCCCCTATATTCAAGTCTAGATCATTGAAATATACCACAAAAAGCAAGGGACCTAGTACTGAGCCCTGAGGAACCCCACTGGAAACAGCCTTCCAGTCACAGAAACACCCATCAACCATTACCCTCTGCTTCCTGTCTCCGAGCCAGTTTTGAATCCAACTTGACACTTTGCCCTGGATCCCGTGGGCATTAAACTTCGTGACCATTCTGCCATGTGGAACCTTATCGGGAGGGGAGATCAGAGAGAAACTGGAGAAAGATGTGAGTTCAGGGCTAGGGCAGGGGGGAACCTTAGAGGAAGTTTGCCCCAGTGGGCTAGGGGAAGGGAGGGAAGTGGCAGAGGCAGCTGAATGGATAATCTCAATCCTAGAGACAAAGAAGTCCCTGAGCTTGATCAAAAACTCAGAGGTGTTCAAAATTATATGGGGTTTTGATATAGAGGGAGAAACTGTTCCCAGTGACAGGAGGGTTGGTAACCAGAGGACACAGTTTTAAGATAATTGGCAAAAGAACCAGAGGGGAGATGAGGAGAATGTTTTTACGCAGCGAGTTATGATGATCTGGAGCGCGCTGCCTGAAAGGGCGGTGGAAGCAGAGTCAACAGTAACTTTCAAAAGGGAATTGGAGAAATACTTGAACAGGGAAGATTTGCAGGGCTCTGGGGACAGAGCAGGGGCGTGGGACTAATTGGAGAGCTCGTTCAAAGAGCCGGCCCAGGCACAATGGGCCGAACAGCCTCCTCCTGTGCTGCAGGTTTCTATGATTCTATGTAAGCTGCATCGACAGGCAGTGAGCACATTTAATGTCACGGAGATCAGTACAGCCGAGAGTGACCTCTGATCTGACCCATCCTTATACAGAAAACTATAATCCCCTATCACAGCATCTAGCTGACTCTTGAATGACTTGAGTTTTCCCTCCACCATCTGACTCAGAGACCATTCCAGGTCCCAATCACTCTGCGTGAAGAGGGGGCTTCCTGACATCAGCCCTGATCCTGCCTATTCCCAGTCTGTCCGTGAGCCCTCTTGTCCTACAGTCAAGGTTTAACTTCAAACAGTGACTCGGGTTTACCCGTTCCTATTCACTTCGTACCTTATGCTGCAGTGACAATCGCTGTCAGTGCGGTACTAGAGAACGGGCTCTCAACACGATGCTCTTCCCAACCTCCGGCCTTAGCTAAACCGCCAGGTTTTATTTGGAGTTGATACAGCCTGGTTGGGAGTGGGCAGCCCTCAGTACAGCTCTACGGGTAACATAAAGGCAGCTGCTTCTACTCTATCTGCTCCTCTCTCGGTGCCTTTCTTTCAAGGCTGAAGAGTTTGAGTTTTTCCAATCAATTGTCCTTCGAAATTTGGTGCAAATCTGTATAAATAAGCTCTGTGCAAATCAGTTAATTGGGCAGCACTGACTCGATCCCTTTGTCTCAGGCATCAGATGAGATCAAAGAAAGTCTTTATCCTGGGCTGTCACACACAGGCTGCAGGAAAGGCCATGCTGCTCTCTGATCGCCAGCCAGCAGAGCCTCTGCATGACTGCGCTCTGCTTTGCCATTCGAAATCTATACTTCATAAAGACACAGTCTGACAGCTCCTGAAGCTATGGTTAGGAATGGGACTGTGAAAACCACAACTCCAATAACACGTGCTCAAATGGTTTAGACAAATGCCATCTTTATATATTTTTTGAATAAATATTTTCAAAACTCCACTGATGGTGAATACCGTTTACAAACGTGATGTCAGGTTCCATCCCTGGACTGTACACAATGTGTACAACTGGCACTAGACGGAATACACTGGCACTGGAGGGGATACACTGGCACTGGAGGGGATACACTGGCACTGGAGGGGATACACTGGACGGGATACACTGGCACTGGAGGGATACACTGGCACTGGAGGGGATACACTGGCACTGGAGGGATACACTGGCACTGGAGGGGATACACTGGCACTGGAGGGGATACACTGGCACTGGAGGGGATACACTGGCACTGGAGGGATACACTGGCACTGGAGGGGATACACTGGCACTGGCGGGGATACACTGGCACTGGAAGGGATACACTGGCACTGGAAGGGATACACTGGCACTGGAAGGGATACACTGGCACTGGAAGGGATACACTGGCACTGCACGGGATACACTGGCACTGCACGGGATACACTGGCACTGCACGGGATACACTGGCAATGCACGGGATACACTGGCACTGCACGGGATACACTGGCACTGCACGGGATACACTGGCACTGCACGGATAGAGAGTACCGGAGGGAGAGAGAGTACCGGAGGGAGAGTACCAGAGGGAGAGTGAGTACCGGAGGGAGAGAGAGTACCGGAGGGAGAGAGAGTACCGGAGGGAGAGAGAGTACCGGAGGGAGAGAGTGTACCGGAGGGAGAGAGTGTACCGGAGGGAGAGAGAGTACCGGAGGGAGAGAGAGTACCGGAGGGAGAGAGAGTACCGGAGGGAGAGAGAGTACCGGAGGGAGAGAGAGTACCGGAGGGAGCGTGTGTACCGGAGGGAGAGAGAGTACCGGAGGGAGAGAGAGTACCGGAGGGAGAGAGAGTACCGGAGGGAGAGAGAGTACCGGAGGGAGAGAGTGTACCGGAGGGAGAGAGAGTACCGGAGGGAGAGAGTGTACCGGAGGGAGAGAGAGTACCGGAGGGAGCGTGTGTACCGGAGGGAGAGAGTGTACCGGAGGGAGAGAGTGTACCGGAGGGAGAGAGTGTACCGGAGGGAGAGAGTGTACCGGAGGGAGAGAGTGTACCGGAGGGAGAGAGTGTACCGGAGGGAGAGAGTGTACCGGAGGGAGAGAGAGTACCGGAGGGAGAGAGAGTACCGGAGGGAGAGAGAGTACCGGAGGGAGAGAGAGTACCGGAGGGAGAGAGAGTACCGGAGGGAGAGAGAGTACCGGAGGGAGCGTGTGTACCGGAGGGAGAGAGTGTACCGGAGGGAGAGAGTGTACCGGAGGGAGAGAGAGTACCGGAGGGAGAGAGAGTACCGGAGGGAGAGAGAGTACCGGAGGGAGAGAGAGTACCGGAGGGAGAGAGAGTACCAGAGGGAGAGAGAGTACCGGAGGGAGCGTGTGTACCGGAGGGAGAGAGTGTACCGGAGGGAGAGAGTGTACCGGAGGGAGAGAGTGTACCGGAGGGAGAGAGTGTACCGGAGGGAGAGAGTGTACCGGAGGGAGAGAGAGTACCGGAGGGAGAGAGAGTACCGGAGGGAGAGTGTGTACCGGAGGGAGAGAGAGTACCGGAGGGAGAGAGAGTACCGGAGGGAGAGAGAGTACCGGAGGGAGAGAGTGTACCGGAGGGAGAGAGTGTACCGGAGGGAGAGAGAGTACCGGAGGGAGAGAGAGTACCGGAGGGAGAGAGAGTACCGGAGGGAGAGAGAGTACCGGAGGGAGTGTACCGGAGGGAGAGAGAGTACCGGAGGGAGAGAGAGTACCGGAGGGAGAGAGAGTACCGGAGGGAGAGAGAGTACCGGAGGAAGAGAGAGTACCGGAGGGAGAGAGAGTACCGGAGGGAGAGAGAGTACCGGAGGGAGAGAGAGTACCGGAGGGAGAGAGAGTACCGGAGGGAGAGAGAGTACCGGAGGGAGAGAGAGTACCGGAGGGAGCGTGTGTACCGGAGGGAGAGAGAGTACCGGAGGGAGAGAGAGTACCGGAGGGAGAGAGTGTACCGGAGGGAGAGAGAGTACCGGAGGGAGAGAGCGTACCGGAGGGAGAGAGAGTACCGGAGGGAGAGAGAGTACCGGAGGGAGAGAGAGTACCGGAGGGAGCGTGTGTACCGGAGGGATATATATATAGCACTATAGGGATTTACTGGCACGTTAACAATATATGGGTACGATGCCAACAAGTTGTATCGTGACTGTAAGTTAGGAAAACGCCTCGTCATTTTACAGAGAGGGACATATTGTACAAATGGATAAGTTGGTACTGTAGGGACACTCTTGTACCAGAGGGATATATTGATAGAGACATATTGCTGCAGAGTGATCTATTGATGTTGATGGTTATATAGGTACCAGAGGGATATTTTGGTACAGAGCGACACAATGGTATTTACAGAAGGATATGTTTTTACCTACTGTTGCTGGGTAAGTTTTCAGCCAAGCTGGAACCCTCCAGTACCTTGCCTCGCTGGCTATTTTCAGGCCAGATTCAGCACAGCGAGTGTCGGCAGGCTATTTGAATGTAGCAGCATCGCCACCAAGCCCAATCCTGACCTCAGCTGACATCCATGCACGTGCAGTCTGCGGCAGAGTTTCACTGGACACTGGCAAAGAGCCTGGCAGACTCTTCCATTCCTACCCCAGAGGCACTGAGCCCAACCGTAGCCTCCTTGTGTCACCCTATCAGAGATCAGCTGGCGTAGCACAGAATAGCGCTGGAGCCTGCATGACTTAGTGCCAGCAAAACACCAGGCACTATGTTTACCCACTAAACCAGGCAGGGGAGCTGTTAAGCATCTCTCAGTGAGTGCGGTTTCAACAGAGTGCTACGAGTTGGGTGAGTCACTTGGGTGAGTCAGGGAGGCTTAACTGGTTGCTAAAATCAAACTTTTGTTTGTTTCACATTTACTGTGACTGTTTACTGTTTAAAATCTAAGTTTCCCAACTTTAAGCAGGGTTATAAAGGGATATACAAGGGCTACAATTCAGAGCAGCTGACGGCAGTTAATTAGGGGAACTAGATTAAACTAGTTTTCCTGTAGTTGGGCTCAGCAAGTCCCTCTTGTGTCAGGGCTATAAAACAGACTTTGAAGTGTGATTTTGCACTGAGTGCGGTTTCAACAGAGTGCTGCGAGTTGGGGGAGTCAGGGAGTCCGATGAGGAGTGTAAGGAGGAACTCCCTTGCTTCGCCTTTGTTTTTCCTACCTTTTCACCCTGTAGGAAGAGGCTGGTGTCGGGAGCAACAGGAGAGGAGTGAATATTTAAACTCACTTTTGCGGGCTTTTTCTCAAAGGCCCGTCAATCTCGCAGACCAGCGGCGGCGTTCCAGAGCTACGCCATGATTCAAAAAGTGACACGGGCAAGAGGAAGCAGCTGATTGGGTGAGTACGGCCAGGTGGGTATTTATACTACTCTATAGCTTGACAGTTAAGGTTAATAGTTTATAAAGTTTAGAAGGTCTTAATTTTTGTGGTTATAGTTTCTAAAGTCTCTGTTATGTATCGGGGAGTGCTAGTAACCAAGGGCCCTCGAGTATATCATTTAATTGTAATGTAATTGGTGGTATTGAATTGATTTAATTTAATTTAAATTAATTGAAGGGTAAGCCATGACAGCACAGCTCAGCCCCATGGCATGCTCCTCCTGCACTATGTGGGAAATCAGGGACACTTCCTGTGTCCTTGACGACCATGTGTGCAGGAAGTGAATCCAGCTGCAGCTACTAGCAGACTGCATTGCAGCGCTGGAACGGCAAATGGATACATACTGGAGCATTCGCAATGCGGAGGACGTCGTGGGTATCACGTTCAATCAGTTGGTCACACCGCAGGTAAAGGCTGCACAGGAAGGGAATGGGTGACCGCCAGGCAGAGTAGTAGGCGCAGGCAGGTTGTGCAGGGGTCCCCTGTTGCCAACCCCCTCTCAAACAGATATACCAATTTGGATATTGTTGAGGGAGATGGCTTATCGGGGGAAGGCAGCAGCAGCCAACTTCCTGGCACCATGGGTGGTTCTGCTGCACAGGATGGGAGGAAAAAGAGTGGGAGAGCTATAGTGATAGTGGATTCCATTGTAAGGGGAATAGATAAGCGTTTCTGCGGCCGCAAACGAGACTCCAGGATGGTATGTTGCCTCCCTGGTGCAAGGGTCAAGGATGTCTCGGAGCGGCTGCAGAGCATTCTGGATGGGGTGGGTGAACAGCCAGTTGTCGTGGCGCATATAGGTACCAATGATATAGCTAAAAACCAGGATGAGGTCCCAAAAGCAGAATATAGGGAGTTAGGAGGTAAATTAAAAAATAGGACCTCAAAGGTAGTAATCTCAGGATTGCTACCAGTGCCATGTACTAGTCAGAGTAGAAATAGAAAGATATTTCAGATGAACACGTGGCTAGAGGAATGGTGCGAGGGGGAGGGATTCAAATTCCTGGGACACTGGAACCGGTTCTGGGGGAGGTGGGACCAGTACAAACTGGACGGTTTGCACCTGGGCAGGGCTGGGACCAATGTCCTAGGGGGAGTATTTGCTAGTGCTCTGGGGGAGGGTTTAAACTAAAATGGCAGGGGGTTGGAAACCTGTGCAGGGAGACAGAGGAAAGGGAAGCAAGGATAGAAGCAAAAGACAGGAAGGAGAAAAGCAAAAGTGCCAGTCAGAGAAATCAAGGGTTTAAATCAAACCTGGCCACAGTAGATAATAATTCTAAAAGGTCTAACAGTGTTTAAAAAAAAAAAAAGCCTGAAGGCTTTGTGTCATAATGCGAGGAGCATTCGTAATAAGGTGGATGAATTAGCTGCGCAAATAGATGTAAACGGATATGATATAATTGAGATTACGGAGACATGACTCCAGGGTGACCAAGGCTGGGAATTCAACATCCGGGGTATTCAATATTCAGGAAAGACAGGCAAAAAGGAAAAGGAGGTGGGGTAGCATTGCTGGTTAAAGAGGAGTGACGTAAGAAAACTACTAGTCACTTGGTCTGAGTATTAAACAAAGCTTTAATCAACTGTTTCACAACATGGAGGTCTAGTTCTCCTTCACTAGTTCCTGTTTACAAAATGTCCTGAGCAAGCTGGGCCCCTGCCCGAGTATTTATACTCTCCCTGGACAGCGCCACCAGCAAGCCACCCAGTATTATTTCAAAAGTCATTTCTACATGAATGGCAAGATTCATGTCAAGGAGATTAACACAACAGTAAGGAAGGAGATTAGCTCTGATTATGTGGAATCTGTATGGGTAGAGCTGAGAAATACCAAGGGGCAGAAAACGTTAGTGGGAGTTGTATACAGACCCCCAAACAGTAATGCTGAGGTTGGGGATGGCATTAAATGGGAAATTAGAGGCGTGTGCAATAAGGGCACAGCAGTTATCATGGGTGACTTTAATCTGCATATAGATTGAGCTAACCAAATTAGTAACAATACTGTGGAGGAGGAATTCCTGGAGTGTATACGGGATGGTTTCCTGGACCAATATGTCGAGGAACCAACTAGAGATCAGGCCATCATAGACTGGGTATTATGTAATGAGAAAGGATTAATTGGCAATCTTGTTGTGCGAGGCCCCTTTGGGTGGAGCGATCATAATATGATAGAATTCTTCTTTAAGATGGAGAGTGAAGTAGTTGGCTCCGAGACTAGGGTCCTAATAAAGGAAACTACGATGGTATGAGGCGCGAGTTGGCTAGGATGGATTGGGAAACGTTACTTAAAGGGTTGACGGTGGATAGGCAATGGCAAACATTTCAAGATCGCATGGATGAACCACAGAATTTGTTCATCCCTGTTTGGCAGAAAAATAAAACAAAAAAGGTGACTCAATCGTGGCTAACAAGGGAAATTAGGGATAGCATAAGATCCAAGGAGAAAACATATAAATTGGCCAGAAAAAGCAGCAAACCTGATTGGGAGCAGTTTAGGATTCAGCAAGAATTGGTGGGCAGCTAATGTTACCCCACTGTTCAAAAAGGGTGGTAGAGAGAAAACGGGGAATTACAGACCGGTAAGCCTGACATTGGTAGTGGGGAAAATGCTAGAGTCCATTATAAAGGATGTAATAGCAGAGCACTTGGAAAAAAGTGACTGGATAGAACAAAGTCAACATGGCTTTACAAAAGGTAAATCGTGCTTGACTAATCTACTGGAATTTTTTGAGGATGTAACTGGTAAAATAGATAAGGGAGAACCAGTGGATGTGGTGTATTTGAACTTTCAGAAGGCTTTTGATAAGGTTTCGCATAAGAGATTAGCGTGTAAAGTTAAAGCACATGGGATTGGGGGTAAGGTACTGACTTGGATAGAGAACTGGTTGGCAGACAGGAAGCAAAGAGTTGGAATAAATGGCTCTTTTTCCGAGTGGCAGGCAGTGACTAGTGGGGTATCGCAGGGATCGGTGCTAGGACCCCAGTTATTCACAATATATATTAATGATCTAGGTGAGGGGACTAGATGTAATATCTGCAAGTTTGCAGACAACACAAAGCTGGGTGGGCGTGTGTGCTGTGAGGAGGATGCTGAGAAACTTCAGTATGATTTGGACATGTTGGGCAGATGCAGTATCATGTGGATAAATGCGAGGTTATCCACATTGGTGATAAAAACAGGAAGGCAGATTATTATCTAAATGGCAATAGATTGGGAGAAGGGGAAGTGCAACGAGACCTGGGTGTTCTTGTGTACCAGTCGCTGAAAGTAAGCATGCAGGTGCAGCAGGTGGTTAAGAAGGCAAATGGTATGTTGGCCTTCGTAGTGAGAGGGTTTGAGTACAGGAACAAGGATGTCTTGCTGCAGTTGTACAGGGCCTTGGTGAGGCCACATCTTGAGTATTGTATGCAGTTTTGGTTGCCTTATCTGAGGAAGGATGTTCTTGACATGGAAGGAGTTCAGCGAAGATTCACCAGGCTGATACCTGGGATGGCAGGAATGACGTATGAGGAGAGATTGGGTCGATTGGGCTTGTACTCGCTGGAGTTTAGAAGAATGAGAGGGGATCTCATCGAAACTTATAAAATTCTAACAGGACTAGACAGACTAGATTCTGGGAGGATGTTCCCGATGGTGGGGGAGTCCAGAACCAGGGGTCACAGTCTAAGGATAAGGGGTAAGCTATTTAGGACAGAAATGAGGAGGAATTTCTTCACCCAGAGAGTGGTGAGCCTGTGGAATTCTCTACCACAGAAGGCAGTAGAGGCCAATTCATTAAATATATTCAAGAAGGAGTTGGATATATTTCTTCAGGCTAAAGGGATATGGGGAGAAGGCAGGAACAGGGTACTGAATTTGGATGATCAGCCATGATCACATTGAATGGCGGAGCAGGCTCGCGGGGCCGAATGGCCTACTCCTGCTCCTATCTTCTATGTTTCTATGTTAGCAAAGGAGGACAAAGGGATTAATTAAGAGGGGGGAAATAGAGTAAGCTTGCAGGGAACATAAAAACTGACTGTAAAAGCTTTTATAGATATTGTGAAGAGAAAAAGATTGGTGAAGTCAAGCATAGGTCCCTTGCAGTCAGAATCAGGGGAATTTATAATGGGGAACAAAGAAATGGCTGACCAATTAAATACATACTTTGGTTCTGTCTTCACAAAGGAGGATACAAATAAACTCCCAGAGATGTCGGGGAACATAGGGTCTAATGAGAGGGAGGAACTGAATGAAATCAGTATTTGTAGGGAAATGGTGTTGGGGAAATTGACGGGATTGAAGGCCGATAAATCCCCAGGGCCTGATAATTTACATCCTAGGGTACTTAAGGAAGTGGCCCTAGAAATGGAAGTGGCCCTAGAAATAGTAGATGCATTGCTGGTCATCTTCCAAAATTCTATAGACTATGGAACAGTTCCCATGGATTGGAGGGTAGCTAATGTTACCCCACTATTCAAAAAAGGTGGTAGAGAGAAAACCGGGAATTATAGACCGGTAAGCCTGACATCGGTAGTGGAGAAAATGCTAGTGTCCACTAAAAAAGATGTACAGTAATAGCAAAGCACTTGGATAACAGTGACAGGATTGGACAAAGTCAACGTGGATTTACAAAAGGTAAATCGTGCTTGACTAATCTACTGGAATTTTTTGAGGATGTAACTGGTAAAATAGATAAGGGAGAACCAGTGGATGTGGTGTATTTGGACTTTCAGAAGGCTTTCGATAAGGTCCCACATAAGAGATTAGCGTGCAAAGTTAAAGCACATGGGATTGGGGGTAAGGTACTGACTTGGATAGAGAACTGGTTGGCAGACAGGAAGCAAAGAGTTGGAATAAACGGGTCTTTTTCCGAGTGGCAGGCAGTGACTAGTGGGGTATCGCAGGGATCGGTGCTAGGACCCCAGTTATTCACAATATATATTAATGATCTAGATGAAGGAACTAGATGTAATATCTCCAAGTTTGCAGATGACACAAAGCTGGGTGGGCGTGTGTGCTGTGAGGAGGATGCCGAGAAACTCCAGTATGATTTGGACATGTTGGGCGATTGGGCAGATGCATTATAATGTGGATAAATGCGAGGTTATCCACTTTGGTGGTAAAAACAGGAAGGCAGATTATTATCTGAACGGCAATAGATTGGGAGACGGGGAAGTGCAACGAGACCTCGGTGTCCTTGTGCACCAGTTGCTGAAGGTAAGCGTGCAGGTGCAGCAGGCAGTTAAGAAGGCAAATGGTATGTTGGCCTTCGTAGCGAGAGGTTTCGAGTACAAGAGCAAGGATGTCTTGCTGCAGTTGTACAGGGCCTTGGTGAGACCACACCTTGAGTATTGTGTGCAGTTTTGGTCGCCTTATCTGAGGAAGGATGTTCTTGCCATGGAAGGAGTTCAGCGAAGATTCACCAGGCTGATACCTGGGATGGCAGGAATGACATATGAGGAGAGATTGGGTCGATTGGGCTTATATTCGCTGGAGTTTAGAAGAATGAGAGGGGATCTCATTGAAATTTATAAAATTCTCACAGACTAGACAGACTGGATGCAGGAAGGATGTTCCCGATGGTGGGGGATTCCAGAACCAGGGGTCACAGTCTAAGGATAAGGGGTAAGCCATTTAGGACAGAGATGAGGAGGAATTTCTTCACCCAGAGAGTGGTGAACCTGTGGAATTCTCTACCACAGAAGACAGTTGAGGCCAATTCGTTAAATATATTCAAGAAGGAGTTAGATATATTTCTTAAGGCTCAAGGCATATGGGGAGAAGGCAGGGAAGGGTACTGAATTTGGATGATCAGCCATGATTTTATTAAATGGCGGAGCAGGCTCGAGGGGCCGAATGGCCTACTCCTGCTGCTATCTTCTATGTTTCTATGTGATGGTTCTAGAGCTGATCGTACCTTCGGATGTCTCTCGAGTTGAAAGCTGGGTGGCACCATGAATCCAGCACCTGCAACAAACGATACTGCAACGCTGGATAGTCAGCTACATAGGCCTCCACCAGGCTGGCTTTGTCCTGAATGAGCAGTGGAATACACATCTGCCTCAAGAGAAAAAAACTGTTAGTGGGACTGAAGAGCGGTGAAAGGTCAGATCAGGGCCTGAGCACCTGGGATTGAGTATACGAGAGACAGTTTGTCCAGCTGTACCCCTCCTCCCAGTTCACAGACCGCAGTACTTTCATTTTCATCTCAGTAGATACCTCCTATTTTGGACCGTAGATGACCATTTGCATTTACATTGTGCTCCTGAGGTAACAGAGCATCTTACAGGGGCTTACAGAGGACACAGAGCAGGCAGTGAGGAAGGAGGCCAAAGGTAAGCAAAGCTAGATTGTTTGAAGGCAGGAAGAGTACGAACAAGGCAAATGATTCTGGGAGGGAGTTCCAGAAGGCAGGGGCAGAACAGCTGAAAGATGGGCCTCTGCTGAGGGAGCAGTGGGCCCTGGGTTAGAAGTGAGTTCATAGAATCAGACAGCACAGCACATTCGGCCCATCGTGCCTGAGCCAGCTCTTTGAAAGAGCTCTCCAATTAGTCCCACTCCCCTGCTCTTTCCACATATAATTGCAAATTTCTCCTTTTCAAGTATTTATCCAAATCCCTTTTGAAAGTTACTATTGAATCTGCTTCCACCAGCGCATTCCCGATCACAACTCGCTGCCTAAAAAATTCTCATCTCCCTCTGGTTCTTTTGCCAATTACCTTAAATCTGTCTCCTCTGGTTCCCGACCCTCCTGTCACTGGAAACAGTTTCTCCTTATTTACTCTATCAAAACTCCTCATAATTTTGAACACCTCTATTAAATCTGCCTTTAAGCTGCTCTGTTCTAAGGAGAACAACCCCAGCTTCTCCAGTTAGAGGCTACAGGGCATTCTTAAGGGGGAGGGTGAGCAGGCAGAGGTCGTGGTCCACATTGGGACCAACGACATAGGTAGGAAGGGGGATGAGGTCCTGCATCAAGAATTTAGGGAGCTAGGTAACAGATTAAAGAGCAGGACCTCAAAGGTTGTAATCTCTGGATTACTCCCAGTGCCACGTGCTAGTGAGTATAGGAATTGGAGGATAGAGCAGATGAATGCATGGCTAAAGAGTTGGTGTAGGGGGGAGGGTTTTACTTTCCTGGATCACTGGGCCTGCTTCTGGGAAAGGTGGGACTTGTACAAGTCGGACGGGTTGCACCTGAACCAGAGCGGGACAAATATCCTTGCGGGGAGGTTTGCTAGCACTGTTGGGGGGGGGGATGGGATACAGAGGGGAGCTGAAATAGGGGGTGATGTGCTGCCAATTATAGAGAAAAAAAAACAAGTCAGCTTGGTAGACAGGGCAAATATATAAGGGCAAGGCTGGATGGCATCTATTTTAATGCAAGGAGTCTTGCAAGTAAGGTGGATGAACTGAAGGTGTTGATAAACACATGGGAGTATGATATTGTTGCTATCACGGAGACATGGTTGAGGGAGGGGCAAGACTGGCAGCTCAATATTCCGGGGTACAGAATCTTCAGGCGAGACAGAGGGGGAGGTATAAGAGGAGGGGGTGTCGCAATATTAATTAAGGAGTCAATTACTGCAGTAAGGAGGGATGATATATTAGCAGGTTCCTCTAATGAGGCCATATGGGTGGAGCTTAAAAACAAAAAGGGGGCAAGCACTTTGCTGGGCGTGTACTATAGGCCCCCAAACAGTCAGGGGGAGATAGAGGAACAGATATGTAGGCAAATCTCAGAGGAATGTGCAAATAATAGGGTAATAATAATGGGGGATTTCAACTTCCCCAATATTAACTGGGATAGTCAGTGTGAAAGGCTCAGAGGGTGTAGAATTCTTGAAGTGCATCCAGGAGAGCTTTTTGAGCCAGCATGTAGAAAGTCCTACAAGAGAGGGGGCGGTACTGGACCTAATTCTAGGGAATGTGGCCGGTCAAGTGGAAAAAGTGCTAGTAGGTGAGCACTTTGGTGACAGTGACCATAATATGGTAAGATTTAAGGTGGTCATGGAAAAGGACAGGGATGGGCCGGAAATAAAGGTTCTAAATTGGGGGAAGGCCGATTTTAATAGGATAAGGCAGGATCTGGCCAAAATGGACTGGGATCAGCTACTTGTAGGAAAATCCGCATCAGAGCAATGGGAGGCTTTCAGAAGGGAGATTGGGATCATACAATGGCAACATGTTCCCGTAAAGGTCAAGGGTGGTTCCAAAAACCACAGGGAACCTTGGATGTCAGGGGATATACGAGAATGGATTAGGAAAAAAAGGAGGGCTTTTGGCAGATACAAAAGGCTAAAGACGGAGGAAGCCCTAGAGGAGTACAAAAAGTGCAGGGGGATACTTAAAAAAGAAATTAGGAGATCAAGGAGGGGCCATGAAATAACACTGGCGAGCAAAATAAAGGAAAATCCTAAGATGTTTTATAAGTATATTAAGGGTAAGAGGATAACTAGGGAAAAAATAGGGCCCATTAGGGACAAAAGTAGCAATCTGTGTGTGGAGCCGGAAGATGTAGGAGGGGTTCTAAATGAATTTTTTTCATCTGTTTTCACTGTGGAGAAGGACGATGTAGACATAGAAATAGGGCAGGGGGACTGTGATATGCTCGAACATATTCACATCGAGAGGGAGGAGGTATTGGCGGTTTTAGCTGGCCTAAAAATGGATAAATCCCCAGGCCCGGATGAAATGTATCCCAGGCTGCTGTGTGAGGCAAAGGAAGAGATTGCGGGGGCTCTAACACATATATTCAGGACCTCTCTGGCCACAGGGGATGTGCCAGAGGACTGGAGAACCGCTAATGTAGTACCATTATTCAAGAAGGGAAGTAGGGAAAAACTGGGGAACTACAGGCCAGTGAGCCTAACATCAGTGGTAGGAAAATTATTGGAAAAAATTCTGAGGGACAAAATTTGTCTCCACTTGGAGAGGCAAGGATTAATCAGGGATAGTCAACATGGCTTTGTCAAGGGAAGATCATGTCTGACTAATTTGATTGAATTTTTTGAGGGGGTGACTAGGCGTGTGGATGAGGGTAACGCAGTGGATGTGGTGTATATATGGATTTCAGTAAGGCCTTCGATAAAGTCCCGCACAGGAGACTGGTCAAGAAGGTAAGAGCCCATGGAATCCAGGGTGCCTTGGCACATTGGATACAAAACTGGCTTAGTGACAGAAGGCAGAGGGTGATGGTCGAAGGTTGTTTTTGTGACTGGAAGCCTGTGGCCAGTGGGGTACCACAGGGATCGGTGCTGGGTCCCTTGCTGTTTGTGGTCTACATTAATGACTTGGATATGAATGTAAAAGGTATGATCAGTAAGTTCGCGGATGATACAAAAATTGGTAGGGTGGTAAATAGCGAGGAGGGTAGCCTCAGTCTGCAGGACTGTGTGCAATTCTAGTCGCCACACTACAGGAAGGATGTGATCACGTTGGAGAGGGTGCAGAGGAGGTTCACCAGGATGTTACCGGGGCTGGAGCGCTTCAGCTATGAAGAGAGACTGGGCAGATTGGGTTTGTTTTCCTTGGAGCAGAGGAGGCTGAGGGGGGGACATGATTGAGGTGTACAAAATTATGAGGGGCATAGATAGGATGGATGCTGCGGAGCTTTTTCCCTTAGTAGAGGGGTCAATAACTAGGGGGCATAGATTCAAGGTAAAGGGCGGGAGGTTTAGAGGGGATTTGAGGAAGAACTTTTTCACCCAGAGGGTGGTTGGAGTCTGGAACTCACTGCCTGAAAGGGTTGTGGAGGCAGGAACCCTCACAACATTTAAGAAGCATTTGGATGAGCACTTGAAATGCCATAGCATACAAGGCTACGGACCAAATGCTGGAATATGGGATTAGACCAGACAGGGCTTGATGGCTGGCGCGGACACGATGGGCCGAAGGGCCTCTATCCGTGCTGTATAACTCTATGACTCTATAATAGTGCCAACTGGAGGACAGGGATGGACAATAGGATTGGGCAGGACCATGGAGGGAAACAAAGATGAGTAGCCTGAAACCAATTCACTGGGGTACAGAGTCAATATATTTTGGTGAGGGTGGAGTGCTGGGTTTGTGAGGCACACAGACAGGAGAGTCCCAGAGTGATACAGCGAGAGGCAGGAGAGTCCCAGAGTGATACAGCCAGAGGCAGGAGGGTCCCAGAGGGATACAGCCAGAAGAAGGAAACATAGACACAGAGGATAGGAGCAGGAGTAGGCTATTCGGCCCCTCGAGCCTGCTCCGTCATTCAATGCGATCGTGGCTGATCATCCAATTTCAGTACCCTGTTCCTGCCTTCTCCCCATATCCCTTTAGCCTTGAGAAATATATCCAACTCCTTCTTGAATATATTTAATTAATTGGCCTCTACTGCCTTCTGTGGTAGAGAATTCCACAGGTTCACCACTCTCTGGGTGAAGAAAGTCCTCCTTATCTCTGTCCTAAATGGCCTACCCCTTATCCTTAGACTGTGACCCCTGGTTCTGGACTCCCCGCCATCGGGAACATTCTTCCTGCATCTAGTCTGTCCAGTCCTGTCAGAATTTTATAAGTTTCAATGAGATCCCCTCATTCTTCTAAACTCCAGCGAGTACAAGCCCAATCGACCCAATCTCTCCTCATACATCATTCCTGCCGTCCCAGGTATCAGCCTGGTGAATCTTCGCTGAACTCCTTCCATGGCAAGAACATCCTTCCTCAGATAAGGCGACCAAAACTGCACACAATACTCAAGATGTGGTCTCACCAAGGCCCTGTACAATTGCAGCAAGACATCCTTGTTCCTGTACTCGAACCCTCTTGCTACGAAGGCCAACATACCATTTGCCGCCTTAACCGCCCGCTGCACCTGCATGCTTACCTTCAGCGACTGGTGCACAAGGACACCCAGGTCTCGTTGCACTCCCCCCTTCTCCCAATCTATTGCCATTCAGATAATAATCTGCCTTCCTGTTTTTGCTACCAAAGTGGATAACCTCACATTTATCCACGTTGCATCTGCCATGCTTTTGCCCAATCACCCAACCTGTCCAAATCATCCTGGAGTTTCTCGGCATCCTCCTCACAGCACACACGCCCACCCAGCTTTGTGCCATCTGCAAATTTGCAGATATTACATCTAGTTCCCTTGTCTAGATCATTAATGTATATATTGTGAATAGTTGGCGTCCAAGGACCGATCCCTGCGGTACCCCACTAGTCACTGCCTGCCACTCGGAAAAAGAGCCGTTTATTCCAACTCTTTGCTTTCTGTCTGCCAACCAGTTCTCTATCCAAGTCAGTACCTTGCCCCCAATCCCATGTGCCTTAACTTTACACGCTAATCTCTTATGTGGGACCTTATCGAAAGCCTTCTGAAAGTTCAAATACACCACATCCACTGGATCTCCCTTATCTATTCTACCAGTTACATCCTCAAAAAATTCCAGATTAGTCAAGCATGATTTATCTTTTGTAAATCCATGTTGACTTTGTCCGATCCTGTCACCGTTTTCCAAGTGCTCTGCTATTACATCTTTTATGATGGACTCTAGCATTTTCCCCACTACCGATGTCAGGCTTACCGGTCTATAAATCCCTGTTTTCTCTCTACCACCTTTTTTGAATAGTGGGGCAACATTAGCTACCCTCCAATCCATGGGTACTGTTCCAGATTCCATCAAATGTTGGAAGATGACCAGCAATGCATCTACTATTTCTAGGGCCACTTCCTTAAGTACCTTAGGATGTAGATTATCAGGCCCTGGGGATTTATCGGCCTTCAATCCCATCAATTTCCTTAACACCATTTCCCTACAAATACTGATTTCTTTCAGTTCCTCCCTTTCATCAGACCCTATGTTCCCCGGCATCTCTGGGAGGTTATTTGTGTCCTCCTTTGTGAAGACAGAACCAAAATATGTATTTAATTGGTTGCCATTTCTTTGATCCCCATTATGAATTCCTCTGATTCTGACTGCAAGGGACCTACGCTTGACTTCACCAATCTTTTTCTCTTCACATATCTATAAAAGCTTTTACAGTCAGTTTTTATGTTCCTTGCAAGCTTACTCTCATATTCTATTTTCCCCTTCTTAATTAATCCCTTTGTCCTCCTTTGTTGAATCCTAAACTGCTCCCAATCCTCAGGTTTACTGCTTTTTCTGGCCAATTTATATGTCCTCTCCTTGGATCTTATGCTATCCCTAATTTCCGTTGTTAGCCACGGTTGAGTCATCTTTTTTGTTTTATTTTTATGCCAAACTGGGATGAACAAATTCTGTAGTTCAATCATGCGGTCTTTGAATGTTTGCCATTGCCTATCCACCGTCAACCCTTTGAGTGACATTCCCCAATCAATCCTACCCAACTCGCGCCTCAGACCATCGTAGTTTCCTTTGTTTAAATTCAGGACCCGAGTCTCCGGGTCAACAACTTCATTCTCCATCTTAATGAAGAATTCGATCATATTATGATCGCTCCAACCCAAGGGGCCTCGTACAACAAGATTGTTAATGAATCCTTTCTCGTTACATTATACCCAGTCTAAGATGGCCTGATCTCCGGTTGGTTCCTCGACATATTGGTCCAGGAAACCATCCCGTAAACACTCCAGGAATTCCTCCTCCACAATAGTGTTACTAATTTGGTTAGCCCAATTTATATGTAGATTAAAGTCACCCATGATGACTGCTGTGCCCTTATTGCACGCTTCTCTAATTTCCCTTTTAATGCCATCCCCAACCTCCGCATTACTGTTTGGAGGTCTATATACCACTCCCACTAACGTTTTCTGCCCCTAGGTATTTCTCTGTTCTACCCATACAGATTCCACATCATCAGAGCTAATATCCTTCCTTACAATTGTGTTAATCCCTTCTTTAACCAGCAATGCTACCCCACCTCCCTTTCCTTTTTGCCTATCTTTCCTGAATATTGAATACCCCTGGATGTTGAATTCCCAGCCTTGGCCTCCCTGGAGCCATGTTTCCGTAATCCCAATCAAATCATAATCGTTTACCTCTATTTGCGCAGCTAATTCATCCACCTTATTACAAATGCTCCTCGCATTAAGACACAAAGCCTTCAGGCTTGTTTTTTGAATGCTCTTAGACCTATTAGAATTATTATTTACTGTGGCCATGTTTGATTTAAACCATTGATTTCTCTGACTGCCACTTTTGTTTTTCTCCTTCCTATCTTTTGCTTTTATCCTCGTTTCCCTTTCCTCTGTCCCCCTGCTCAGGTTCCCAACGCTCTGCCATTTTAGTTTAAACCCTCCTCCAGAGCACTAGCAAACATTCCCCCTAGGACATCGGTCCCGGTCCTGCCCAAGTGCAAACCGTCCGGTTTGAACTGGTCCCACCTCCCCCAGAACCGGTTCCAATGTCCCAGGAATTTGAATCCCTCCCCCTCACACCATTCCTCTAGCCACGTGTTCATCTGAAATATCCTTCTATTTCTACTCTGACTAGCACGTGGCACTGGTAGCAATCCTGAGATTACTACCTTTTGAGGTCCTATTTTTTAATTTACCTCCCAACTCCCTATATTCAGCTTTTAGGACCTCATCCCGTTTTTTAACTATATCGTTGGTACCTATATGCACGACAACTGGTTGTTCACCCTCCCCTTCCAAAATGTTCTGCAGCCGTTCTGAGACATCCTTGACTCTTGCACCAGGGAGAGAACACACCATCCTGGAGTCTCGTTTGCGGCCACAGAAACGCCTAACTATTCCCCTTACAATAGAATCCTCTATTACTATAACTCTACCCCTCTTTTTCCTCCCGTCCTGTGCAGCAGAACCACCCCTGGTGCCAGGAAGTTGGCTGCTGCTGCCTTCCTCTGATAAGTCATCCCCCCCAACAGTACTCAAAGTGGTGTATCTGTTTGAGAGGGGGATGTCCACAGCGGATCCCTGCACTACCTGCCTGCGCCTAGCACTCTGTCTGTTGGTCACCCCGTCCCTTTCTGCCTGTCCAACCTTTGCCTGCGGTGTGACCAACTGATTAAACGTGCTATTCACGACGTCCTCAGCATTGCGAATGGTCCAGTGTGCATCCAATTGCCGCTCCAGCGCCGCAATGCGGTCTGCCAGTAGCTGCAGCTGGATACACTTCCTGCACACATGGTTGTCAGGGACACAGGAAGTGTCCCTGAGTTCCCACATATCGCAGGAGGAGCATACCACAGGGCCGGGCTGTCCTGCCATGACTGACCCTTTAGTTAATTGCAATTAAATTAAATCAAACACCAATCAGAGTGCTACAGCCAGAGGTAGGAGAGTCCCAGGGTGAGACGGTCACAGGCAGGAGAGCAGCAGAGTGATACAGCCACAGGCATGAGAGCCCCAGAGTGATATAGGTAGGAGAGTCCCAGAGTGAGACAGCCAGAGGCAGGAGAGTCCCAGAGTGAGACAACCAGAGGCAGGAGAGTCCCACAGTGATACAGCCGAGTCCCAGAGTGAGACAGCCAGAGGCAGGAGAGTTCCAGAGTGAGACAGCCAGAGGCAGGAGAGTTCCAGAGTGAGACAGCCAGAGGCAGGAGAGTCCCAGAGTGATACAGCCAGAGGCAGGAGGGTCCCAGAGTGAGACAGCCAGAGGTAGGAGAGTCCCAGAGTGCTACAGCCACGGGTAGGAGTGTCCCAGAGCGATACAGGGGAGTCCCAGAGTGCTACAGCC
The DNA here is from genome assembly GCF_052327205.1 of Somniosus microcephalus. Classification (NCBI taxonomy): domain Eukaryota; kingdom Metazoa; phylum Chordata; class Chondrichthyes; order Squaliformes; family Somniosidae; genus Somniosus; species Somniosus microcephalus. The sequence goes on from NC_141009.1 coordinate 67,921,115, forward strand.
AGAGTGATACAGCCAGAGGCAGGAGGGTCCCAGAGTGAGACAGCCAGAGATAGGAGAGTCCCAGAGCGATACAGCCAGAGGCAGGGGAGTCCCAGAGTGCTACAGCCACGGGCAGGAGTCCCAGAGTGAGACAGCCAGAGGTAGGAGTCCCGGAGTTAGAGGCACAAGCAGGAGAGCCCCAGAGCTGGGGCTCACTGCCACTAAGAAGTGGATTGATTCTGGCAAACTCATTTCACGTAAAAGGTTTACAGCCAGAGCTGACAACAACTTGCACTTACAGAAAACCTTTAAAGTAGGAAAATGTCCCAAGGTGCTTCAGAGGCATGAGCCAAAGGAGATATTAAGAGGGCTGCTTAAAAGCTGGGTCATTGACATGGATTTTAAGGAGTGTGTTAAAGGAGAGAGGTAGAAAGTGACGGAGAGATTTAGGGAGGGAATTCCAGAGCTTAAGGCCTAGGCAGCTGAAGGCACGGCCAATATTGGTGGGGTGAAGGAAATCAGGGATGCGCAAGAGGCCAGAATTGGAGGAACACAGAGATTTCGGAGGTTTGTGGGGCTGGAGGAGGTTACAGAGATAGGGAGGGGCAAAGCCATGGAGGGAATGGAATGCGAGGATGAGAATTTTAAAATTGAGGCGTTGCCGGCCTGGGAGCCACAGAGCGACACAGGGGTGATGGGTGAATGGGACTTGGTGCGAGTTAAGATACAGGCAGCAGGCTTTTGGATAGCTCAAGTTTACGGAGGGTGGAAGATGGAAGACCGGCCATGAGAGTGTTGGAATAGTCCAGTCTAGAGGTAACAAAGGCATGGATAAGGGTTTCAGCAGCAGATGCGCTGAATCAGGGGCAGAGACGGACGATGTTACGGAAGTGGAAATAGGGGTTCTTGGTGATGGAAAGGATATGGGGTTGAAACCTCATCTCGGGGTCAAACAGGACAGCAAGGTTGTGAAGAGTCTGGTTCAGCCTCAGACAGTGGCTGGGGAGAGGGATGGAGTCGGTGGCTCGGGAACGGAGTTTGTGGTGGGGACCAAAGACAATGGCTTCGGTCTTCCCAATATTTAGTTGGAGGAAATTGCGGCTCATCCAGAACTGGATGTCGAGCAAGTCTGACAATTCAGTGGCAGTGGAGGGGTTTAAAGAGATGATGGGAGAGGTAACGCTGGGTGCCATCAGTGTACATACGGAACCTGACCCCAAGTACATCCCAATAGCCTGATCCAATGTCAAACTCAGGTGTCAAGAGATGAGGGGCCAGTATGTTAAACCCACCATCATGCAATACACAAAAGGACATTGACCCGGGAGTGTGTCGAGTCGCTGACAGAGTCTTGTAAACATCGAGCTCATCAACAGCAGCAGGCATCATCTTCTCACTCCCCTCCCCACACACGCTTCCTGAAGTCTAAACCCCAACCACAGCTAATAAAAAGATCTGGATTTTTCAGTACACAAGGAATTTAGTTAAGCTGAACTGTGAGCCTGAAGATTTATTGGAGCAATCGGCACTTACTGGGATTTGTCGGGAGGTTTCAATCTCCTCTTCTTAACTCCTCTATTTCCTAACATGAATCCAGCAGTTTGCTTACCTCCTCTATGTCCAGCTGTGGTTGCAGGTTCAACTTTATACTCAGTAACACAGCCTGTGGATCAATGGGACAAACACATTCAGGATCTCCAAACATTGCCTTGGGCAGTTTAACAATAAACAATCAGCGTTCCAACTACCTTTGTTTAAGGCAGAGATGTGCAGCGTTTTCTCCCGAGTGTTACAGTGTGAATATGTTACGAAGGATAATGGGCACTAGTGTTCCCTCTCTTTTTTTCCCCCTGCGCAGTCCCTTTAAATGTGCTGTGCAGCCACACATGCGCGGTATCATCCAGCGGCAACAGCTTGTGAACGGCCTGCGCGGGATCTCCTGACTGATGCGCGCCAAGCACCTACACATCTTAGGGGAAACATTGGTGGGCATGGACTACACAGCCTCCCGGAAGCCAGTCTCCACTCGCTGAATGCTTGATCGGGGTGTGGAAACAGAGCACTAACCAGTGGCCGGAGAAATAAACCGGAGCATGAATTATCAGGAACTCCTGGTGTACCCGTCCCAGTGACTTGATGGAAAGAAGCATTCACAAGCAATGTTCCCTTTCTTTTTTTTTGGGTGCGCGGCCCATTAACAATACCAGGCATGCGTGGTTTTTCCGATTCAGAAGCCGGTGAGCCGTCTGCACAGGAGCTGCACGGCTGCGCAGTTTAACGGGAACATTGGTCACAAGCGTGGAAAGGAGAAAATAATTGTTGATTTGCCCTATTTTTAATACCAGCAGCTTATTCATTTCTACATCAATACCAACCCGACTTCATTAAACACCTCAATTGCAACACTGTTACATTCCCCACTTCGATGAAATCTTTGCATTCACTGTCAACCAGTGCGGATCGCACTGTGGATCACACTGGAATATAAGCCCTTCAGCTCATCTAGCCCACCTATCGCCAGCAAGGGGGTGAAAAGTTATTGTGGGTAGGCAGGAATGTGGAGTAATCAGATCAGCCATGATCTTATTGAATGGCGGAGCAGGCTTGAGGGGTCGAGTGGCCGACTCCTGCTCCTAATTCGTATGCATTCCCCATGGTGCGTCTCTAATAACCCTGTCTAGTTCCTTCTCTCAACCCTTTAATGTTTCTTGTTCCAGCCCTGGTGCCAGTAACTTATTCCACAGACTCACCACCCTGTTAGTAAAAAACTTCCTCCGACATTTCCTGTTTTCTTCTGTAGTCTTTAATCTGTAAATATGACACCTTGTGCTTAAATTCGGAACACAGTCATAACGGCACAGAAGGAGGCCATTCAGCCCATCGAGTCCGTGCCGGGTCTCTAGAGCAATCCAGTCAGTCCCATTCCCCCGCTCTATCCCCGGAGCCCTGCAAGTTTATTTCCCTCCAGTGCCTATCCAGTCTCCCCCTGAAAACATTGAGCGTCTCCGCTTCCACCACTTCCATCGGCAGCGAGTTCCAGGTCCTCACCACTCGCTGTGTAAAAAAGTTTTTCCTCACATCCCCCCTGTAGCTCTGGCCCAAAACTTTAAATCTGTGTCCCCTAGTCCTTGTACCATCAACTAGTGGGAACAGCCTTTCCCCGTCTAGGGGAAAATAGAATACGAAAGTAAACTTGCAGCAAAAATAAAGACAGACTGCAAAAGCTTTTATCGGTATATCAGGAGGAAAAGACTGGTAAAATCCCAAGTCGGTCCCCTGCAGTCCGATTCGGGAGAATATATAATGGAGAATAAGGAAATGGCAGACCAATTAAACTCATACTTTGGTTCTGTATTCACAAAGGAGGACACAAATAACCTCCCAGGAATATCGGCAAACATAGGGACTAATGAGAGGGAGGAGCTGACAGAAATTAGTATCTCTAGGGATATGGTGTTGGGTAAGTTGAGGGGACTGAAGGCCGACAAATCCCCGGGGCCTGATAAACTACATCCTAGGGTACTTAAGGAGGTGGCCCTGGAGATAGCAGATGCTCTAAGGATCATCTTCCGGAACTCCATTGACTCGGGAACAGTACCCGTGGATTGGAGGGTAGCTAATGTTACCCCAATATTTAAAAAGGGGGGTAGAGAGAAAGCAGGGAATTATAGACCAGTAAGCCTTACATCGGTTGTGGGCAAAATGCTAGAGTCCATTATTAAGGATAAAATAGCGGAGCACTTGACAAATGGGGAAAGGATCGGACAGAGTCAACATGGATTTACAAAGGGTAAATCGTGTTTGACTAATCTGCTGGAATTTTTTGAGGAAGTAACTGGTAAAATAGATGGGGGAGAGCCAGTGGATGTGGTGTACCTTGACTTCCAGAAAGCCTTCGATAAGGTTCCACACAAAAGATTGTCATGCAAAATTAAGGCTCATGGGATTGGGGGCAAAGTATTAACGTGGATAGAGAACTGGCTGGCGGATAGAAAACAGAGAGTTGGAATAAACGGCTCGTTTTCAGAGTGGCAGGCAGTGACCAGCGGGGTGCCGCAAGGATCTGTCCTGGGACCCCAGCTGTTCACAATATATATATAAATGATCTGGATCAGGGAATTGGATGCAATATTTCCAAATTCGCTGACGACACTAAACTAGGAGGAGGGGTGGGCTCTGATGAGGATGTCAGGAGGCTACAGTGCGATTTGGACAGGTTGGGGGAATGGGCGGATACGTGGCAGATGCACTATAATGTGGATAAATGCGAGGTTATCCACTTTGGGGGTAAAAACAGGAGGGTAGATTATCTAAATGGCAATAGATTGGGAGATGGGGAAGTGAAGAGGGACCTGGGTGTTCTTGTGCACCAGTCACTGAAGGAGAGCATGCAGGTGCAACAGGCGATTAAGAAGGCAAATGGTACGTTGGCCTTCATATCAAGGGGGTTCGAGTATAGGAATAGGGATACCTTACTACAGCTGTACAAGGTGCTGGTGAGACCGCATCTGGAGTATTGTGTACAGTTTTGGTCGCCCCATCTGCGGAAGGATGTTCTTGCCATGGAAAGAGTGCAACGGCGATTCACCAGGCTGATACCTGGAATGGCGGGAATGACCTACGAAGAGAGATTAAATAGTTTGGGCTTGTACTCACTGGAGTTTAGAAGATTGAGAGGGGATCTCATCGAAACATATAAAATTATGGCAGGCCTGGACAGGCTGAATTCAGAGAGAATGTTTCCAATGGCCAGGGAGCACAGAACCAGGGGCCACAGTCTAAAAATAGCGGGCAAATCATTTAAAACAGAGATGAGGAAGAATTTCTTCACTCAAAGAGTGGTGAGCCTGTGGAATTCCCTGCCACAGAGGGCTGTGAAGGCTAATTCAATAAATATTTTCAAGAGAGAATTGGATATATTTCTGAAGGCTAAGGGGATTAAGGGTTACGGAGAAAAGGCGGGGACGGGGTACTGAACTGGTAAGATCAGCTATGATCTCAGACGAGGATCAGCCATGATCTCATTGAATGGCGGAGCCGGCTCGAAGGGCCGAATGGCCTACTCCTGTTCCTATCTCTATGTTAAACCCGTCATAATCTTGTACACCTCGATCAAATCACCCCTCAACCTCCTTTGCTCTAATGAAAACAAATCCAGCTTCTCCAACCTGTCCTTGTAGCTAAGATCCCCCATCCCCGGAACCATTCCGGTAAATCTCCTCTGCACCCTCTCAAGGGCCTTCACATCCTTCCTAAAGTGTGGTGACCAGAACTGGACGCAATACTCCAGTTGTGACCTAACCAGCGCTTTATAAAGGTTCAGCATAACTTCTCTACTTTTATACTCAATGCCTCTATCTATGAAGCCTAAGATCCCATATGCTTTGTTAACCACTCTCTCAATATGTCCCGCCACCTTCAGGGACCGATGCACATTAACTCCCAGGTCCCTCTGTCCCTGCACACTCTTTAAAACTGTGCCATTAAGTGTATATTGCCTCTCCCTGTTCCTTCTGCCAAAATGCATCACCTCACACTTCTCTGTATTAAATTCCGTCTGCCCATTCTGCCCATTCTGCCAGCCTTTCTATGTCCTGTTGCAGTTGACTGGTATCATCCTGACTGTTTGCCACCCCCCCAAGTTTGGTGTCATTGGTAAATTTAGAAATTCTACTCGCTATTCCAATATCCAGGTCATTTATATGTATCAAAAAAAGCAGTGGCCCCAGCACTGGCCCTTGGGGAACACCACTGTCTACCATCCTCCAGTCTGAAAAACAGCCATTTACCACAACTCTGTAGGAACAGAGGTCGACTCAGAGAATCAAAAACAATGAAATTTAATGAACAAACGAAGCTGAACAGTAAACTGCTGGATACACTGTAAACAGGTCTGGTCTTGCTGGAAGCTCCTCGAGGACTGCTAGAATATTCCGGTCGCTGACGTCATGACGTTCTTCCCGCTGTTGGGAGATCACGTGATGGGCGGCATGACGTCACCACGCAGAGTAAAGGAAACAAGCCATCGTACAGTTAACAGATACATTAAAGGTACAGCCCTGGGCTGCACTACATTGCTGTTAAAGGAATTCTAGAAACTGCCCTGAGTCTCCTGGTGGTTCTGCCACAACTCTCTGTTTTCTGTCCTTATCCAAGCTGTTTCATGAGCCTCAGTTTTGTTAACCAGCCTCTATGTGGTACTTTGTGAAACGCCTTCCGAAAATCCATGTGGACAACATCCATTGCATTCCCTTCAGCAATCCTCCATTACTTCATCAAAAAATTCAATTAGATTAGTCAAACACGATCTGCCTTTTACAAATCCGTGTTGGCTAACCTTAATTAGCTTAAACCTCTCCAAGTGCCCATTAATTTTTTCCTTGATTATTGTTTCTAAAACTTTATCCACCACTGATGTTAAACTGACCGGCCTGTAGTCACTAGGATTGTCCTTACCCCCTTTCTTAAACAATGGTGTCACAGCAGAAAGGTTCACTAGGATCTAATTTGTCGACACCTTTCATAATTTTAAATACGCCCATCAGATCCCATGTCAATACAAAAGAACCTGGATCGTCAATCTCTCCTCATACATCATTACCTTAAATTCAGCAATCAACCATGCGGCCCTTCTCTGTAACGCCTCCAATAACTGAATATCCTTCTCTGTACCCCAATAACCGAATATCCTTCTCTGTCCCCCAATAACTGAATACCTTCTCTGTCCCCCAATAACTGAATAGCCTTCTCTGTACCCCAATAACCGAATATCCTTCTCTGTCCCCCAATAACTGAATATCCTTCTCTGTACCCCCTCCAATAACTGAATATCCTTCTCTGTACCCCAATAACTGGATATCCTTCTCTATACCCCAATAACCGAATATCCTTCTCTGTACCCCAATAACCGAATATCCTTCTCTGTACCCCAATAACTGAATATCCTTCTCTGTACCCCAATAACCGAATATCCTTCTCTGTACCCCAATAACCGAATATCCTTCTCTGTACCCCAGTAACTGAATATCCTTCTCTGTACCCCCTCCAATAACTGAATATCCTTCTCTGTACCCCCTCCAATAACTGAATATCCTTCTCTGTACCCCAATAACCGAATATCCTTCTCTGTCCCCCAATAACTGAATATCCTTCTCTGTACCCCAATAACTGAATACCTTCTCTGTACCCCAATAACTGAATATCCTTCTCTGTACCCCAATAACCGAATATCCTTCTCTGTCCCCCAATAACTGAATATCCTTCTCTGTACCCCCTCCAATAACTGAATATCCTTCTCTGTACCCCAATAACTGGATATCCTTCTCTATACCCCAATAACCGAATATCCTTCTCTGTACCCCAATAACCGAATATCCTTCTCTGTACCCCAATAACTGAATATCCTTCTCTGTACCCCAATAACCGAATATCCTTCTCTGTACCCCAGTAACTGAATATCCTTCTCTGTACCCCCTCCAATAACTGAATATCCTTCTCTGTACCCCCTCCAATAACTGAATATCCTTCTCTGTACCCCCTCCAATAACTGAATATCCTTTCTGAAATAGGGAGACCCAAACTGCATCCAGTCCTGCAGATGTGGTGTTACCAGAGATTGAGAAAGAGAACATAAATCTTCCATCTCGTTTTGCTGTGATATAAACGGTTATTATTCACACTATGAAGATACAGACACACAGCCACGACACACTTGTAAGATTCGAAATTTTCAGCAAAAATCACGCAAGAAAACCGGATAAAATAAGACTGTTTATTGACCAAAGTAAGCTTGCACAGAAAAACCTTTGATAAAAGGGGCAGCACGGTGGCATAGTGGTTAGCACTGTTGCCTCACAGCGTCAGGGACCCGGGTTCGAATCCGGCCTCGGGTGACTGTCTGTGTGGAGTTTGCACATTCTCCCCGTGTTTGCGTGGGTTTCCTCCGGGTGCTCCGGTTTCCTCCCACAGTCCAAAGCGGGTTAGGTTGATTGGCTATGATAAATTGACCCTTAGTGTTAGGGGGATTAAATACGTGGGGTTACGGGGATAGGGTGGGATATGTGTTGGTGTAGGGGTTACGGGGATCGGGTGGGATATGTGTCGGTGCAGGCTCGATGGGCCGAAATGGCCTCTATCTGCACTGTGGGGTTTCTGTGATTTCTGTGAAAAGGGCATACAAAATGGCCGCCGGGCCTCGTGATCAGTTTCTGGACCATTTTATTTCTGTTACTGCAAGCCAGACAGGCTTGTGGATTGAAGACAGTAAGCCCGCGAAAGCCAGTATCTGGGAACCGAAACTCAGAGAAACAGCATACATATTCAATGGATTCTAAGTACAGGATGGGGCCCATCAAGATATGGGCGGACAATGCAAAAACACTTATACCCATTTATTATACAATGGAGAAACCGTTTAGCAGCCATCAAGGAAAATCTCCGGACCGATTAATATGCGAACCGAGCCGCGGTGACAATGTAAAAGACATTAAAGGACATTAAAAGACATTATCGGCCAGGAAGGCCAGTTAAGTTATCACCGGCTCCCGTTACAAGACAAAGCGCCCCTGCAGAGATTTCTGCCCGCCAAAATTAATACAAAGACAGGACTATGATTTGGCGGGAGATAAGACTGTCCCAAAAGAGTATAACTATGGATTGAAAGTCCATCTAAGTTACTTCATACTTCACTTCACTGATGCTTCTGGCTGGGCGACTTCAGACTTCTACTTCTTCAAGAACTTCTTCTACAAGGAACGAACGAAGGACGGACGGTGCCAGGATCGGCGCCTCTTCCACTTCGATAGATGCGGAATCGATGAAGACGTTTCGTCTTTTTAAAGACGGACAATTTCGGTGAAAAGACAACGTGGTCGGTGTTCAGCCAAACAAGGCTCGGCCACGACGAGAAGACGACGAGGGTGGCCCGGGTACTGGGGTCGGGAGATCATCGACGACCCAGGCCGACGGAGAAGAAACCCTCTGGAGAACCGACGATCCAGGCCGGAGAGATTCTCCCATTTGCATGCACTTCTTCAACAGCCTGCAGCTGAAGGTCTGCTCCATGAACCCAAATCCACAATAGTGGATCTCAACCTTGACGAGCGCTCATCGAGGCTGTGTCTACCCCACCGCCTCGAGGGAGAGAGAATATCGACTGCGCCAGAAGTTTCCAAATCCACGTGACGACGGAAAGCGGTGCCAAAAGGCTGCGAACCCCCTTCTTCGCGATTTTGAGAGTGGTGAGCATGATCCCAAGTTCCCCAGGTCGAAACTTAGTTTAGGTATAGGGGAGGGAGTTAAGGGTAATCGTAATGTGTTTCCCCTTTTACGATGTGCCGTGTGTTCCCCATTTCCATAGAGTCAAGTTCATAAATTTGTGCATGATTGTAGTTACTTTAATCTGTGCCTATGACATGTATTTTGTAATGCTTCAAACTGTTTAAAAATAAAAGCATCCATTTCGTGCTATTCAACCTGGTCTATTGAGTCCTTTCTCTGCACTACTGTTCTCTGCATCTAAGTCCAAGGTCTAGAACCGTAGGGGGAGTGGGTCGAACCACTCAAGGGTAATTATTGCACAAAGCCTGGCAGGAGACCAGAACGAGCAAGAGAAACCCCCTACACACTGACGTTCTGTGAATAAAATCACATCTTTCCATATTTCTGAAAAGCTTTCAGTATTGTGAGGTATGACCCAGGGGAAACACCTGGGAAGAGACTTGTGCAGAAGTTAAGCATTCCAAGAGTAGATAGGAGGACAATTAAGTGACTTTAGCCTTTAACTCAATGATTTTGACTAGAAATTAACCTAATGAGGATTACAGTAAGAAAAAGAGACAGAATGAACTCTGTGATGGTCACATCACAATTTTAGAGACAGGAGATGAAAGTACACTGGTGTGATTCTCTGATTAATGCTACGTCCTGGTGAATCGAAGGCAACTTACATTGAATATTGGTGTCACTGGGTCAGAAGGTCATGGGTTCAAGTCCCACGCCAGGGACTTAAGCACATAAAGCTGACACTCCATCGCTGCACAGTCGGAGGTGCCGTCTTTCGGATATGACATTACACCCAGGCCTGTTTGCTTGTCGATTTCAACACGAAACAGCAAATGGCATTTTGTGAAGTGGAGCAGGGAGTTCTCCCGGTGTCCTGGCCAATATTAATCCCTTCAACATCATCATTAAAATCAGATATCTGGTTATTCACCTCACCTCATTGCTGTGCGTGGGCCAATGCTGGCGTAAGATTGTCTGGATGCCTCATTATCCCACATAAAAACAGTCACTGCACTTCAAAACAGAAGCCCATCAACAAGTTTTAACATGAAAGGCACTGCCTGATGCAATATTATACTGTCCGGTACATACAGGTCCGGCTGAGCTTCATGCAATGAGTGAACACAAAAACCGCAGCATTTCACTACATATATTGGCCCAGAACTTGGTGTCAGGGGCTTGCCGCGCGTGCAAGCCCCCGATGTGCACTCACCCTGCGCGCCGACATCTGAAACCTGGCCCGCAGTGGATTTCCTTTCAGTGGCCAGGTTCTGATGTCGGCGCGCTGTGCTAACCTGACCCAGCGGCGTAGTTAGTGCGATGTGCTGGCTGGGATCAGGTGAGCACTGTTCAGCCAATCAGGGGAGGGGAAACTTCATTCATAAGTTTGAGAGTAAGAACTGTCAAACTCATGAGAAGTACTGCACCCCAAAACACTACTTAAACTTTAAATAAAATTTTTAAAAACATCCCAATCATTAAGTATAAATAAGTTAAAAAAAAAAATTTTTTAATAAAAAGGGTCTAAAACTAAACTTACCTTATTGTAGATTCTTTAAAATAATAAACCTGTGGAAAAAATGTTCTAAATTGCACTAAAACACCACTTACTTGTAAAAATAAATACTTACGTGTGCTTTTTACAAGCGTAAAGACCGGAGGCCTTTAGACATGCGCAAATCCCCCAAAACAGAGGAAATCCAAGACACACGCGCTGCCCCCTACAGCGCACGCGCTAGCCTCTTCACCTCTTGGGTTAGAGGAGAGGAAATGCCGGTTTTCAGCGCTGTACCCCTTCCGTACTCACGCGTTTGGGGAGGAATTACTGCCCCATTAGTTTGTGTCAAAGCCACCAAGGGACTCCTGTATGACTGCCTTTAACAGACTGCTTCAGCAACTATGTTTGTTTACTGTTTGTAAATAACCCGTTCTCGGCAAGTTCCAGAACCAGCGCGATGACGTCGTCACGTGACGTCCCGAACGGCGGGAAACGTGATGACGTCATGACGTCAGGCTGGGAGGTTCCCAGTTCAGACCTGGTGAAGCCAGCATTAAGAAAAGACCTGTTGATTGTTTCTCCTGCATACCATTGTTTGTTCTCTAGTTTACATTAAACTTCGATTAATTATCGGACTGACTCGACCTCAGTACTGAAGCTAGGGATCTGACGATTCCTACAGTGGTGACCCCGAAGCTTCGCGGAGGAAGCGCGACGCAGCACGATGGATGTTAACGCAGCGACCTTGAAGCTCCCTCAATTTTGGGAACAACAGGCGGCCTACTGGTTCGTCCAAGCGGAGGCTCAGTTCCAGCTTCGGAACATCGTGCTGGATCAGACCCGTTATCTTTACGTGGTCTCCGCACTGGACAGCTCGACGGCTTCGAGGATCATCAGTCTGCTGGAAAACCCGCCCATGGATAACAAGTATGATACGCTTAAGGCGCGACTAACGCAGGTTTTTGGCCTCACGAAAGCGGAGCGCGCGCGACGTTTACTCACACTGCCCGGGTTAGGCGACCACAAGCCGTCTGAGTTGATGAGCCAGATGCTCATGCTCCTCGGTTCCGAGCCGCAGTGTTTCCTGTTTCGGGAACTGTTCCTGAGCCAGCTCCCCGAGCAGGTGCAAGCAGCCCTCGCCAGGTCGAAGGCTACGGACGTGTAGCGCTCGCGGCTGAAGCCGACACTATTTATGCGGTGATGCAGCAGTACTGCGCCACCTCGAAGCGTCCCACCCCGAAGAACCCCGCCTTGGCGCCTCCACCATCCGGTCTCACACCCGTTTCAGCCCAAAAGCCAGATGCTGCCGTCCTCCCTGTAGTTTCGTGCCTAATGCAATGAGAAAGCAACAGCACCGACTGCGTGAACGGAAGAACGACCCCGAGGTCGGTTTCGCATCTACGAAGGCAGTTGGAGATTCCAGGAAGTTACTTTATATCACCGACTCCATTTCGGGCCGGCGGTTTTTGTGTGACACGGGCGCCCAGTGCAGCATCCTCCCCGCTTCGCTCCTCAACGTCAGGGCCGGGATCTTAAGTTCCAGGCCGCCAACGGCAGTGCTATTCATACGTTCGGGAAGCGGCGGATCCAGGTGTGTTTCGGCGGGCAACGTTTCCTATGGGAGTTTATCACCGCCCAAATCGCACAGGCAATCCTCAGCGCTGACTTCTTCTGTGCCAATGGCCTATTGGTTGATTTACGAAATCGCCGTCTGATTCACGCCGCCACGTTTGCCTCCATCCCGTGCTTTCGGGGCTTAGGCGCGACTCACATGGTTTCCTGCACCGTGCCAGCGCCCGACGACTTCGCCCGCCTTCTCGGGGAATTTCCAGATCTAACTTGGCCCACCTTCTCGGCAACGACTGCTAAACATGGTGTGGAGCACATCGCGACGACCGGCCCTCCGGTCTATGCCCGGGCTCGGCGGCTGGAACCCAGTAAACTCGAGGCCGCGAAGGCGGAGTTCGCCACCATGGAGCGGCTGGGGATTGTTCGCCGGTCGGATAGTCCCTGGTCTTTGCCACTTCATATCGTCCCTAAGCCTGGCGGTGGTTGGCGGCCCTGCGGCGATTATCGGCGCCTCAATGAGGTCATGACGCCCGACCCAATACCGTACATCCAAGATTCCTCCGCACATTTGGTGGGCAATTCGTTTTTTTCCAAAACCGACCTCGTCCGGGGGTACCATCAAGTGCCGTCCACCCCCAGGACATCCAGAAGACGGCGGTCATTACCCCTTTCGGACTTTTTGAATTCCTCCGAATGCCGTTCGGGCTCAAGAATGCGGCGCAGGCGTTCCAGCGCCTTATGGATTCAGTGCTGCGGGATCTTAAGTTCCTGTATCTCGATGACATCCTGGTCGCCAGTACTTCAAAAAAGGAACATCTCAGCCACCTGCGCCTCCTTTTTCGCCGCCTCCATCAGCATGGCCTCATAATTAACCCGGCCAAATGCCAATTCGGGCTGCGACAGATTGACTTTTTGGGCCACCGCATCACTGCGGAAGGAGCAGTGCCACTTCGGTGGAAGGTGGAGGCGATTGCTGCTTTTCCACGCCCGCAATCCGTTAAAGCGCTCCAGGAGTTCCTCGGTATGGTAAATTTTTACCATCGGTTTGTTCCCTGGGCCACGCAGCTGATGCGGCCGCTCTACGAGCCACTCAGATGGAAACCGGGGGAGGAACCTGTGGTCTGGACACCAGAAATGGATTGCGCTTTTGTGGACACGAAAGATACTCTCGCAAACGCAACGATGTTGGCGCACCCGCTGCCTGGCGCCACCATCACGCTTACGACTGACGCTTCGGACTACGCCGTAGGCGCCGTGCAGGAGCAATGGGTCGACGGGACGTGGCAACCGCTGGCGTTTTTTAGTCGCCAATTGCGTCGTAACGAACGCAGCTACAGCACGTTCGACAGGGAGTTGTTGGCGTTGTTTCTGGCCATCCGCCATTTTCGTTTTCTGTTGGAGGGACGCCAATTCACCGCGTTTGTGGATCACAAGCCCCTGGCGTTTGCCATGGCCAAGATGGCTGAGCCGTGGTCGGCTCGACAGCAACGACAGCTCACCTTTATTTCTGAGTTCACCATTGACATCCAGCACGTGGCTGGCAAGGACAACGTGGTTGCCGATTGCCTCTCGTGTGCGACGGTCCAGGCCGTCCAGCTGGGACTCGATTATTCACTCATGACTGCTGACCAAGCGGCTGATCCGGAAACGCAAGCTTTCCGTACCGACTCCTCCTGCCTTCAGATGTGCTTTTCCACTCGGCTGGCACCTCCTTGCTCTGCGACGTCTCCTTGGGGGACCCCCGCCTGATCATTCCGCTATCCTGGCGTAGGAACGTTTTCGATGCCATCCACGGGCTTGCGCACCCTGGCGTGAGGGCTTCACAAAAACTACTGGCGTCCAAGTTCGTCTGGAGAGGGATGCACAAGGATGTCCGCGACTGGGCCAACACCTGCGTCGTGTGCCAGCGAGCTAAGGTGCAGCGGCACGTCAAAGCTCCCATAGCTGTTTTCGAAGTACCGGAGCGGCGTTTCAATCACGTCCATGTCGACCTCGTTGGCCCACTACCGCCGTCACAGGGTTTCACACATCTCGACGATTGTCGACCGGACCACCAGGTGGCCGGAGACCATTCCTTTGACGTCCACCACCTCCGCGGATGTCGCCCGGGCTTTTCTTTCCTCCTGGGTTGCACGTTTCGGCGTTCCATCTGATATTTCGTCAGACCGCGGGGTGCAATTCTCGTCTGCACTGTGGAACGCCGTAGCCTTGGGTTTGGGCACCAAGCTCCATCAGACCACGGCTTACCATCCGCAGTCAAATGGACTATGTGAGCGCTTTCATCGGTCCTTGAAGGCGTCGCTGCGGGCCAGCCTCCAGGGGGCCGCATGGATAGACAGGCTGCCTTGGGTGATGCTCAGGTTACGCACAGCGCCCAAAGAGGACCTGCAGGCATCGGCCGCCGAGCTGGTTTATGGACAGCCACTCCAGGTGCCAGGCGAGTTTCTTCCATCACCAACGCGACCTTGGTCGGCAGCCAAACAACTGGAGGCCCACCGGGACGCAGCTCAATCTTTTAGGCCAATTCCGACATCGCATCATGGTTTGCCCACATCACACGTTCCGCCGGAGCTTATGCAGGCTAAATTCGTTTTTGTCCGGCATGATGCCCACCGTAGTCATCTCACACCTCCATATACAGGCCCTTTCCAGGTACTGCAGGCGGGCGCCAAGAGTTTTTTTTAGTGGACGTCGGCGGCAAGCCTGACCACATTTCCGTGGACCACCTCAAGGCCACACACCTGGACCTCGAGCGACCGGTCGAGGCAGCGCAGACACCGCGTCGTGGGCGGCCGCCCGTGGCCACCACGCCTGACCAAACTGTTCCGCAGACCAGCTCATCGTCTGCCCAGCCCATTCCTCTCCGGGAATATCGGAGTCGTTCGAACAGGCTTGTCTGACCTCCTCTGCGATTGACTTTTGTGGTTAAAGACACTTCTGGGGGGGCGCATGTGGCAAAGCCACCAAGGGACTCCTGTATAACTGCCTTTAACAGAGTGCTACAGCACCTATGTTTGTTTACTGTATGTAAATAGCCCGTTCTGGGTAAGTTCCAGAACCAGCGCGATGACGTCATCACGTTGGTCACGTGACGTCCCGAACGGCGGGAAACGTGATGACGTCATGACGTCAGACTGGGAGGTTCCCAGTTCAGAGCTGGTGAAGCCAGCATTGAGGAAAGACCTGTTGATTGTTTCTCCTGCATGCCCTTGTTTGTTCTTTAGTTTACATTAAACTTCGTTTAATTATCGGACTGACTCGACCTCAGTATTTCAGCTAGGGATCTGACGATTCCTACAAGTTAATGATATGTATATTTCAGTTTGGACACTCCGGTTTTTAGCAGTGGAGTGGCAGCCAAGAGAATTGAGAGTAATGTTAGACACTCACCCTTACTGGGATGTATCGCACAGAACCATTGAAGTAACGGAGGCCAACTTTACACCCAAGTCTGAGGATACACATTTTTATCTTGCATTAAATAAGGAGCAGCATATGGGTCAGAGGGCAGAGAGCAGAACGTGGGTCAAGGGGCAGAGAGCAGCACGTGGGTCAAGGGGCAGAGAGCAGCACGTGGGTCAAGGGGCAGAGAGCAGCACGTGGGTCAAGGGGCAGAGAGCAGCACGTGCGTCAAGGGGCAGAGAGCAGCACGTGAGTCAAGGGGCAGAGAGCAGCACGTGGGTCAAGGGGCAGAGAGCAGCACGTGGGTCAAGGGGCAGAGAGCAACTCGCGAGTCAAGGGGCAGAGAGCAACTCGCGAGTCAAGGGGCAGAGAGCAGCACGCGGGTCAAGGGGCAGAGAGCAGCACGCGGGTCAAGGGGCAGAGAGCAGCACGCGGGTCAAGGGGCAGAGAGCAGCACGCGGGTCAACGGGCAGAGAGCAGCACGCGGGTCAACGGGCAGAGAGCAGCACGCGGGTCAATGGGCAGAGAGCAGCACGCGGGTCAATGGGCAGAGAGCAGCACGTGGGTCAAGGGGCAGAGAGCAGCACGCGGGTCAAGGGGCAGAGAGCAGCACGCGGGTCAAGGGGCAGAGAGCAGCACGCGGGTCAAGGGGCAGAGAGCAACACGCGAGTCAAGGGGCAGAGAGCAACACGCGGGTCAAGGAGCAGAGAGCAACACGCGGGTCAAGGAGCAGAGAGCAACACGTGGGACAAGGAGCAGACAGCAACACGTGGGTCAAGGAGCAGAGAGCAGCAAATGGGTCAAAGGGCAGAGAGCAGCAGGTAGGTCAAGGGGCAGAGAGCAGCACATGGGTCAAAGGGCAGAGAACAGGTGGGTCAAAGGGCAGAGAGCAGCATGTGGGTCAAAGGGCAGGGGGCAGCATGTGGGGCAAATCTTGCTAACAGTGACCATAATATGACTGAATCTGATGGGCAGCACGGTGGCATAGTGGTTAGCACTGTTGTCTCACAGCGCCAGAGACCCGGGTTCGAATCCGGCCTCGGGCGACTGTCTGTGTGGAGTTTGCACATTCTCCCCGTGTTTGCGTGGGTTTCCTCCCACAGTCCAAAGATGTGTGGGTTAGGTTGATTGGCTATGATAAATTGACCCTTAGTGTTAGGGGGATTAAATGCGTGGGGTTACAGGGATAGGGTGGGATGTGTTGGTGTGGGGGTTACGGGGATCGGGTGGGATATGTGTCGGTGCAGGCTTGATGGGCTGAAATGGCCTCTATCTGCACTGTGGGGTTTCTGTGATTCTGTGATACCAGGTTTAAGAGGGAAGCGCAAACCAGGGTTTTACATTTAAATAAGGAAAACTTCAAATGAATTGACTGCAGTAAACTGGGGTGACTTGCTTGTGGATAAAGCTACAGACAAACAGTGGGAAGTGTTGAAAGAGGTGTTGGGTGCAATACAAAACCAGCCCATGCCCCTAAAAGGCAAAGGCTCCACTTGTGCAGTTAAGCAACCATGTTCAACAAATGAGGTAAGAGACAGTATCAAGGTAAAAGAGGGATACACTCATGCAAGGGAAAGTGGAAATCCAGTGGACTGGGAGAGCTATAAAAAGCAACAAAGGGATAGAGAGAAAGTAATAAGAGGCTTAAAAAGGGAATATGCAAAAACACTTGGAAGGGATATCAAAGTGAACAGTAAAAGTTTTATAAATATATTAAGGGAAAGAGTTTGGTGAAGGGGAATGTGGGCCCATTAAGACCTATGCAGGTAAGACTATACTGGATAATAAGAACATGGCAGACTGATTAAATTAGTTCTTATCATCCATATTCACAGTGGAGGAAGAGGTTAAACATAGAAGATAGGAGCAGGAGTCGGCCATTCGGCCCTTCGAGCCTGCTCCGCCATTCAACGAGATCATGGCTGATCATCCAAACCCTAGCACCCGGTCCCTACACCGACAGCCATCCCACCCAAGCCCTATCCCCGTAACCCCACGTATTTAATCCCCCCTAACACTAAGGGCCAATTTTTATCATGGCCAATCAACCTAACCCGCACATCTTTGGACTGTGGGAGGAAACCGGAGCACCCGGAGAAAACCCACGCAAACATGGGGAGAATGTGCAAACTCCACACAGAGTCACCCGAGGCCGGAATTGAACCCGGGTCCCTGGTGCTGTGAGGCAACAGTGCTAATCACTATGCCACCGTGCTGCCCAAAATACCAGCGGGACAAAGGAACCTACAATTAAATGAAGGGGAGGAAATTAGTGGATTTTTAAAAAATTAGTTCCTGGGATGTGGCCATCACTGGCAAGGCCAGCAATTATTGCCTATCCCTAATTGCCCTCGAGAAGGTGGTGGTGAGCCGCCTCCTTGAACTGCTGCAGTCCGTGTGGTGAAGGTGCTCCCACAGTGCTGTTGGGGAGGGAGTTCCAGGATTTTGATCCAGCGACGATGAAGGATCGGCCGATATATTTCCAAGTCAGGATGGTGCGTGATTTGGAGGGGAACTTGGTGATGATGGAGTTCCCAAGCACCTGCTGCCCTTGCCCTTTTAAGTGGAAGAGGTCGCGGGTTTGGGAGTTGCTGCAGTGCATCTTGTAGATGGTACACACTGCAGCCACGGTACGCCGGTGGTGGAGGGAGTGAATGTTTAAGGTGGTGGATGGGGTGCTAATCAAGTGGGCTGCTTTGTCCTGGATGGTGTCGAGCTTCTTGAGTGTTGTTGCAGCTGCACTCATCCAGGCAAGTGGAGAGTATTCCATCACACTCCTGACTTGTAGATGGTGGAAAGGCTTTGGGGAGTCAGGAGGTAAGACACACACCGCAGAATACCTAGCCTCTGACCTGCTCATGTCATAGTTATACAGCACAGAAAGAGGCCCTTCGGCCCATCGCGTCCGCGCCGGCCATCAGGCCCTGTCTAATCGAATCCCATTTTCCAGCACTTGGTCCGTAGCCTTGTATGCTATGGCGTTTCAAGTGCTCATCCAAATGCTTCTTGAATGTTGCGAGGGTTCCTGCCTCTACCACCCTTTCAGGCAGTGAGTTCCAGATTCCAACCACCCTCTGGGTGAAAAAGTTCTTCCTCAAATCCCCTCTAAACCTCCTGGCCCTTACCTTGAATCTATGCCCCCTTGTTATTGACCCCTCTACTAAGGGGAAAAGTTCCTTTCTATCTACCCTATCTATGCCCCTCATAATTTTGTATACCTCAATCAGGTCCCCCCTCAGCCTTCTCTGCTCCAAGGAAAACAAACCCAGCCTGTCCAGTCTCTCTTCATAGCTGAAGCGCTCCAGCCCAGGTAACATCCTGGTGAATCTCCTCTGCACCCTCTCCAAAGCAATCACATCCTTCCTATAGTGTGGCAACCAGAACTGCACACAGTATTCCAGCTGTGGCCTAACCAGCGTTTTGTACAGCTCCATCATAACCTCCCTGCTCTTATATTCTATGCCTCGGCTAATGAAGGCAAGTATCCCATATGCCTTTTTAACCACCTTATCCACCTGTTCTGCTGCCTTCAGGGATCTATGTACATGCACACCAAGGTCCCTCTGATCCTCTGTCTTTCCTAGGGTCTTACCATTCATTGTGTATTCCCTTGCCTTGTTAGTCCCTCCAAAATGCATCACCTCACACTTTTCAGGGTTAAATTCCACTTGCCACTGTTCCGCCCATCTGACCAACCCATCTATATCGTCCTGCAGACTGAGGCTACCCTCCTCGCTATTTACCACCCCACCAATTTTCGTGTCATCTGCGAACTTACTGATCATACCTTTTACATTCACATCCAAATCATTAATGTAGACCACAAACAGCAAGGGACCCAGCACTGATCCCTGCGGTACCCCACTGGACACAGGCTTCCAGTCACAAAAACAACCTTCGACCATCACCCTCTGCCTTCTGCCACTAAGCCAGTTTTGGATCCAATGTGCCAAGGCACCCTGGATCCCATGGGCTCTTACCTTCTTGACCAGTCTCCTATGCGGGACTTAATCGAAAGCCTTACTGAAATCCATATATACCACATCCACTGCACTACCCTCATCCACACTGTAATGTATGTACCTTTAAGGGGATAACTACTTTTTACAGCTCCTGTATATTGTAGTACCAGCAGTGACCACACCTGTATATAAACCCTGTATAGTTAGTTCTAGAGTAACCCTCATTCAGTAAGCACCTGTTGATCGTTCCCTGCAGTCTTTTGTCTGATTATTGAAGCACACAACATTAAGATACACGGATCTAACATTGGCAACGACGCAGATTCGAACCTACCTGCAACTCTGCATCACCTCCCAGGGATTCGCTCCTGGAGAACAGTGGAAGGAGGTCGAGTCCAGAAGCACGGACGTCGACCACGGGCAACCGCCCAGTCATCCAGCGGAGATTTGAGCATCGCAGGGGAGGCTGTCAAGAGCCAGGCTTGGCTTTCCAGTCACGGTGGTCCAGCGAAACGGGCTGGCAACAGGTACTGCGCAGACCCTTCCCGGACAGCGGCGGCTAGAGCAGACCGAGCAGCACAGAAAAAGGCCGAGCAGCGTCGACGGGGGAGCGAGAGAGGGCAGAGCGCACAGGGCGCAGCCGGTGTTCAGGACCGAGCAGCGTCAACGGGGGAGAGAGGCGCGCAGGAAAACGCGAGGCGCTGCCATTGCCACGAGGACCGCAGAGAGCAGCATTGACAGCAGCGCAGGAGCAGCGCACGAAACCCACAGGGCGTCGCCATTTGCCACGAGGACCGTCGAGAGCGGCGTTGGCAGCAGCGCGGGAGACGCCATTTTAAGCCGCAGCGGGGAAGAAAGGAAAGCGTGGGAGACGCCATTTTAAGCCGCAGCAGGGAAGAAAGGAAAGCGCGGGAGACGACATTCTAACCACACCCAAAAATGCCGAAGAGTGGCAGTATCACAGCGTTCGACAATGAAGTCGAAGATTGGACGACATATGTCGAACGCATAGAAGTATACTGCAAGGCGAATGAAGTGCCAGATGACAAGAAAGCGCTGGTATTGTTGAATTCAATGGGTGCAAAAACGTATGGTTTACTACGAAACCTAGTAACCCCAGAGAAGCCAGTAGAAAAGGATTTTGAAAACATAGTGTCAATCCTACAGGACCACTTAAACCCCACACCGCTGCTGATAGCAGAAAGATTTAAGTTTCACAAAAGGAACCAGCATAAAGATGAAAGTAATGCTGAGTATTTAACGGAACTGCGCAAGCTATCGAAATACTGCCAGTTTGGAACGGGACTAGCAGATACTTTAAGGGACAAGTTTGTGTGTGGGCTTCAAAGTGAAGGAACCCAGAAACAGCTTCTATCAGAAAAGGATCTTACGCTGGACAAGGCTTTCAGCATTGCAGTATCACACGAAGCAGCCGCACGGGGCGCTGCAGAGATACAACGGAGACCACAAGAATATGGCACAAATGAAATGTCATACGGAACAGTGAAGTGCTATCGCTGCGGCAGAACAACACACAACCATAATGATTGCTGGTTCAAGGACAAAGTGTGCAGACAGTGTGGAAAAGTAGGACACATAGCAAGAGTCTGCAGGTCGGGAAAGAAAACCAGCAGCAAGAAATCTCCACAGGAGAAGTACAAGAAGGTACATAAGGTGACGGAGAGTAGTTCAGGCGAACAGAAAAGTGATACAGACTCCGGAAGCAAGGAGCTGGGTTGTCTGAAACTACATAATATGATCAAAACGGAGGATCACCAAACTATCTGGGTCACACTCAAGATAGCAGGAGTCCAAGTGAAAATGGAATTGGACACAGGATCAGCCCTAACAGTCATAAACCGAAGGGACTACAAGCGGCTATTCTCACATATACCCTCGAGAGATACAAAGATTGTCTTGAAGACGTACACGGGGCAAAAAGTCTACCCCAAAGGAAAAATAAGGGTGAACGTTATATATAACGGCAAGGAAACACCAAAAATGGACCTATATGTATTGCCAGATGGAGGACCACCACTACTAGGACGTGAATGGATCCGGAAGATACAGCTAGATTGGCATTCCATACAAGCACTGACTGTAGATGCCAAAAAGGATGATGACGTCACACCTGGACGACTGTCAAAAATGCTAACTGACGCACAAGAAGTGTTCCAGCAGGGTCTCGGAACACTAAAAGGCATAACAGCGACGATCAAAATAGAGGAAAATGCAAGCCCAAAGTTTTTTTTGCGATCCGCCCAGCCGTCGAAGCAGAGCTGGAAGGGTTGGAGCGTTCAGGAGTACTGTCCAAAGTGGACTGGAGCGAGTGGGCTACACCCATCGTTCCTGTAATGAAGAGGTCATTGAGTAATACGCCTGGGGAACCAAAGAAGGTTCGCATCTATGGGGACTTTAAGGTGACAGTGAACCCAGTCCTTCACACTGTACAATGTCCGCTTCCGCGGATTGAAGATATTTTTGCCTCGCTATCTGGAGGGAAACGCTTCACTAAGATTGATCTGGCCCAGGCGTACCTGCAAATGGAGGTAGAAGAAGCCTCGAAACAGTACCTCACGATCAACACTCAAAGGTCTCTACCAATACAACCGGCTGGTGTTCGGGGTAGCATCAGTTCCGGCTATTTGGCAAAGGGCAATGGAACAAGTCCTGCAAGGGATTCCAGGGACCCAGTGTTATTTGGACGACATCCTGGTCACGGGCGAAAATGACAGTGATCACCTCGCCAACCTGGAGCAGGTGCTCACTAGATTGAAAGAATATGGGCTCCGAGCTAATCGCCACAAATGCGAGTTTTTCCAGAAGCAGATCTCGTATTGTGGCCACGTTATTGATAAAGAGGGGTTACATAAGTCCCCTGAAAAGATTGAGGCAGTAGTCAAGGCTCCAGCACCGGAAAATGTGTCACAACTGAGGTCATTCCTCGGGCTGAACTACTACCATAAGTTCTTGCCGAATTTGTCTACCGTACTACACCCACTGAACACCCTACTGCAAACGGGGGTACCATGGAAGTGGAGTGACGAATGTAAACGAGCTTTCCAGAAGAGCAAAGCATTGATCACATCAAAAGAGGTGTTGGCTCATTTCAACCCAGCACTACCAATTCGGTTGGTGTGTGATGCATCACCCTATGGCATTGGAGCGGTGCTGTCGCACAAATTCCCGGACGGCTCGGAGAGGCCAGTAGCCTTTGCGTCTCGGTCACTAACTCAGCCGAGTGTAACTACGCCCAGATTGACAGGGAGGCCCTCAGCCTAGTGTGGGGAGTGAAAAAGTTCAATCACTATCTGCACGGGCAGAAGTTCACCTTGCTGACTGACCACCAACCACTTGTCTCCATCTGTAATCCAAAGAAGGGTGTTCCGGTGATGACTGCACAACGGCTACAAAGATGGTCCCTTTTTCTAGGGGCGCACCAATATGAAATCGAGTATAAGGGCACGAAACAGCATGGAAACGCTGATGGGCTATCACGCCTGCCACTGCCTACTGCGGAGGAAGCACCAGCAGTGGATCCTGTCGAAATATTTCATTCAACTATAATTGAATGCTTGCCAGTAACTAACGCTGGTATAGAGAAGGAGACCCGAAATGACCCGACGCTGTCTCGGGTATATGATTTGACGGTGAAGGGATGGCCAACACATGGCGACTCACTGTTGCCAGCATTCTCATCCAGGGGACCTTGATGTGTGGATCCCAAGTGGTAATTCCACCCAAGTTAAGGGAGAGAGTGCTCAATGAGCTTCATGAAGGTCATCTGGGAGGGGTGAAAATGAAAAGCCTTGCTAGGGCTTATGTGTGGTGGCCGGGAATCGATCAACAAATCAAGGACCTGACAAAGAGCTGCTCAGGATGCCAGAAGGTCCAAAATGCACCACCACATGCCCCTCTACACCCATGGGAGTGGCCCTCATCTCCATGGCAACGGGTGCATATTGATTTTGCTGGTCCATTCATGGACTC
Source organism: Somniosus microcephalus (assembly GCF_052327205.1). Lineage (NCBI taxonomy): Eukaryota > Metazoa > Chordata > Chondrichthyes > Squaliformes > Somniosidae > Somniosus > Somniosus microcephalus. The sequence goes on from NC_141009.1 coordinate 67,944,797, forward strand.
AATGTTTTTAATAGCCGTGGATGCGCACTCGAAATGGCCTGAGGTGATCAAAATGTCCTCCACCACCACGGAGAAAACTATTGCAGTCCTACGGACCATTTTTGCCAGGAGCGGCTTGCCAGAGCAGATTTGCTCTGATAACGGACCACAGTTTGTGTCCGAAGAGTTTCGAAGATTTATGAAAAGGAATGGGGTAAGGCATTACACATCCGCCCCGTATCATCCAGCCACAAATGGATTGGCTGAGAGGTTCGTACAAACCTTTAAAAAAGCAGTAAAGGCCATGTGCGATGACGACATTCCACTGCAGCATAAGGTGGACAATTTCCTGTTAGCCTACAGAAATGCGACAGATGCAGTCACCAACCAGGCCCCGGCCATGATGTTCTTTAACCGAAGGTTGAGATCTCGTCTGGATTTGCTCAGACCAAATGTACGAAGAGACGTTGAGAGTAAGCAATTCCAGCACATTGGCTATGATAAATTGACCCTTAGTGTTAGGGGGGTTAAATACGTGGGGTTACGGGGATAGGGTGGGATATGTGTTGGTGTAGGGGTTACAGGGATCGGGTAGGATATGTGTCGGTGCAGGCTCGATGGGCCGAAATGGCCTCTATCTGCACTGTGGGGTTTCTGTGATTCTGTGATTCTGTGTGATCATTGAGAAGCCGACAAGGAGCTTCAATGTAGGACAACCAGTCTTGGCCCGCGACTACCGAACAGAGAAATGGCAACCAGGAACGATATGCACACGGCAGGGGCCACTAATGTACACAGTGGATGTTGGGGAGAACATTGTGAGATGCCATGCTGCCCAGATCCTAGAGTCACAGGAACGAGTCAACCCCATGTCTCGGCCATACGTACCTGGTGAGGAACCCGACGTACAGGTCGCATCTACCTCAGAAACAGTAGCATCGGAAGCTGATGAACCAACCGACGACAGGGGGCCAGAATCGGCTCCGCACCAAGAGCAAGACACTCGGGAAAGGCGGATCCAGAAAGGATCAGGAAGCCTCCCCAAAGACTGAATTTATAAATAGACTATTTTCAGCTAATGTTGCATGTTAAAAGTGTTAATTGTAATTAGTTTGATATTTAATTGTTAAATGAGTGTTATGGTACTGTTAATCTAAAAGGGGAGGAATTGTAATGTATGTACCTTTAAGGGGAGAACTACTTTTTACAGCTCCTGTATACTGTAGTACCGGCAGTGACCACACCTGTATATAAACCCTGAGTAGTGATCTGCACAATTAGTTCTAGAGTAACCCTCATTCAGTAAACACCTGTTGATCGTTCCCTGCAGTCTTATGTCTGATTATTGAAGGACACAACATTAAGATACACGGATCTAACACACACACCTAGTCACCCCCTCGAAAAATTCAATCAAATTAGTCAGACATGATCTTCCTTTGACAAAGCCATGCTGACTACCCCTGATTAATCCTTGCCTCTCCAAGTGGAGATTAATTCTGTCCCTCAGAATTTTTTCCAATAATTTCCCTACCACTGATGTTAGGCTCACTGGCCTGTAATTCCCTGGTTTATTCCTACTACCCTTCTTGAATAATGGTACTACGTTAGCTGTTCTCCAGTCCTCTGGCACATCCCCTGTGGCCAGAGAGGTTCTGAAAATTTGTGTCAGAGCCCCTGCAATCTCCTCCTTTGCCTCACACAGCAGCCTGGGATACATCTCGTCCGGGCTTGGGGATTTATCCAGTTTTAAGCCTGCTAAAACCGCTAGTACCTCCTCCCTCTCGATGCTATTATGTTCAAGTATATCACAGTCCCCCTGCCCGATTTCTATGTCTACATCGTCCTTCTCCGTAGTGAACACAGATGCAAAAAATTCATTTAAAACCCCACCGACATCTTCTGGCTCCACACACAGATTGCCACTTTGGTCCCTAATGGGCCCTACTCTTTCCCTAGTTATCCTCGTGCCCTTAATATACTTATAAAACACCTTAGGATTTTCCTTTATTTTGCTCGCCAGTGTTATTTCATGGCCCCTCCTCGCTCTCCTAATTTCTTTTTTTAAGTATCCCCCTGCACTTTTTATACTGCCAAAAGCCCCCCTTTTTTTCCTAATCCATTCTCGTATATCCCTTGACAGCCAAGGTTCCCTGGGCTTGTTGGTCCCACCCTTGACCTTTACAGGAACATGTTGCCATTGTACTCTCTCAATTTCCTTCCTGAAAGACTCCCATTGCTCCGATGTGGATTTTCCTACAAGTAGCTGATCCCAGTCCACTTTGGCCAGATCCTGCCGTATCATATTAAAATCGGCCTTCCCCCAATTTAGAACCTTTATTTCCGGTCCATCTCTGTCCTTTTCCATGACTACCTTAAATCTCACCGAATTATGTAGCCACAGTATGTGTGTGGCCGGTCCAGTTAAGTTTCTGGTCAATGGTGACCCCCAGAATGTTGATGGTGGGGGATTTGGCAATGGTATTTCCGTTGAAAGTCAAGGGTGGTTAGGTTCTCTCTTGTTGGAGATAGTCATTGCCCGGCACTTCTGTGGCGCGAATGTTACCTGCCACTTATCAGCCCAAGCCTGAATGTCATCCAGGTCTTGTTGCATGTGGGCACGGACTGCTTCATTATCTGAGGAGTTGTGAATGGTGCTGAACACTGTGCAATTATCAGCGAACATCACCACGTCTGACCTTGTGATGGAGGGAAAGTCATTGATGAAGCAGCTGAAGATGGTTGGGCCTAGGACACTGCCCTGAGGAACTCCTGCAGCAATGTCCCGGGGCTGTGATGATTGACCTCCAACAACCACAACCATCTTCCTTTGTGCTAGGTATGACTCCAGACAGTGGAGAGTTCCTCCCCCACTTCCCACTGAATTCAATTTTACTAGGGCTCCTTGATGCCACACTCGGTCAAGTGCTGCCTTGATGTCAAGGGCAGTCACTAGTACTTCACCTCTGGAATTCAGCTCCTTTGTCCATGTTTGCACCAAGGCTGTAATGAGGTCTGGAGGCAAGTGGTCCTGGCGGAACCCAAACTGCGCATCAGTGAGTAGGTTATTGGTGAATAAATGGCGCTTGATAGCACTGTCGACGACACCTTCCATCACTTTGCTGATGATTGAAAGTAGACTGATGGGGCGATAATTGGCCAGTTGGATTTATCCTGCTTTTTGTGGACAGGACATACCTGGGCAGTTTTCCACATTGTCGGATAGATGCCAGTGTTGTAGCTCTACTGGAACAGCTTGGTTAGAGGTGCGGCTTGTTCTGGAGCACAAGTCTTCAGCACGATAGCCGGGATGTTGTCGGGGCCCATAGCCTTTGCTGTACCCAGTGAGCTCAGCCGTTTCTTGGTATCACGTGGAGTGAATAGAATTGGCTGAAGACTGGCTTCTGTGATGGTGGGGACCTCAGGAGAAGGCCGAGATGGATCATCCACTCGGCACTTCTGGCTGAAGATGGTTGCAAATGCTTCAACCTTGTCTTTTGCACTCACGTGCTGGGCTCCACCATCATTGAGGATGGGGATATTCATGGAGTCTCCTCCTCCTGTCAGTTGTTTAATGGTCCACCACCATTCACGACTGGATGTGGCAGGATTGCAGAGCTTTGATCTGATCCATTGATTGTGGGATCGCTTAGCCCTGTCTATAGCATGCTGCTTCCGCCTTTTAACATGCATGTAGTCCTGTGTTGCAGCTTCCCCAGGTTGGCACCTCATTTTTAGGTACGCCTGGTGCTGCTCCTGACATGCTCTTCTACACTCCTTATTGAACCAGGGTTGGTCCCCTGGCTTGGTGGTAATGGTAGAGTGAGGGATATGCCAGGCCATGAGGTTACAGATTGTGGTGGAATACAATTCTGCTGCTGCTGATGGCCCACAGCACCTCATGGATGCCCAGTTTTGAGCTGCTACATCTGTTCTGAATCTATCCCATTTATCACGCTTGCAGTGCCACACAACATGATGGAGGGTGTCCTCAGTGTGAAGACGGGATTTCGTCTCCACAAGGACTGTGCGGTGGTCACTGCTACCAATACGGTCATGGACAGATGCATCTGCGACAGGTAGATTGGTGAGGATGAGGTCAAGTAGGTTTTTCCCTCGGTTTGGTTCTCTCACCACCTGCCGCAGGCCCAGACTGGCAGTTATGTCCTTCAGGACTTGGCCAGCTCGGTCAGTAGTGGTGCTACCGAACCACTCTTGGTGATGGACATTGAAGTCCCTCACCCAGAGAGCCTTCAGTGCTTCTTCTAAGTGGTGTTCAACATTGAGGAGTACTGATTCATCAACGGAGGAAGGGCAGTAGGTAGGTGGTAATCAGCAAGAGGTTTCCTTGCCCATGCTTGACCTGAAGGCATGAGACTTCATGGGGTCCGAAGTCAATGTTGAGAACTCTCAGGGTCACACGCTCCCAACTGTATACCACTGTGCCACCACCCCTGGTGGGTCTGTCCTGCTGGTGGGACAGGACATACCCAGGGATGGTAGTGGAGGAGGTTGGGACATTGGCTGAAAGGTATGATTCTGTGAGTATGTCTACGTCAGGCTGTTGCTGGACTAGTCTGTGGGACAGCACTCCCAATTTTGGCACAAGTCCCCAGGTGTTGGTGAAGAGGACTTTGCAGGGTCGACTGGGCTGGGTGTGCCTTTGTCGTGTCCAAAGCCAGTGCCAAGGTCGATGCCGGGTGGTCTTTCCAGTTTTATTCTTGTTATTGTTTTCTATAGCAGTTTGGTACAACCGGGTGGCTTGCTCGGCCATTTCAGAGGGAAAAGAGTCACATGGCCAGGCCAGGTCAGGACGGCAGATTTCCTTCCCTAAAGGACATCAGTGAACCAGATGGATTTTTAACAACAATCCGGTAGTTTCATGGTCACCGTTACTGATACCAGCTTTTTATTCCAGATTTATTTAATTAACTGAATTTAATTCCCCAGCTGCCGTGGTGGGATTTGAACTCACGTCTCCGGATCCTTAGTCCAGGCATCTCGATTACTAGTTCAGTAACTTAACCACTGTGCTACCATACCCCATGATTTAATATTTCTAAAAATGTTAATGGAGTAAGTAATGGGACTTAAGATGGACAAATCTCCAGGACCTGATAGTTTTCACCCCAGGGTGTTAAAAGAAATAGGTGAGGAGATTGCAGATGCATTTATTACCTGCAGACTTGACTATTCCAACACTCGCCTGGCCGGCCTCCCATCTTGCACCCTCCTTAAAATGGAGCTCATCCAAATCTCTGCCGCCTGTGTCCTAACTTGCACCGAGTCCCGTTCAACCATCACCCCTGTGCTCACTGACCTACACTGGCAACGCCTCGATTTTAAAATTCTCATCCTTGTGTTCAAATCCCTCCGTGGCCTCGCCCCTCCCTACTCTGTAACATCTTCCAGCCCTACAACACTCCGAGATCTCTGCGTTCCTTCAATTCTGGCCTCTTGCGCAGCCCCTATTTTCATTGCTCCACCATTTGCGGTCTTGCTTTCAGCTGTCCAGGTCCTAAGTTCTGGAATTCCCTCCATAAACCTTTCCACCTCTCTACTTCTCTCACCTCCTGTAAGTCACTCCTTAAATACTACATCTTTGACAAAGCATTTGGTCACCTGTCCTAATATCTCCTGTGGCTCGGTGTCACACTCGTGAAGCGCCTTAGAACGTTTTACTATGTTAAAGGTGCTATATAAATGCAAGTTGCTGTTGTTGGTACTGTGCAGAAACGGAAGAACTGCAAACACTAGAATGGGATGTAGGTCTGCTAAAGATTAGAAAAATGTTCTGGAGCAATGTACTCCAACGATGAATACAGACACCGTCGCCATGGAAATGGAACTCTCCAGCTGAACTTGTACATTCAAGGCAGCTCTGCTGGGTGAGAACTCCCTCTAACCTTGGAAATGATGCTCCTGATAGTCCAGGAGGGTTGTGATGCACAGTATTCCTGAACATACGACAGGTTTTAGACCAGCTTTCGGGACGACGCAGAACAAACTCGCAGCTTATATCCCAGTGATAGACTCCTGTCCTGTGGCAGTGCTCTCAGTACAAAACCTGCTCCACGATTCCTGCTGTCATGATGGATTGCGGAGGGCACTGCAACAACAACTTGTATTTATATAGTGCCTTTAATGTAGTAAAACGTCTCGAGGCGCTTCACAGGTGCATTATCAAACAAAATCTGACACCAAGCCATACAAGGAGATACCAGGACAGAGGGGTCAAAGAGGTAGGTTTTAAGGAGCGTCTTAAAGGAGGAGAGGTAAAGGGATGGAGAGGTTTAGGGAGGGATTTCCAGAGCCTAGAGAGCTGAAGGCGCGGCCGCCAATGGTGGAGCGATTAAAATCGCGCAAAAGGTCAGAATTGGAGGAGTGCCGAGATCTCGGAGGTTGTAGGGCTGGAGCGAGGTCATGGAGGGGTTTGAAAACAAGGATGAGAATTGTAAGATTGAGGCATTGCTGGACCTGGAGCCAATAGAGGTCAGCGAGCACAGGGGTGATGGTTGAACGGGACTTTGTGAGGGTTAGGAGACGGGCAGAGTTTTGGATGAGCTGAAGTTTATAGAGGGTGGAAGATGGCAGGCTGGCCAGGAGACCATTGAAATAGTCAAGTCTAGAGGTAACAAAGGCATGGATGAGGGTTTCAGCAGCGGATGAGCTGAGGGACGGGCGGAGTCGGGCAATGTTACGGAGGTGGAAGTAGGCGGTCTTGGTGATGGCGCGGATTCGTGGCCGGAAGCTCATTTCAGGGTCAAATCTGACACCAAGTTTGCGAACAGTCTGGTTCAGCCTCAGACAGTTACCAGGGAGAGGGATGGAGTCAGTGGCTGAAGAATGAGGTTTGTGGCAGGGACCGAAGACAATGGGTTTGGTCTTCCCAATATTTAGTTGGAGGAAATTTCTGCCCTTCCAGTACTGGACAGTCTGACAATTTAGAGACTGTGAAGGGTCGAGAGAGGTGGTGGTGAGGTACAGCTGGGTGTTGTTAGCGTACATGTGGAACCTGATGTGTTTTCGGATGATGTCGCCGAGGGGCAGCACATAGATGAGAAATAGGAGGGGGCCAAGGATAGATCCTTGGGGGACTCCAGAGTTAACGATGCGGGAGCGGGAAGAGAAGTCATTGCAGCCAATTCCCTGGCTACGCCTGGATAAATAAAAATGGAACCAGCTGAGTGCAGTCCCACCCAGCTGGATGAGGGAGAAGAGGCGTTGGAGGAGGATGGTGTGGTCAACCGCGTCAAAGGCTGCAGACAGGTGGAGAAGAGTGAGGGAGGATAGTTTACCATGGTCACAGTCACATCACATAGGGCCGTTTCAGTGCTGTAATAAGAGTGGAAACCTGGTTGGTGGAGTTCAAACCTTGTTCCGGGAAAGATAGGCATGGATTTGGGAGGTGACAGCACGTTCAAGGACTTTGGAGAGGAAAGGGAATTTGGAGATGGGGCAGTAGTTGCATACAAAGGCCAGCACCCTACATCTATCAAACAATCTGATTCCACCGATATCAAACAGATGGTTGGTAGGCAGTTACCCAATGGCAGGGCAAACTTCTGCCCGATTCTGATCTCATTTGATTGCTTTATAAAGCCATTTAAATGCACCCCTACATATTTATAAACACAGCTCCATGTTAATATTCTGGATGGGTAGCAATTTTTCCCCTTCAAGACTCTCCCTGTCTCCTGCCAAGTGCACGTGCAGCAACCTGTATCCAACACTCTGCAGCTGGTGGCAATAAGGTGGGTGAGAGAACCCGTGGGCCAGCTCCCTTGCTCTGCCAGTACTGGATAGCCCAGCCCACACTGAGAACGCGCCACATGCAGAACCTTGCACAGAATCACCCAGCAAACCATTCCAGGGCACATCACCAACAGGGTGTGCTGCCAACTCACCACCTGCCAAAGCTGTGGGTGCTAACTCTGGCGGGGTTCCTGTCGCACAGTCACTGGGCATCTTCTGTATCTCATCTCTGTGCCCATTCTTTAGGAGAGACTAGAATCAATGAATGATACAGCACAGGAGGCCGCCATTCGGCCCATCGTGCCTGTACCACCTCTCTGGGCGAGCTCTCCAATCAATCGCACTCCCCTGCTCTTTCCCCGGAGCCCTGCAAATTTCTACTTTTCAAGTATTTATCCAAATTTCCTTTTGAAAGTTACTATTGAATCTGCTTCCACCATTGTTTCAGGCAGTGCATTGCAGATCACTACAACTCGCTCAGTAAAATAATTTCTTCTCATGTCGCCTCTGGTTCTTTTGCCAATTATCTAAAATCGCTGTCCTCTGCTTACCGACCCTCCCGCCACTGGAAACAGTTTCTCCCTCTTTACTCGATCAAAACCTGTCATAATTTTGAACACCTCTATTAATTCCATGAAATAAAATGACAAAAAAGTGTGTACTCAAAGGGTTAATGAACATTTCCCCAAAACACAGCACCAGAGACAGAGGGTGGAACGTACAGTGTGTGAAGGGTTAATGCCCAGCTCTGACAGATTGGACGGGAACAGGTCCCAGATATACCACTCTGCCAGATTTTCCTGTTCTATTAATAAAATTTGCGAATAGAATTCCCAGTGTACATAAAAATCACAGCAAAGAAAACACTCGGGTCAAATTAAGATACTTCTCTGCTCTCAGCAACTCACAAAAGCAGGGCAGGAGCAGGGACATGAGAAAGGCTGTGTGTTCTCTTCCCCCTCGGGTTCGGTAGGTCAGGGCGATGTAGCATTGACTAACGATCCCAGCGACAGTGCACAATGCTGAGCATTGAGCCCAGAGGGAGGTCACCACTGCTGGCTCTGAAATATCACAGCTAATTACATTGTGATACCTCCAAATCAAATGTGACAAGGCCTGAATGTGGATTCTCGGCAGACTCAGCGATATCATGGGGCAGTGAACCATGCCCTGCTGCCAGGCTGCCCCTGCTCATGTGACAATAGCCTCTTCTCCCTCTCCGATAGCCGACCAGCGACAACACACTCTTTTCTTCTCGCAGGAATGTATAGAAAGTGCCGGAGAGTCTCATTCATTCGCAACCAGACACCCATTCAGAGCCTGAAGTGCAGCAGATGACCGTGACACACTAGCTGCCCTGTCAATCATCCCCCTATTCTCCCTGGCACAGCTTGGCTTGCTCAGATACTTGTCAGGGAATATCACAGGAGCAGGAACACTCCGTATGCTGGCTCTATCCTTGGCTGTGTGCTTTCCAATGATCCACAAACAGCCGGGTATCCCCAGAATTTGCATTGAAAAGGGACTGGGAAACTGGCGACAAAGTGCCAACATCACCGACACCAAAATGGATTTCTGGGCAGATGTAAGCTGGAGGGGGAATTGCAGCAAAGCTCCTGATTGGATTCAACACTGCAGGTAAAAGAGAACTTGAAGTGTTTTCTACCAGGCACCCAGATGTTGCCATTTAGTGCGTTGGACAGAGGCGATAGGTTTACAACACCTCCAGGCATCGATTGAAGTGGCTGATCTTGACACATCGCCGTGAAACATCCCTCAGCAACACCTGACTGACCCCTCGCTCCCACCTGGCGACTGCTGCAAAATCCAAGCTGCTCCAAACTGCAATGCATGAGCTTCCTTTTTGGAAAAGTGGAGGGTGGAATTGGAGAGGAGAGGTACCAGACCTTGCTGACGAGGAACGCAGAACTGTCTGGCTGTATGTGTCCAGCCAAAGAGGATAGCCCAGAGAGAGGGGAAATATTACTGAACATCTGTAAACTGTGAGACAACCAGTTGTGCAAAATAGCACATTCTGCAATAAGCGAGGTCCTTCAGAATGTTGTTCAGATATTTATCAAGCTACGAGATATTCTTGGCCTCTTTCAAACTTTCCCCAAAGGAACTAACTACAAGAAGGTAATGGAGGCTGGCAGAGAGAGTCGCCACCTAAATATAAAGAACACATGACAATGGCGTCTTGGGAAAACCATATACTCAAATGAAGGAAGAGTGTCCCCAACAACTGTACCGCACATTCCAGGACACACCTCACCTCTTTGTACTTGCCCTTGATGCACAGATCATTGATCAGACCGAGTAGGGAGGATGGGTCAGCCTTGTCAACTGCATACAGGCTGATCAGCTGGTCCAGCAAGTTAGTGGGAACCTCGGGGAGCAGAGATAAGACTCTGGCCTGCAGCATGGCCCGCTTCGGGTGTGACTGTAACAGGAAAACATGGTGAAGGACAGAAACACAGGAGAAAGTGCGCAACACAATTACATCATCATCGATCAGAACAACTTGTACAAGATCAATTATCATCAGTGATCAGAAACCCAATGTTGGGGTGCAGTTCCATGAGTCTCACTCTATTTATTGAGGAATGTTGGGGCACAGTTCCATGAGTCTCTCTTTGTTTAATGAGGAATGTTGGGATAGAGTTCCATAAGCCTCACTATTTATTGAAGAATGTTGGGGTACAGTTCCATGAGTATGTCTGTTTATTGAGGAATGTTGGGGTACAGTTCCACAAGTCTCTCTATTTATTGAGGAATGTTGGGGTACAGTTCCCTGAACCTCACCCTATTTATTCAGGAATGTTGGGGTACAGTTCCATGAGTCTCAATCTATTTATGCAGGAATGTTGGGGTACAGTTCCATGTGTCTCACTATTTATTGAGGAATGTTGGGGTACAGTTCCATGTGTCTCACTATTTATGGAGGAATGTTGGGGTACAGTTCACGGAGTCTCGCTGTATTAATTGAGGAATGATGGGAAACAGTTCCATGAGTGTCTCTATTTATTGAGGAATGTTGGGGTACAGTTCCATGAGTCTCACTATTTATGGAGGAATGTTGGGGTACAGTTCACGGAGTCTCGCTGTATTAATTGAGGAATGATGGGAAACAGTTCCATGAGTGTCTCTATTTATTGAGGAATGTTGGGGTACAGTTCCACGAGTCTCTATTTATTAAAGAATGTTGGGGTACAGTTGCATGAGCCTCTATTTATTGAGGAATATTGGGGTACAGTTCCATGAGTATGTCTGTTTATTGAGGAATGTTGGGGTACAGTTCCATGAGTCTGTTTACTGAGGAATGTTGGGGTACAGTTCCATGAGTCTCTCTGTTTATTGACGAATGTTGGGGTACAGTTCCACGAACCTCACTATTTATTGAGGAATGTTGGGGTACAGTTCCATGAGTCTCGCTATTTATTGAGGAATGTTGGGGTACAGTTCCCTGAACCTCACCCTATTTATTGAGGAACATTGGGGTACAGTTCCACAAGCCTGTCTATTTATTGAGGAATGTTGGGGTACAGTTACACAAGTCTCTCGCTATTTATTGAGGAATGTTGGGGTACAGTTCCACAAGCCTGTCTATTTATTGAGGAATGTTGGGGTACAGTTACACAAGTCTCTCGCTATTTATTGAGGAATGTTGGGGTACAGTTCCACAAGCCTGTCTATTTATTGAGGAATGTTGGGGTACAGTTCCACAAGCCTGTCTATTTATTGAGGAATGTTGGGGTACAGTTCCACAAGCCTGTCTATTTATTGAGGAATGTTGGGGTACAGTTCCACAAGCCTGTCTATTTATTGAGGAATGTTGGGGTACAGTTCCACAAGCCTCTCGCTATTTATTGGGGAATGTTGGGGTACAGTTCCACAAGCCTGTCTATTTATTGAGGAATGTTGGGGTACAGTTCCACAAGCCTGTCTATTTATTGAGGAATGTTGGGGTACAGTTCCACAAGCCTGTCTATTTATTGAGGAATGTTGGGGTACAGTTACACAAGTCTCTCGCTATTTATTGGGGAATGTTGGGGTACAGTTCCATGAGTGTCTCTGTATTTTATTGAGGAATGTTGGATACAGTTCAAAGAGTCACTCTATTTATTGAGGAATGTTGGGGTACAGTTCCCTGAACCTCACCCTATTTATTGAGGAACGTTCGGGTACAGTTCCACAAGCCTGTCTATTTCTTGAGGAATGTTGGGGTACAGATCCACGAGTTTCTCTATTTATTGGGGAATGTTGGGGTACAGTTCCACAAGTCTCTCTCTCTTTATTGGGGAATGTTGGGATACAGTTCAATGAGTCTCACTATTTATTGAGGAATGCTGGGGTACAGATCCACGAGTCTCGCTATTTATTGAGGAATGTTGGGGTACAGTTCCCGAGTCTCACTATTTATTGAGGAATGTTGGGATACAGTTCCACGCGTATCACTATTTATTGAGGAATGCTGGGGTACAGTTCCACGAGTCTCACTATTTATTGAGGAATGTTGGGATACAGTTCCATGAACATCACCCTATTTATTGAGGAATGTTGGGGTACAGTTCCATGAGCCTCTCTATTTATTGAGGAATGTTGGGGTACAGTTCCATGAGCCTCTCTATTTATTGAGGAATGTTCTGGTACAGTTGCAAGAGTCTCTCCATTTATTGATGAATGTTGGGGTACAGTTCCATGAGTCTCACTCTATTTATTGAGGAATGTTGGGGTACAGTTCCATGAGTCTCACTCTATTTATTGAGGAATGTTGGGGTACAGTTCCATGTGTCTCACTATTTATTGAGGAATGTTGGGGTACAGTTCACGGAGTCTCGCTGTATTAATTGAGGAATGAAGGGAAACAATTCCACGAGTGTCTCTATTTATTGAGGAATGTTGGGGTACAGTTCATGGAGTCTCGCTGTATTAATTGAGGAATGAAGGGAAACAGTTCCATGAGTGTCTCTATTTATTGAGGAATGTTGGGGTACAGTTCGATGAGTCTCACTATTTATTGGGGAATGTTGGGGTACAGTTCCACGAGTGTCTCTGTATTTTATTGAGGAATGTTGGATACAGTTCAAAGAGTCACTCTATTTATTGGGGAATGTTGGGGTACAGTTCGATGAGTCTCACTATTTATTGGGGAATGTTGGGGTACAGTTCCACGAGTGTCTCTGTATTTTATTGAGGAATGTTGGATACAGTTCAAAGAGTCTCTCTATTTATTGAGGAATGTTGGGGTACAGTTCCATGAGTCTCTCTATTTATTGAGGAATGTTGGGGTACAGTTCCATGAGTCTCTCTATTTATTGACGAATGTTGGGGTACAGTTCCACGAGTCTGTCTGTTTATTGAGGAATGTTGGGGTACAGTTCCACGCGTATCACTATTTTTTGAGGAATGCTGGGGTACAGTTCCATGAACCTCACTATTTATTGAGGAATGTTGGGGTACAGTTCCATGAGTCTCTCTCTATTTATTGAGGAATGTTGGGGTGCAGTTCCATGAGTCTCTCTCTATTTATTGAGGAATGTTGGGGTGCAGTTCCATGAGTCTCTCTCTATTTATTGGGGGAATGTTGGGGTACAGTTCCATGAGTCTCGCTCTATTTATTGAGGAATGTCAGGGTACAGTTCCCTGAAACTCAGCCTATTTATTGAGGAATGTTGGGGTACAGTTCCACGAGGCTCACTCTATTGGGGAATGTTGGGGTGCAGTTCCACGAGGCTCACTCTATTTATTGGGGGAATGTTGGGGTACAGTTCCATGAGTCTCGCTCTATTTATTGAGGAATGTCAGGGTACAGTTCCCTGAAACTCAGCCTATTTATTGAGGAATGTTGGGGTACAGTTCCATGAGTCTCTGTATTTATTGACGAATGTTGGGGTACAGTTCCACAAGCCTGTCTATTTATTGAGCAACGTTGGGGTACAGTTCCATGAACCTCACCCTATTTATTGAGGATTGTTGGGGTACATCCCCATGAGCCTCTGTATTTATTGAGGAATGTTGGGGTACAGTTCCATGAGTCTGTCTGTTTATTGAGGAATATAAAGGGTGCAGTTCGCTAAGTCTCACTATTTATTGAGGAATGTTGGGATAGTGTTCCACGAGTCAAACTATTTATTGAGGAATGTCGGGGTACAGTTCCATGAGTCTCACTGTTGATTGAGGAATGTCGGGGTACAGTTCCATGAGTCTCACTGTTGATTGAGGAATGTTGGGGGACAGTTCTGTGAGTGTTTCTATTTATGGAGGAATGTTGGGGTACAGTTCCATGAGCCTCACTATTTATTGAGGAATGTTGGGGTACAGTTCCATGAACCTCACCCTATTTATGGAGGAATGTTGGGATAGTGTTCCACGAGTCAAACTATTTATTGAGGAATGTCGGGGTACAGTTCAATGAGTCACTGTATTTATTGAGGAATGTCGGGGTACAGTTCAATGAGTCACTATTTATTGAGGAATGTTGGGGTACAGTTCCATGAGCCTCACTATTTATTGAGGAATGTTGGGGTACAGTTTACGGAGTCTCGCTGTATTAATTGAGGAATGATGGGAAACAGTTCCATGAGTGTCTCTATTTATTGAGGAATGTTGGGGTACAGTTCCATGAGTCTGTCTGTTTATTGAGGAATGTCGGGGTACAGTTCCACGAGTCTGTCTATTTATTGAGGAATGTTGGGGTACAGATCCACGAGTTTCTCTATTTATTGAGGAATGTTGCGGTACAGTTCCGTGAGTGTCTCTATTTATTGGGGAATGTTAGGGTACAGTTCATTGAGTCACTCTGTTTATTGAGGAATGTTGGGGTACAGTTCCCTGAACCTCGCCCTATTTGTTGAGGAATGTTGGGGTACAGTTCCCTGAACCTCACCCTATTTGTTGAGGAATGTTGGGGTGCAGTTCCATGAGTCTCTCTCTATTTATTGGGGGAATGTTGGGGTACAGTTCCATGAGTCTCACTCTATTTATTGAGGAATGTCGGGGTACAGTTCCACGCGTATCACTATTTTTTGAGGAATGCTGGGGTACAGTTCCATGAACCTCACTATTTATTGAGGAATGTTGGGGTACAGTTCCACGAGGCTCACTCTATTGGGGAATGTTGGGGTGCAGTTCCACGAGGCTCACTCTATTTATTGGGGGAATGTTGGGGTACAGTTCCATGAGTCTCGCTCTATTTATTGAGGAATGTCAGGGTACAGTTCCCTGAAACTCAGCCTATTTATTGAGGAATGTTGGGGTACAGTTCCATGAGTCTCTGTATTTATTGACGAATGTTGGGGTACAGTTCCACAAGCCTGTCTATTTATTGAGCAACGTTGGGGTACAGTTCCATGAACCTCACCCTATTTATTGAGGATTGTTGGGGTACATCCCCATGAGCCTCTGTATTTATTGAGGAATGTTGGGGTACAGTTCCATGAGTCTGTCTGTTTATTGAGGAATATAAAGGGTGCAGTTCGCTAAGTCTCACTATTTATTGAGGAATGTTGGGATAGTGTTCCACGAGTCAAACTATTTATTGAGGAATGTCGGGGTACAGTTCCATGAGTCTCACTGTTGATTGAGGAATGTCGGGGTACAGTTCCATGAGTCTCACTGTTGATTGAGGAATGTTGGGGGACAGTTCTGTGAGTGTTTCTATTTATGGAGGAATGTTGGGGTACAGTTCCATGAGCCTCACTATTTATTGAGGAATGTTGGGGTACAGTTCCATGAACCTCACCCTATTTATGGAGGAATGTTGGGATAGTGTTCCACGAGTCAAACTATTTATTGAGGAATGTCGGGGTACAGTTCAATGAGTCACTGTATTTATTGAGGAATGTCGGGGTACAGTTCAATGAGTCACTATTTATTGAGGAATGTTGGGGTACAGTTCCATGAGCCTCACTATTTATTGAGGAATGTTGGGGTACAGTTTACGGAGTCTCGCTGTATTAATTGAGGAATGATGGGAAACAGTTCCATGTGTCTCTCTATTTATTGAGGAATGTTGGGGTACAGTTCCATGAGTCTGTCTGTTTATTGAGGAATGTTGGGGGACAGTTCTGTGAGTGTTTCTATTTATGGAGGAATGTTGGGGTACAGTTCCATGAGCCTCACTGTTGATTGAGGAATGTCGGGGTACAGTTCCATGAGTCTCACTGTTGATTGAGGAATGTTGGGGGACAGTTCTGTGAGTGTTTCTATTTATGGAGGAATGTTGGGGTACAGTTCCATGAGCCTCACTATTTATTGAGGAATGTTGGGGTACAGTTCCATGAACCTCACCCTATTTATGGAGGAATGTTGGGATAGTGTTCCACGAGTCAAACTATTTATTGAGGAATGTCGGGGTACAGTTCCATGAGTCTCACTGTTGATTGAGGAATGTCGGGGTACAGTTCCATGAGTCTCACTGTTGATTGAGGAATGTTGGGGGACAGTTCTGTGAGTGTTTCTATTTATGGAGGAATGTTGGGGTACAGTTCCATGAGCCTCACTATTTATTGAGGAATGTTGGGGTACAGTTCCATGAACCTCACCCTATTTATGGAGGAATGTTGGGATAGTGTTCCACGAGTCAAACTATTTATTGAGGAATGTCGGGGTACAGTTCAATGAGTCACTGTATTTATTGAGGAATGTCGGGGTACAGTTCAATGAGTCACTATTTATTGAGGAATGTTGGGGTACAGTTCCATGAGCCTCACTATTTATTGAGGAATGTTGGGGTACAGTTTACGGAGTCTCGCTGTATTAATTGAGGAATGATGGGAAACAGTTCCATGTGTCTCTCTATTTATTGAGGAATGTTGGGGTACAGTTCCATGAGTCTGTCTGTTTATTGAGGAATGTCGGGGTACAGTTCCACGAGTCTGTCTATTTATTGAGGAATGTTGGGGTACAGATCCACGAGTTTCTCTATTTATTGAGGAATGTTGCGGTACAGTTCCGTGAGTGTCTCTATTTATTGGGGAATGTTAGGGTACAGTTCATTGAGTCACTCTGTTTATTGAGGAATGTTGGGGTACAGTTCCCTGAACCTCGCCCTATTTGTTGAGGAATGTTGGGGTACAGTTCCCTGAACCTCACCCTATTTGTTGAGGAATGTTGGGGTACAGTTCCAAGAGTCTCTCGATTTATTGAGGAATGTTGAGGTACAGTTCCACGAGGCTCACTCTATTGGGGAATGTTGGGGTACAGTTCAATGAGTCACTCTGTTTATTGAGGAATGTTGAGGTACAGTTCCCTGAACCTCACCCTATTTGTTGAGGAACGTTGGGGTACAGTTCCACGAGGCTCACTCTATTGGGGAATGTTGGGGTACAGTTCCCTGAACCTCACCCTATTTGTTGAGGAACGTTGGGGTACAGTTCCACGAGGCTCACTCTATTGGGGAATGTTGGGGTACAGTTCCCTGAACCTCACCCTATTTGTTGAGGAATGTTGGGGTACAGTTCCCTGAACCTCACCCTATTTGTTGAGGAATGTTGAGGTACAGTTCCCTGAACCTCACCCTATTTGTTGAGGAACGTTGGGGTACAGTTCCACGAGGCTCACTCTATTGGGGAATG
The DNA here is from genome assembly GCF_052327205.1 of Somniosus microcephalus. Taxonomy (NCBI): domain Eukaryota; kingdom Metazoa; phylum Chordata; class Chondrichthyes; order Squaliformes; family Somniosidae; genus Somniosus; species Somniosus microcephalus. The sequence continues at coordinate 67,962,109 of NC_141009.1, forward strand.
TTGGGGTACAGTTCCCTGAACCTCACCCTATTTGTTGAGGAATGTTGGGGTACAGTTCCCTGAACCTCACCCTATTTGTTGAGGAACGTTGGGGTACAGTTCCACAAGCCTGTCTATTTATTGAAGAATGCTGAGGTACAGTTCCATGAGTCTCTCTATTTATTGAGGAATGTTGGGATACAGTTCCATGAGTCTCACTGGATTTATTGAGGAATGTTGGGGTACAGTTCCATGAACCTCACCCTATTTATTGAGGAATGTTGGGGTACAGCTCCAGGCGTCTCACTTTATTTATTGGGGAATGTTGGGGTACAGTTCCGTGAGTGTCTCTATTTATTGGGGAATGTTGGGGTACAGTTCCGTGAGTGTCTTTATTTATTGAGGAATGTTGGGGTACAGTTCCACGTGTCTCACTATTTATTGAGGAATGTCAGGGTACAGTTCCACGAGTCTCGCTATTTATTGAGGAATGTTGGGGTACAGTTCCACAAGCCTGTCTATTTATTGAGGAATGTCAGGGTACAGTTCCACGAGTCTCGCTATTTATTGAGGAATGTTGGGGTACAGTGCCACAAGCCTCACTTTATGTATTCACGAATGTTGGGGTACAGTTCCACGAGGCTCACTCTATTGAGGAATGTTGGGGTACAGTTCCACGAGTCTCACTCTATTTATTGGGGAATGTTGGGGTACAGCTCCATGAGCCTCCCTATTTATTGAGGAATGTTGGGGTACAGCTCCATGAGCCTCACTATTTATTGAGGAATGTCAGGGTACAGATCCACGAGTTTCTCTCTTTATTGGGGAATGTTGGGGTACAGTTCCACGAGTCTCACTGTATTTATTGAGGAATCACAGAATCACAGAAACCCCACAGTGCAGATAGAGGCCATTCCAGCCCATCGAGCCTGCACCGACACATATCCCACCCGATCCCCGTAACCCCTACACCAACACATATCCCACCCTATCCCCGTAACCCCACGTATTTAATCCCCCTAACACTAAGGGTCAATTTATCAGAGCCAATCAACCTAACCCGCACACCTTTGAATATTGGGGTACAGTTCAAAGAGTCACTCTATTTATTGGGAAATGTTGGGGTACGGTTCCGTGAGTCTCACTATATAGTGAGGAATGTTGGGAAACAGTTCCATGAGTGGCTCACTATTTATTGAGCAACGTTGGGGTACAGTTCCATGAGCCTCTCTATTTATTGAGGAATGCTGGGGTACAGGTCCACGCGTTTCTCTATTTATTGAGGAATGTTGGGGTACAGTTCGCTGAGTCTCACTATTTATTGAGGAACGTTGGGGTACAGTTCCACGTGTCTCACTATTTATTGAGGAATGTTGAAATTCAGTGCCATGATTCTCACTTTATTTATTGGGGAATGTTGGGGTACAGTTCCCTGAACCTCACCCTATTTATTGAGGAACTTTGGGGAACAGGTCCACAAGCCTGTCTATTTATTGAGGAATGTTGGTGTGCAGTTCCATGTGTCTCACTATTTATTGAGGAATGTTGGGGTACAGTTCCATGTGTCTCACTATTTATTGAGGAATGTTGGGGTACAGTTCACGGAGTCTCACTGTATTAATTGAGGAATGATGGGAAACAGTTCCATGAGTCTCTCTATTAATTGGGGAATGTTGGGGTACAGTTCCATGAGTCTGTCTGTTTATTGAGGAATATTGGGGTGCAGTTCCATTAGTCTCATTATTTATTGAGGAATGTTGCGGTACAGTTCCACGTGTCTCACTATTTATTGAGGAATGTTGCGGTACAGTTCCACGATTCCCACTATTTATTGAGGAATGTTGGGGTACAGTTCAATGAGTCTGTCTATTTATTGAGGAATGTTGGGGTACAGTTCGATGAGTCTCACTATTTATTGGGGAATGTTGGGGTACAGTTCCACGTGTCTCACTATTTATTGAGGAATGTTGGGGTACAGTTCCACGATTCCCACTATTTATTGAGGAATGTTGGGGTACAGTTCAATGAGTCTGTCTATTTATTGAGGAATGTTGGGGTACAGTTCGATGAGTCTCACTATTTATTGGGGAATGTTGGGGTACAGTTCCACGAGTCTCACTTTTTATTGAGGAATGTCGGGGTACAGTTCCATGAGTGTCTCTATTTATTGAGGAATGTTGGGGTACAGTTCCAAAAGTCTCTCTATTTATTGAGAAATGTCGGGGTACAGTTCCACGAGTCTGTCTATTTGTTGAAGAATGTTTCTTGCAGCACTCCATTCTCTCAGATCCAACCCTGACATTGTCATTAAACCCGCCGACAAGGGTGGTGCTGTTGTTGTTTGGCGTACTGACCTCTACCTAGCGGAAGCTGAACGCCAACTCTCCAACACCTCCTCCTACCTCCACCTGGACCTGATCCCACTACCAAACATCAAACCACCGTTTCCAAGACTGTCACTGACCTCATCTCCTCTGGAGATCTTCCCCCCATGGCCACCAACCTCATAGTTCCCCAACCCCGCACAGCCCGCTTCTACCTCCTTCCCAAGATCCACAAACAGGACAGCCCTGGTAGACCCATCGTTTCAGTCTGTTCTTGCCCCACAGAACTTATCTCTTCATTTCTTGACTATCTTTTCTCCCCTTGTCCAGTCTCTTCCCACCTACATCCGCGACTCTTCGGACACCCTCCGCCACTTTAACAGTTTCCAGTTTCCTGGCCCCAACCGCTTCCTTTTCACCGTGGACGTGCAATCCCTCTACACCTCCATCCCCCACCAGGATGGCCTGAGGGCGCTCCGCTTCTTCCTTGAACAGAGGCCCGACCAGTCCCCATCCACCACGACCCTCCTCCGCCTGGCTGAACTTGTTCTCACATTGAACAACTTCTCCTTTAACTCCACTCATTTCCTCCAAATCAAAGGTGTTGCCATGGGTACCCGCATGGGTCCTAGCTATGCCTGCCTTTTCGTGGGCTATGTAGAACACTCTTTGTTCCAGTCCTAATCGGGTCCCCTCCCTCATCTCTTTTTCCGATACATTGATGACTGTATCGGTGCCGTTTCCTGCTCTCGCCCCAAACTTGACAATTTCATTCACTTTGCCTCCAATTTCCACCCTTCCCTCACCTTCACATGGTCCATCTCTGACTCTTCCCTTTCCTTCCTTGACTTCTCCGTCTCCATCTCTGGGGATAGGTTATCGACCAATATTCACTACAAGCCCACTGACTCCCACAGCTACCTGGACTACACTTCCTCCCACCCCGCCTCCTGTAAGGACTCTATTCCATTCTCCCAGTTTCTCCGTCTCCGCCGTATCTGCTCCGACGATGCCACCTTCCACACCAGTGCTTCCGACATGTCTTCCTTTTTCCGCAACCGAGGATTCCCCTCTACCGTGGTTGACACTACCCTCGACAGTGTCAGTTCTATCTCCCGCACTTCTGCCCTCACCCCTGCCCCTCCCTCCCAGAACCACAACAGGGTTCCCCTTGTCCTCACCTTTCACCCCACCAGCCTCCACATTCAACGGATCATCCTCCGGCATTTCCGCTACCTCCAAAGTGATCCCACCACCAAACGTATCTTCCCCTCCCCTCCCCTTTCAGCATTCCGTAGGGACCGCTCCCTCAGAGACACCCTAGTCCACTCCTCTATCACCCCAAACAGCCCTTCCCCTTCGCCTGGCACCTTCCCGTGCAAGCGGAGGAGATGTAACACCTGCCCCTATACCTCCCCCCTTCCCACTGTCCAGGGCCCCAAACACCCCTTCCAGGTGAAGCAGCGATTTACTTGTACTTCTCGCAATCTAGTATACTGTATTCGCTGCTCACGATGTGGTCTCCTCTACATTGGGGAGACCAAACGCAGATTGGGTGACCGCTTTGTGGAACACCTCCGTTCAGTCCGTAAGGGTGACCCTGAGCTTCTGGTCGCCTGTCACTTTAATTCACCGTTCCATTCCCACTCGGACCTCACCGTCCTTGGCCTCTTGTATTGTTCCATGGAAGCTCAACGTAAACTCGAGGAACAGCACCTCATCTTCCGATTAGGCATTCTGCAGCCTTCCGGACTCAATATCGAGTTCAACAATTTCAGATCATAACCTCGGCCCCTATTACACATTTTTTCTTGTAATTTTTCCACTCCTTTCCCCCCCCCCCCCCCCTTTCCTTTTGTTTCTCTCTCACACCTGGCAGCTATCTCTTGCCCTGCCAGTACACTTCACACCTAATCTCAGCCTATTACCATCTCGTCTGGCTTCGAACACCTTTTATTGTCTCTTTTACTGCTTTTGTTTCTTTTACTTCTTTTGTCCGATCGCAGCCCTGCCTTCGATCTATTTTATTTTCCTTCCAGTTTTGAAGAAGGGTTCGACCCGAAACGTCAACTCAAATTTCTCTCCACGGATGTTGCCTGACCTGCTGAGTTTTTCCAGCATTTTCTGTTGTTATTTCGGATTTCCAACATCTGCAGTATTTTGCTATCGTACTAATGTTGGGGTACAGTTCCAAGAGTCTCACTTTATTTATTGAGGAATGTTGGGGTACATTTCCACGAGTCTCACTATTTATTGAGGAATGTTGAAGTGCAGTTCCCTGAGTGTCTCAATTTATTGTGGAATGCTGGGGTACAGTTCCATGAGTGTCTGTTTATTGAGGAATGTTGGGGTACAGTTCCATGAATGTCTGTTTATTGAGGAATGTTGGGGTACAGTTCGATAAGTCTCACTCTATTTATTGAGGAATGTTGGGGTACAGTTCCATGAATGTCTGTTTATTGAGGAATGTTGGGGTACAGTTCGATAAGTCTCACTATTTATTGGGGAATGTTGGGGTACAGTTCCATGAGCCTGTATATTTATTGAGGAATGTTGGGGTACAGTCCCATGAGTCTGTCTGTTTATTGAGGAATGTCGGGGTACATTTCGATGAGTCTCACTATTTATTGAGGAATGTTGGGGTACAGTTCGATGAGTCTCACTCTATTTATTGAGGAATGTTGGGGTACAGTTCCACGAATCTCTATTTATTGACTGCTTTGTTTTAATTCATTCTCTGTTTTCTGTGCTAATGGGGGGGGTGAAGGTATTGGGGATGCACCAGAGGCTGAAGTCTTAGATATTGCTGAGATCTCAGACTATTGCAGGGCTGCAAGACTTTCCATAGACAGGGAGGGGTGAGGGCATGGAGGAGGGACTTAAGGATAAGGGCACAGGGCGTGGTCTTCCCTTCTCTCTCCGTCTATTTACGTCAGCCCCCCAGGAGAGGACATTTACCCAGACAGCCAGTGGAAGCTATGTATGAAAGCAGAACCCTTCCCTTAATCAGATGCACAGCCACATAGACAGCACTCACAGACACACACAGACAGGCATTTTTAAAATTGTGAATGCATTTCAAAGTTACCAGAGGAAATGGAACAGGGAAACCAGAATGAACCCATAAAGTTACTACTTTTCAGTTCAGTCTGATATGTTTACTTCAATGTAAATGATGTCAGTTCCAATATTGACTCCTACCCCTACCGCCAACCCCCCCCCCCCACCACACTACATCTCCCTATGACCCAGTGTTTGGGGCAGTGCGCATTGCAATGTGCTGGAGTTTTTGCCCCTTCGCCAACCTGCTGGACTCTGGTTTCCTCTTGAATCCAATTGCTGAAATGGCCGATGATGTAATGAGCCAGGGACTGCGCCTTTCCCTTTCTCCAGTCGTGGCAGCTCTCCAACATGACCAGGAGCCCTTCCAGTGGGTCAGTGAGGGAAGCAAATCCTCGCCTCGCTTCTTCTGGGAGCTGGGGAGACAAAGGGAGGGTGAACAAAAAGAGGGAGGCCCCTAATCTGCAAGTAGACAAAAGGAGGCTGCTAATTTATTCAGCGAGGTAACTGTTGCTCTCGGTCCTCCATGCCACTTGCTGTGACAGTGCGCAGCAATCCCGATTCCCCAACACTTCATTTCACCGCAACAGCAGCCTGTGAAAAGGCAATTGTCGGCACTAATTATCCAGTAAACATGCAAAGTGCCACAATGCCCTGCACCACCACAGACAAAAGGTGCTTTCAGTGCCCAGCAGTCACAGGGCAGACAGACGCTTTTTAGGGGGCTGCTTCGCAAAGGCCACATTCCTTCAAACATCCCTTCCCATCAGGCTGGAGGGAACAAAGACAAGCGAGGCTCTCACACTGGCTCACCACCTTCCCGCAGTCAGAGCATGCACTTGGAGAGTGTGCATACGCAAATGTGTGTGTGTGTGTGTGTGTGTGTGTGTGTGTGTGTGTGTGTGTGTACGCACGTGAGAGTGGGGGCACGAGTGAGAGAGTGGGGGCGTGCGAGGGGTGTGAGTGAGAGAGTGGGGGCACGCGAGGGGTGTGAGTGAGAGTGGGGGCACGCGAGGGGTGTGAGTGAGAGTGGGGGCACGCGAGGGGTGTGAGTGAGAGAGTGGGGGCACGCGAGGGGTGTGAGTGTGAGTGGGGGCACGCGAGGGGTGTGAGTGAGAGTGGGGGCACGCGAGGGGTGTGAGTGAGAGTGGGGGCACGCGAGGGGTGTGAGTGAGAGAGTGGGGGCACGCGAGGGGTGTGAGTGAGAGTGGGGGCACGCGAGGGGTGTGAGTGAGAGTGGGGGCACGCGAGGGGTGTGAGTGTGAGAGTGGGGGCACGCGAGGGGTGTGAGTGTGAGAGTGGGGGCACGCGAGGGGTGTGAGCGCGAGTGGGGACACACAAGGGGTGTGAGTGAGAGTGGGGGCACGCGAGGGGTGTGGGTGAGAGTGGGGGAAGTGAGAGAATGGGGGCGTGCGAGGGGTGCGAGTGAGAGAGTGGGGGGTGTGAGAGAGTGGGGGCGTGCGAGGGGTGTGAGTGTGAGAGTGGGGGAAGTGAGAGAATGGGGGCGTGCGAGGGGTGCGAGTGAGAGAGTGGGGGGTGTGAGAGAGTGGGGGCGTGCGAGGGGTGTGAGTGAGAGTGGGGGCACACGAGGGGTGTGAGTGAGAGTGGGGGCACGCGAGGGGTGTGAGTGTGAGAGTGGGGGCGTGCGAGGGGTGTGAGCGCGAGTGGGGACACACAAGGGGTGTGAGTGAGAGTGGGGGCACGCGAGGGGTGTGGGTGAGAGTGCGGGCACGTGAGGGGTGTGGGTGAGAGTGGGGGCACGCGAGGGGTGTGGGTGAGAGTGTGGGCACACGAGGGGTGTGAGTGGGGGGAGTGAGAGAGTGGGGGCGTGCGAGGGGCGTGAGTGCGAGTGGGGGCACGCGAGGGGTGTGAGTGAGAGTGGGGGCACGCGAGGGGTGTGAGTGAGAGTGGGGGCACGCGAGGGGTGTGAGTGAGAGTGGGGGCACGCGAGGGGTGTGAGTGAGAGTGGGGGCACGCGAGGAGTGTGAGTGAGGGTGGGGGCACGCGAGGGGTGTGAGTGAGAGTGGGGGCACGCGAGGGGTGTGAGTGAGAGTGGGGGCACGCGAGGGGTGTGAGTGAGAGTGGGGGCACGCGAGGGGTGTGAGTGAGAGTGGGGGCACGCGAGGGGTGTGAGTGAGAGTGGGGGCACGCGAGGAGTGTGAGTGAGAGTGGGGGCACGCGAGGGGTGTGAGTGAGAGTGGGGGCACGCGAGGGGTGTGAGTGAGAGTGGGGGCACGCGAGGGGTGTGAGTGAGAGTGGGGGCACGCGAGGAGTGTGAGTGAGAGTGGGGTCACGCGAGGGGTGTGAGTGAGAGTGGGGTCACGCGAGGGGTGTGAGTGAGGGTGGGGGCACGCGAGGGGTGTGAGTGAGGGTGGGGGCACGCGAGGAGTGTGAGTGAGAGTGGGGTCACGCGAGGGGTGTGAGTGAGAGTGGGGCACGCGAGGGGTGTGAGTGAGAGTGGGGCACGCGAGGGGTGTGAGTGAGAGTGGGGGCACGCGAGGAGTGTGAGTGAGGGTGGGGGCACGCGAGGGGTGTGAGTGAGAGTGGGGCACGCGAGGGGTGTGAGTGAGAGTGGGGGCACGCGAGGGGTGTGAGTGAGAGTGGGGGCACGCGAGGAGTGTGAGTGAGGGTGGGGGCACGCGAGGGGTGTGAGTGAGAGAGTGGGGGCACGCGAGGGGTGTGAGTGAGAGTGGGGGCACGCGAGGAGTGTGAGTGAGGGTGGGGGCACGCGAGGGGTGTGAGTGAGAGTGGGGGCACGCGAGGGGTGTGAGTGAGAGTGGGGGCACGCGAGGAGTGTGAGTGAGAGTGGGGGCACGCGAGGAGTGTGAGTGAGAGTGGGGCACGCGAGGGGTGTGAGTGAGAGAGTGGGGGCACGCGAGGGGTGTGAGTGAGAGTGGGGCACGCGAGGGGTGTGAGTGAGAGAGTGGGGGCACGCGAGGGGTGTGAGTGAGAGTGGGGGCACGCGAGGGGTGTGAGTGAGAGTGGGGGCACGCGAGGGGTGTGAGTGAGAGTGGGGGCACGCGAGGGGTGTGAGTGAGAGTGGGGGCACGCGAGGGGTGTGAGTGAGAGAGTGGGGGCACGCGAGGGGTGTGAGTGTGAGAGTGGGGGCACGCGAGGGGTGTGAGTGAGAGTGGGGGCACGCGAGGGGTGTGAGTGAGAGAGTGGGGGCACGCGAGGGGTGTGAGTGTGAGAGTGGGGGCACGCGAGGGGTGTGAGTGAGAGTGGGGGCACGCGAGGGGTGTGAGTGAGAGTGGGGGCACGCGAGGGGTGTGAGTGCGAGTGGGGGCACGCGAGGGGTGTGAGTGAGAGTGGGGGCACGCGAGGGGTGTGAGTGAGAGTGGGGGCACGCGAGGGGTGTGAGTGAGAGAGTGGGGGCACGCGAGGGGTGTGAGTGAGAGTGGGGGCACGCGAGGGGTGTGAGTGAGAGAGTGGGGGCACGCGGGGGTTGTGAGTGAGAGAGTGGGGGCACGCGAGGGGTGTGAGTGAGAGAGTGGGGGCACGCGAGGGGTGTGAGTGAGAGTGGGGGCACGAGTGAGAGTGGGGGCACGCGAGGGGTGTGAGTGAGGGTGGGGGCACGCGAGGGGTGTGAGTGAGAGAGTGGGGGCACGCGAGGGGTGTGAGTGAGAGAGTGGGGGCACGCGAGGGGTGTGAGTGAGAGTGGGGGCACGCGAGGGGTGTGAGTGAGAGTGGGGGCACGCGAGGGGTGTGAGTGAGAGCGGGGGCACGCGAGGGGTGTGAGTGAGAGTGGGGGCACGCGGGGGGTGTGAGTGAGAGAGTGGGGGCACGCGAGGAGTGTGAGTGAGAGTGGGGGCACGCGAGGAGTGTGAGTGAGAGTGGGGGCACGCGAGGGGTGTGAGTGGCAGCGTGCACGTTTGGTGGGGGGGGGGGGGGGTGGAAGCAGCGGGTGGCACAGCCCGAGATGGCCCCAGTCGTCCTTGGCAACTGTGATTTCGATCCTTCACAGTTTTTCACCTATTCTTACATTTGCACTTCGTTACCCATATTAATTAATCACTAACACAAACCCAACACAGAGAGAAACCCCGATAACACAATCCCCGCAGAAACCCCGATAACACAATCCCCACAGAAACCCCGATAACACAATCCCCGCAGAAACCCCGATAACACAATCCCCGCAGAAACCCCAATAACACAATCCCCGCAGAAACCCCGATAACACAATCCCCGCAGAAACCCCGATAACACAATCCCCGCAGAAACCCCGATAACACAATCCCCACAGAAACCCCGATAACACAATCCCCACAGAAACCCCGATAACACAATCCCCACAGAAACCCCGATAACACAATCCCCGCAGAAACCCCGATAACACAATCCCCGCAGAAACCCCGATAACACAATCCCCGCAGAAACCCCGATAACACAATCCCCGCAGAAACCCCGATAACACAATCCCCGCAGAAACCCCGATAACACAATCCCCGCAGAAACCCCGATAACACAATCCCCGCAGAAACCCCGATAACACAATCCCCGCAGAAATCCCGATAACACAATCCCCGCAGAAACCCCGATAACACAATCCCCCCAGAAACCCTGATAACACAATCCCCACAGAAACCCCGATAACACAATCCCCACAGAAACCCCGATAACACAATCCCCACAGAAACCCCGATAACACAATCCCCACAGAAACCCCGATAACACAATCCCTACAGAAACCCCGATAACACAATCCCCGCAGAAACCCCGATAACACAATCCCCACAGAAACCCCGATAACACAATCCCCACAGAAAAAGGAAGAGAGTCGCAAAAGTAAACGCTGGTACCTTAGAGGCTGAGACAGGAGAAATTATATTGGGAAACACGGAAATGGCAGAGGCTTTAAACAAATATTTTGTATTTGTCTTCACAGCAGAAGACACAAAAAGTATACCAAAAACACCAATGGGCTAACGACAGCGAGGAACATAAAGGAATTAAGATCAGTGGAGAAAAAGTACTTGAGAAACTAATGGGACTAAAAGCCGACAAAACACCTGGACCTGATTGTTGTGTATGTACCTTTAAGGGAATAACTGGTCTCAGACTGCAGTACCGGCAGTGACCACCCCTGTATAAAAGGCCCTAGCAGGCTTCTGTAGTTTCAGTTTCCAGGTTGTCTCCATTCAGTAAAGACTTGTTATAATCAACTCCTGCAGTCCGTGTCTCAATTATACACGGACATAATACTGGCGACGAGTAAGAAACGAACTTACCTGCAACTCAGCAGCACCTCAGACGACGTTATTGAAGGTCGAAGCCAGAAGAAAAAAAAAAAAATCCAAAGAAACTCGAGAAACGGGCGTCGACCGTGGGCAACCGCCCTCCAAATCATCGAATTGAAAAGTGCAGGAGAGACTGTCGAGAGCCAGGCTTGGTTCTCCAGTCTGTGGTTTCCCAGCTAATCGGGCTGGTGGCAGGTAGTGCACTGATCCTTCCTGGGCTGCAGCGGGCTAGAGCTCGATCGGGTGGCTCTGCAACGGGGCCGGGCAGCGAGTCGGGAAGCAAAGAGAGAGAGAGGATGGAGCACACAGGGCGCGGCCGGTGCTTCGAAGCCGGGCAGCGTTTGGACCTAAGAATAGGGAGGGAAGCGTCCCAGAGGGTCCGCTCCACGACGGGAACGGTTCTTCAATTAACGGAGCAAATATTGAAGCGCGATAGAAAAATAAAAATACCGCGGAGGGCAGCGTTGGCAGCAGCGATCGGGGAGGCGCGAAGACCATAGGGCGTCGCCATTACAGGATAGTAAAATAAATATAATCGCCAGCAACAGCATTGGCAGCAGCGGCAGCAAAGCGCGGGAGGCGCCATCTTAACTCGGCGGGGAAGAAGGAAAAGCGCGGGAGGCACCATTTTGATCCGTCGGGGACGAAGGCAAAGCGCGGGAGGTGCCATCTTAGATTTTCAAGATGCCAAAGACTGGCGATATCACTGCCTTCGATAATGCAATAGAAGACGACCACGTATGTGGAAAGAGTCGAGGTATATTGCGAGGCAAACGAAATAGCCGATGAGAAAAAGGCATCGGTATTGCTAAATTTAATGGACGCAAGAACGTACGGCCTATTGCGGGACCTGATTACTCCAGCCAAACCGAAGGCGAAGAGTTTTAACGAAATTGTTGCTATCCTACAGGAACACCTAAATTCTACACCGCTGCTGATAGCAGAAAGATTTAAATTCCACAGGAGAAATCAGCATGAAAATGAGAGCAATGCTGATTACCTTACAGAACTACGCAAGCTATCAAAGCACTGCCAGTTCGGAGCAGGACTGGCAGATACCTTACGGGACAAATTTGTCTGTGGACTCCTGAGTGAAGGAACCCAGAAGAGGTTACTCTCGGAGAAAGAGCTGACGCTAGATAAGGCTTTCAGCGTGGCAGTATCGTACGAAGCAGCAGCAAGGGGAGCTGCAGAAATACAACAAAAGTCACAGGAATACGGCACCCACGAAATGACACGGGGATTTGCAAAATGTTATTGCTGCGGCAGAACAAACCATGACCAGAAGGACTGCTGGTCCAAGGTCAAAATATGCAGGCAATGCGGAAAGATGGGACACATTGCACGAGTTTGCAGGTCTGGGAAGAAGACCAACGACAACAAGAAGGCTACTAAGGAACCGTACAGGAAAGTACAAAAGATGAATGACAGTAGTTCCGAAGACCAGATGAGCGATAGTGAATCCGGGAACAAGAGACTAAGCTGTCTCAAACTTCACAACGTAATCGCAAAAGAGGATCACCGAACCATTTGGGTCACCCTCACGATAGCAGGGTCCCAAGTCAAAATGGAATTGGATACAGGATCAGCTCTAACCGTCATGAATCGACGAGACTATGAGCGGCTATTCTCACACATACCCTTGAGAGAGACATCCATTGTCTTGAGGACGAATACGGGGCAAAAAGAATACCCCAGAGGAAAAATAAGGGTGCCTGTCGAATACAACGGCAAGAAAATACGGAAATTGTATCTCTACATTCTGCAAGATGGTGGACCATCGTTATTGGGACGTGAATGGATCAGAAAGATGAGTTTAGACTGGCACTCCATTCAGGCACTGACGGTGGCTGGTAAAAAGGATGACGACGTCACTCCTGGACGATTGTCAACAATCTTAGCTGACGCCAAAGAGGTATTTCAACAAGAACTGGGCACTCTTAAAGGCGTAACCGCCTCGATAAAAATAGAGGAGAATGCAATTCCCAAGTTTTTCAAAGCATGACCGGTACCATATGCAATTCGCCCAGCCGTCGAGGCAGAGCTGGAGAATCTGGAGAATGCAGGCGTGTTATCGAAGGTAGACTGGAGCGAGTGGGCGACACCCATCGTTCCTGTCATGAAGAAAACGTTAACCAATAAGTCTGAGGAGCCAAGGAAGGTTCGCATCTGTGGGGACTTCAAGGTGACGGTGAACCCAGTCCTTCACACAGTACAATATCCTCTTTCAAGGATAGAAGATATCTTCGCCTCACTATCTGGAGGGAAGCGTTTTACAAAAATTGACCTAGCACAAGCATATTTGCAGATGGAGGTTGAAGAATCCTCGAGGAAGTATCTCACGATAAACACTCACAAAGGTCTTTACCAGTATAATCGACTGGTATTCGGAGTAGCATCAGCTCCGGCGAAATGGCAAAGAGCGATGGAACAAGTCCTGCAAGGGATTCCGGGGACTCAGTGTTACTTGGACGACATCCTAGTGACAGGTGAAGATGGCAGTGAACACCTTGCCAACCTAGAGCAGGTGCTCACTAGACTACGTGAACATGGGCTACGAGCCAATCGCCCCAACTGCGAGTTTTTAAAGAAACAGATATCGTATTGTGGCCACGTGATTGATGAAGAGGGGTTGCATAAGTCCCCTGACAAAATTGAAGCGGTAGTTAAGGCTCCAGCGCCTGAAAATGTGTCGCAACTGAGGTCATTCCTCGGATTGGTGAATTACTACCATAAGTTTTTGCCGAATTTGTCCACAATTCTGCATCCACTGAACGCCCTACTACGAACGGGAGTAGCATGGAAATGGAGCGATGAATGTAAGCGGGCCTTTCAGAAGAGTAAGGACCTAATCACTTCAAGAGAAGTATTGGCTCACTACAACCCATCACTACCGATAAGACTGGCGTGTGATGCGTCTCCCTACGGCATTGGGGTGGTACTGTCACATAAATTCCTTGATGGTTCAGAGAGGCCGATAGCTTTTGCGTCACGCTCGTTAACTTCAGCCGAGCGTAACTACGCCCAGATTGACAGAGAGGCCCTCAGCCTGGTGTGGGGGGTGAAGAAGTTCAATCACTACCTGCACGGTCAGAAATTTACTCTACTAACTGATCATCAACCTCTCGTCTCCATTTTCAACCCTCAGAAGGGCGTACCGATAATTACGGCACAACGGCTACAGAGGTGGTCCCTTTTCCTAGGGGCACACCAATATGACATCGAGTACAAAGGAACTAAACAGCATGGGAATGCTGATGGATTGTCGCGCCTACCGTTGCCGACGGTGGAAGAAGAACTGGCAGTGGATCCAGTGGAGTTGTTCCACTCGACTATAGTCGAATGTCTCCCTGTGACGAATGCAAACATAGGAAAGGAAACACGAAATGACCCGACACTCTCCTGGGTCTAGGATTTAACGGTGAAGGGATGGCCAGCACATGGCGGACCACTGCTGCCAGCATTCTCGCCGAGAAGAGAACAGCTGTCAGTGTGCAGAGGAACCTTGATGTGTGGATCCAGAGTAGTAATTCCACCCAATTGAAGGATAGAGTGCTCAATGAGCTTCATGAGGGTCATCTGGGAGGGGTAAAAATGAAGAACTTAGCCAGAGCGTTTGTGTGGTGGCCGGGAATCGATAGAGAAATCGAAGAGGTGACCAAGAGCTGTACAGGATGCCAGAAGGTCCAAAACGCTCCACCACAAGCCCCTCTACATCCATGGGAGTGGCCCTCATCTCCATGGCAAAGGGTGCACATTGATTTTGCTGGTCCCTTTATGGACTCGATGTTTTTAATTGCGGTGGATGCACATTCAAAGTGGCCAGAGGTAATAAAAATGTCAACCACCACAGAAAAAACTATCACAGTCTTACGAACCATTTTCGCCAGGAATGGGCTGCCTGAACAGATTTGCTCTGACAATGGACCACAGTTTGTGTCTGAAGAGTTCCGGAGGTTCTTAAAGAACAATGGTGTTAAGCATTACACATCCGCCCCATATCATCCAGCCACTAATGGATTGTCCGAGAGGTTTGTTCAAACATTCAAGAAGGCTATCAAGGCAATGTGTAATGAAGATATACCCCTACAACACAAGGTGGATAACTTCTTGTTTGCCTACCGGAATGCGACACATGCGGTTACCAACCAAACTCCAGCCATGATGTTCTTCAATCGAAGACTACGATGCCGCTTGGATTTGGTTAAGCCAAACGTCCGAAGAGATGTGGAGAACAGGCAGTTTCAGAATATGAATGAAAGGCCGACCAGGAGTTTTAAGATAGGTCAACCAGTTTTGGCCCGGGACTACCGCACAGAGAAATGGCAGCCAGGAACGATCTGTACACGGCAAGGACCTCTAATGTATACCGTGGACGTTGGAGAGAGCATTGTAAGACGCCATGCTGACCAGATTCTAGAGTCACTGGAAAACGTCAACTCCACACCACGATCTGATACACCTGGCGATGAAACCGAAGTACCAATTGCATCTACCGCAGAATCGGTGATATTGGAAGCAGACGAACCAAACAACGACATTGATCCCGACTCAACCTTGCCAGAAGAACCTGATATCCCAAAGAGGCGTTATCCAGACAGAATCAGGAAGCCTCCTCAGAGACTGAACTTATAATTGCTGAACTTCAACCAATGTATCTAGCAACCGTAATTGTAATTGTAATTAGTTATTATTTAGTTGTTAAATGAATGTTATGTACTGTTTATCTAAAAGGGGAGGAATTGTTGTGTATGTACCTTTAAGGGAATAGCTGGTCT
The DNA here is from genome assembly GCF_052327205.1 of Somniosus microcephalus. Classification (NCBI taxonomy): domain Eukaryota; kingdom Metazoa; phylum Chordata; class Chondrichthyes; order Squaliformes; family Somniosidae; genus Somniosus; species Somniosus microcephalus. The sequence goes on from NC_141009.1 coordinate 67,977,490, forward strand.
CAGACTGCAGTACCGGCAGTGACCACCCCTGTATAAAAGGCCCTAGCAGGCTTCTGTAGTTTCAGTTTCCGGGTTGTCTCCATTCAGTAAAGACTTGTTATAATCAGCTCCTGCAGTCCGTGTCTCAATTATACACGGACATAATACTGATGGCCGACATCCTAGGGTTCTAAAAGAAGTGGTTACAGAGAAAGTGGATGCATTGGTTGTGATCTTAAAAAATTCCCTAGATACAGGAAAGGTCCCAGCGGATTGGAAGGTAGCAAATGTAACTCCGCTATTCAAGAAAGGAAGGAGAGAGAAAACCAGGAACTACAGGCCAGTTAGCCAGATATCTGTCGTTGGGAAAATGCTGGAATCCATTATTAAGGAAGTGGTAACAGGGCACTTAGAAAATCATAACATGATTAGGCCGAGTCAATGTGGTTTTATGAAAGGGAAATTATTTTTGACAAATGTATTAGAGTTCTTTTGAGGATGGAACTAGCAGGGTAGATAAAAGGGAACCAGCGGATGTAGTATATTTGGATTTCCAAAAGACATTCGATAAGGTGCCACATAAAAGGTTGTTAAGCAAGATAAGGGCTCATGGGGTTGGGGGTAATATAGTAGCACGGATAAAGGATTGGTTACTGGACAGAAAACAGAGTCGGGATAAATGGCTCATTTTCCGGTTGGCAGGCTGTAACTAGTGGGGTGCCACAAGGATCAGTGTTGGGGCCTCAGCGATTTACAATCTATATTAATGACCGAGATGAAGGGACCGAGTGTCATGTATCCAAGGTTGCTGCTGATACAAAGCTAGGTGGGACAGTGAGCTGCGAGGAGGACGCAGAGCCTGCAAAGGGATATAGACCGGTTCAGTGAGTGGGCAATAAGGTGGCAGATGGAGTATAATGTGGGGGAATGTGAGGTTATTCACTTTGGGAGGAAGAATAGAAAAACAGAATATATTTTTAAATGGTGAGAAACTATTAAATGTTGGTGTTCAGAGAGATTTGGGTCCTTGTGCAGTAAACACAGAAAGCGAGCATGCAGGTACAGCCAGCAATAAGGAAGGCAAATGGCATGTTGGCCTTCATTGCAAGGGGGTTGGAGTATAAGAGTGAGGAAGTCTTGCTCCAATTGTACAGGGCCTTGGTGAGACCACACCTGGAGTACTGGGCACAGTTCTGGTCTCCTTATCTAAGGAAGGATATACTTGCCTTGGAGGCGGTGCAACGAAGGTTCACTAGATTGATTCCTGGGATGGGAGGGCTGTCCTATGAGGAGAGATCGAGTAGATTGGGCCGATACTCTCTGGAGTTTAGAAGGATAGGAGGTGATCTCATTGAAACACAAAAAATTCTTACAGGGCTTGACAGAGTAGATGCAGGGAGGATGTTTCCCCTGGCTGGACAGTCTAGAACCAGGGGTCACAGTCTCAGAATAAGGGGTCGGCCATTTAGGACTGAGATGAGGAGGAATTTCTTCACTCAGAGGGTGGTGAATCTTTGGAATTCTCTACCCCAGAGGGCTGTGGAGGCTCAGTCGTTGAGTATATTCAAGACAGAGATCAATAGATTTTTGAATATTAAGGGAATCAAGGGATATGGGGATAGTGCAGGAAAGTGGAGATGAGGTAGAAGATCAGCCCTGATCTTATAGAATGGTGGAGCAGGCTCGAAGGACCAAATGGCCGACACCTGCTCCTATTTCTTATGTTCAGCATGCATGTAGTCCTGTGTTGCAGCTTCCCCAGGTTGGCACCTCATTTTTAGGTACATCTGGTGCTGCTCCTAGCATGCTCTTCTGCACTCCTCATTGAACCAGGGTTGGTCCCCTGGTTTGATGGTAATAGTAGAATGAGGGATATGCCGGGCCATGAGGTTACGTGTGGTGGAATACAATTCTGCTGCTGCTGATGGTATCCGTGAGGCACTGCTGGCCCAGTTTTGAGCTGCTAGATCTGTTCTGAATCTCTCCCATTTAGCACGGTGATAGTGCCACACAACACGATGGAGGGTGTTCTCAGTGTGAAGACAGGACTTCATCTCCACAAGGACTGTGCGGTGGTCACTGCTTCCAATGCTGTCATGGACAGATGCATCTGCGACAGGTAGATTTGGTGAGGGCGAGGTCAAGCCATTTTTTTCCCTGTTGTTGGTTCTCTCACCACCTGTCGCAGGCCCAGTCTGACAGCTATGTCCTTCAGGACTCGGCCAGCTCAGTCAGAAGTGGTGCTACTGAGCCACTCTTGGTGATAGACATTGAAGTCCCCCACCCAGAGTACATTCTGTTCCCTTGCTAACCTCAGTGCTTCTTCCAAGTGGTGTTCAACATGGAGGAGTACTGATTCATCAGCTGAGGGAGGGCGGTAGGTGGTAATCAGCAGGAGGCTTCCTTGCCCATGCTTGGCCTGAAGCCACGAGACTCCCAGGGCCATGGAGTCAACATTGAGGACTCCCAGGGCCACTCACTCCCGACTGTATACCACTGTGCCGCCACCTCTGGTGGGTCCGTGCTGCCAGTGGGACAGGACGTTCGCAGGGATGGTGATGAAGGAGTCTGGGACATTGGCTGAAAGGTACAGACCTCGAAGGAGTGGTGTCAAAATGTGTGATGTCACCAAATTAGGAGGAAGTGTTAATTCTTAAGACTATCAAAGGAAACAGCAAATGGATATTGATAAGATGGGGGAATGGACTAAAAAGTGACAGACGGAATTCAATGTCAATAAGTTTGAGGTGATGCATTGTGGTAAAAAAAAAACGTTAATTAAGGAAATGAAAAAACTTCCATTTCTGTGGCTCCTTTCACAACCTCAGATGTCCCAAAGCACTTCCCAGCCAATGAATAACGTTTGAAGTGTAGTCACTGTTGTAATGCAAGAAACAATTAACACAGCAAGGTCCCACAAATAGCAATGAACCCAACTCAATACTTCTACGCTCCCACTCCACACCTGATCTGATAAAACATCATGGCCCAGATTTTGGGGTGGGTAATAACGCAGTCATTACCCCTCTGAAACTGACTGCAACTTCAGGATTTAACTCATGCACATCTAAACACAAAAATCCTGAAGTTACGGTCAGTCGTTCACTGCTCCGACATGGACTACGTTGTGGACCTCCCCACAAAGCCAGCAATCCATGAAATCAGTGGAACGGACGGAAACTTGAGCTGTTCTGCGTTAATATCACTGTTAAATACCCCATTAAATGTTAAGCCATGTTGGAATAGGTGCAACTGGGGTTTTAACAGTGTACTGACTCCTAAACAACCATTCTGGCCCTGAAAAACTAATTTTTATATTGGTTGAATGCCAAATTTCCCCATTATAACAAAAATTACAATTAAAATATATATATATATATTTAAAGTTTATTCATGATATTTCAGTTTCTAACTTATCCCCATGTGAAAGTCCCAATCTTTAATTCGCTCTCTGTCAGGAGGAGAAAAGCTGCTTTTTATTTCCTGGTTTGCTGTCCGAGAATTCTTCAGTGTGACTGGCTGCTTAAACAGCCTGAGGACGTCACTGCTGTATCGCACTAGAAATCCATTATTCACAGCACTCCAATCAACTACACGTCGAGAAACCTCATGTTTCGCCACAGTGATTGAAAGATCTCTGGGCAGCTTTCTTTGAGGTCAGCAGTGAGCGCATTTGCTTCGCCGCTGACCACAAATTATGGGCCAACAGTCCTCAATCTATGGGGCATGTGACCCATCGAGGTGCAGCGAAGGGGTGCCTGGACCCCAGATGTCATTCCCTCTAGTCCCGATCCCATCCCCACACCACCTGTATCCTTGCTCAATACTAAGAATAATGCACAAAATTAGAGTGAAAAATTTATGCTGAAAATACAGGCAATAGAATGAGATAAAGAGCAGTGAAGGAGGAGAGAGGGGAAGGGAAGCAAGGAAAAAAAAACAAGAGAACAAGGAGGAGAGGGAGCGACAGGTAAAGGAGAGGGAGAGGGAGGGAGAGAGGCAGATACAGGAAGCAGGAGAAAGAAAGACTTGCACTTATACAGCACTTTCATGACCTCAGGACATCCCAAAGCAGTTTACAGCCAATGAAGTACTTTTGGAGTGCAGTCACTGTTCTAATGTAGGAAACACGGCAGCAAGTTTGCACACAGCAAGCTCCCAGAACAGCAACGTGATAATGACCAGATAATCTGTTTTAGTGATGTTGATTGAGGGATAAATATTGGTCAGGACACCAGGGAGAACTCCCCTGCTCTTCTTCAAAATAGTCCACCTGAGGGTACAGAGGGGACCTCGGCTTAATGTCTCATTCGAAAGATGGCACCTTCGACAGTGCAGCACTCCCTCAGCACTGCACTGGGGCGCCAGCCGAGACTTTTGTACTCAAGTCTCTGGAGTGGGACTTGACAGAGCTACCATGTGAGCCACGGCTGACAGGAGAGAGAGAAAAGTGAAGTCAATATAATGACCAATAGGGCGAAGCTGGCTTTGCCTCTCCATGAGACAGATAACGAAAACTGAGCACTTTGGAGAGTGAAAGTGTCCTTAATTTTAATGCTTTCGACTCTAGGTTTTGCTTCACCGCAGCTCGAAAGGACACCTTTATTCTGGCCCCACACAAGGAATTTGGGAAGCTCAATATTGTTCAGTGTCAGACATCTGATTGTCTGATGAAGTTAATTGCCTTGTTATTTAAACATAGAGCCAAGGGGGCATGACCTTCAGTTGCCACTTTTTAATTCAACCACAAAGTTGACACCCAGTTCTCCAAATGCAACAACACACGGACACACCCGCCCTGGTACTCTCCCTGTAATAACACACCCGCCCAGGTACTCTCCCTGTAATAACACACCCGCCCTGGTACTCCCCCTGAAATAACACACCCGCCCTGGTACTCTCCCTGTAATAACACACCCGCCCTGGTACTCTCCATGTAATAACACACCCACCCTGGTACTCTCCTGTAACAACACACCCGCCCTGGTACTCTCCCTATAATAACACAACCGCCCTGGTACTCCCCCTGAAATAACACAACCGCCCTCGTAATCTCCGTGTAATAATACACCCGCCCTGGTACGTACTCTGTAATAACACACCCGCCCTGGTACCCTCCCTGAAATAACACACCCACCCTGGTACGTACTCTGTAATAACACACCCGCCCTGGTACTCTCCCTGTAAAACACACCCACCCTGGTACTCTCCCTCTAAATAACACACCCGCCCTGGTACTCTCCCTGTAATAACACACCCACCCTGGTACTCTCCCTGAAATAACACACCCGCCCTGGTACTCTTCCCTGTAATAACCCACCCGCCCTGGTACTCTCCAAGTAATAACACACCCGCCCTGGTACTCCCTATAATAACACACATGCCCTGGTACGTACACTGCAATAACACACCCGCCCTGGTACTTTCTAATAACACACCCACCCTGGTAATCCCCCTGAAATAACACACCCACCCTGGTACTTTCCCTAAAATAACACACCCGCCCTGGTACTTTCTAATAACACACCCGCCCTGGTACTTTCTAATAACACACCCGCCCTGCTGCCATCCCTGAAATAACACACCCGCCCTGGTACTCTCCTGTAATAACACACCCGCCCTGGTACTCTCCCTGTAATAACACACCCGCCCTGGTACTCTCCCTGTAATAACACACCCGCCCTGGTACTCTCCCTGTAATAACACACCCGCCCTGGTACCCTCCCTGAAATAACACACCCACCCTGGTACTCTCCTGTAATAACACACCCGCCCTGGTACTCTCCCTGTAATAACACACCCGCCATGGTACTCTCCCTGTAATAACACACACGCCCTGGTACGTACTCCGTAATAACACAACCGCCCTCGTAATCTCCGTGTAATAACACACCCGCCCTGGTGCACTCCCTGTAATAACACACCCGCCCTGGTACTCTCCCTGAAATAACACACCCACCCTGGTACTTTCCCTGAAATAACACACCCGCCCTGGTACTCTCCCTGTAATAACCGACCCGCCCTGGTACTCTCCCTGTAATAACACACACGCCCTGGTACATACTCCGTAATAACACAACCGCCCTCGTAATCTCCGTGTAATAACACACCCGCCCTGGTACTTTCTAATAACACACCCGCCCTGGTACTCTTGCTATAATAACACACCCGCCCTGGTACTCTCCCTGTACTAACACAGCCGTCCTGGTACGTACTCTGTAATAACACACACGCCCTGGTACGTACTCTGTAATAACACACCCGCCCTGCTACTTTCTAATAACACACCCGCCCTGGTACCCTCCCTGTAATAACACACCGGCCCTGGTACTCTCCCTGTACTAACACACCCTCCCTGGTACTCTCTGTAATAACACACCCGCCCTGGTACTCTCCCTGCAATAACACACCCGCCCTGGTACTCCCCCTGCAATAACACACCCACCCTGGTACTCTCCCTGTAATAACACACCCGCCCTGGTACTCTCCCTGTAATAACACACCCACCCTGGTACTCTCCCTGTAATAACACAACCGCCCTCGTAATCTCCGTGTAATAACACACCCGCCCTGGTACTCTCCCTGTAATAACACAACCGCCCTCGTAATCTCCCTGTAATAACACACCCGCCCTGGTATTCTCCCTGCAATAACACAGCCACCCTGGTACTCTCCCTATAATAACACACCCGCCCTGGTACTCTCCCTGTAAAAACACACCCGCCCTGGTACTCTCCCTGAAATAACACACCCGCCCTGGTACTCTCTGTAATAACACACCCACCCCAGTACTCTCCCTGTAATAACAGACCCACCTGCTACTCTCCCTGTAATAACACACCCACTCTGGTACTCCCTGTAATAACACCCCCCACCCTGGTACTCTCCCTGTAATAACACACCCACTCTGGTACTCCCTGTAATAACACCACCCCCCGGTACTCTCCTGTAATAACACACCCACCCTGGTACTCTCTGAAATGACACACCCGCCCTGATACTCTCCCTGTAATAACACACCCGCCATGGAACTCTCTGTAATAACACACCCACCCTGGTACTGTCCCTATAATAACACACCCGTCCTGGTACTCGCCCTGAAATAACACAGCCGCCCTGGTACTCTCCCTGTAATAACCCACCCGCCCTGGTACACTCCCTGTAATAACACACCCACCCTGGTACTTTCTAATAACACACCCGCCGTGGTACCCTCCCTGTAATAACACACCCGCCCTGGTACTCTCCCTGTAATAACACACCCGCCCTGGTACCCTCCCTATAATAACACACCCGCCCTGGGACTCTCCCTGTAATAACCTACCCGCCCTGGTACTCTCCCTGTAATAACACACCCGCCCTGGTACTCTCCCTGTAATAACACACCCGCCCTGGTACTCTCCCTGTAATAACACACCCGCCCTGGTACCCTCCCTCTAATAACACACCCGCCCTGGTACTCTCCCTGTAATAACACACCCGCCCTGGTACTCTCCCTGTAATAACACACCCGCCCCGCTACTTTCTAATAACACACCCGCCCTGCTACTTTCTAATAACACACCCGCCCTGCTACCCTCCCTGTAATATCACACGCACCCTGGTACTGTCTATAATAACACACCCGCCATGGTTCTCTCTGTAATAACACACCCACCCTGGTACTCTCCCTATAATAACCCACCCACCCTGGTACTCTCCCTGAAATAACACACCCGCCCTGGTACTCTCCTGTAATAACCCACCCGCCCTGGTACTCTCCCTGAAATAACACACCCACCCTGGTACTCTCCCTGAAATAACACACCCGCCCTGGTACTCTCCTGTAATAACCCACCCGCCCTGGTACTCTCCCTATAATAACACACCCGCCCTGGTACTCTCCCTGTACTAACACACCCGTCCTGGTACTCTCCCATTAATAACACACCCGCCCTGGTACTCTCCCTGTAATAAAACATCCGCACTGGTACCCTACCTGAAATAACCCACCCACCCTGGTACCCTCCCTGAAATAACACACCCGCCCTGGTACTCTCCCTGTAATAACACACCCGCCCTGGTACTCTCCTGTAATAACCCACCCACCCTGGTACTCTCCCTGAAATAACACACCCACCCTGGTACTCTCCCTGTAATAACACACCCGCCCTGGTACTTTCCAATAACACACCCGCCCTGGTACCCTCCCTGTAATAACACACCCGCCCTGGTACTCTCCCTGTACCAACACACCCGTCCTGGTACTCTCCCTGTAATAACACACCCGCCCTGGTACTCTCTGAAATAACACACCCGCCCTGATACTCTCCGTGTAATAACACACCCACCCTGGTACTCTCCCTGTAATAACACACCCGCCCTGGTACTCTCTGAAATAACACACCCGCCCTGATACTCTCCGTGTAATAACACACCCGCCCTGATACTCTCCGTGTCATAACACACCCACCCTGGTACTCTCTCTGTAATAACACACCCGCCCTGGTACTCTCCCTGTAATAACACACCTGCCCTGGTACTCTCTCTGTAATAACACACCCACCCTGGTACTCTCTCTGTAATAACACACCCGCCCTGGTACTCTCTCTGTAATAACACACCTGCCCTGGTACTCTCCCTGTAATAACACACCCGCCCTGCTACTTTCTAATAACACACCCGCCCTGGTACTCTGCCTGTAATAACACACCCGCCCTGGTCCTCTCTGTAATAACACACCCGCCCTGGTACTTTCTAGTAACACACCCGTCCTGGTACCCTCCCTGTAATAACACACCCGCCCTGGTACTCTCTGTAATAACACACCCGCCCTGGTACTCTCTCTGTAATAACACACCCGCCCTGGTACTCTCCCTGTAATAACACACCCGCCCTGGTACTCTCCCTGTAATAACACACCTGCCCTGGTACTCTCCCTCTAATAACACACCCGCCCTGGTACTCTCCCTGTAATAACACACCTGCCCTGGTACTCTCCCTGTAATAACACACCCGCCCTGGTACTCTCCCTGTAATAACACACCTGCCCTGGTACTCTCCCTCTAATAACACACCCGCCCTGGTACTTTCTAATAACACACCCGCCCTGGTACTCTCCCTGTAATAACACACCCGCCCTGGTACTCTCCCTGTAATAACACACCCACCCTGGTACTCTCCCTGAAATAACACACCCGCCCTGGTACTCTTCCCTGTAATAACCCACCCGCCCTGGTACTCTCCCTGTAATAACACACCCGCCCTGGTACTCCCTATAATAACACACATGCCCTGGTACGTACACTGCAATAACACACCCGCCCTGGTACTTTCTAATAACACACCCACCCTGGTAATCCCCCTGAAATAACACACCCACCCTGGTACTTTCCCTAAAATAACACACCCGCCCTGGTACTTTCTAATAACACACCCGCCCTGGTACTTTCTAATAACACACCCGCCCTGCTGCCATCCCTGAAATAACACACCCGCCCTGGTACTCTCCTGTAATAACACACCCGCCCTGGTACTCTCCCTGTAATAACACACCCGCCCTGGTACTCTCCCTGTAATAACACACCCGCCCTGGTACTCTCCCTGTAATAACACACCCGCCCTGGTACCCTCCCTGAAATAACACACCCACCCTGGTACTCTCCTGTAATAACACACCCGCCCTGGTACTCTCCCTGTAATAACACACCCGCCATGGTACTCTCCCTGTAATAACACACACGCCCTGGTACGTACTCCGTAATAACACAACCGCCCTCGTAATCTCCGTGTAATAACACACCCGCCCTGGTGCACTCCCTGTAATAACACACCCGCCCTGGTACTCTCCCTGAAATAACACACCCACCCTGGTACTTTCCCTGAAATAACACACCCGCCCTGGTACTCTCCCTGTAATAACCGACCCGCCCTGGTACTCTCCCTGTAATAACACACACGCCCTGGTACATACTCCGTAATAACACAACCGCCCTCGTAATCTCCGTGTAATAACACACCCGCCCTGGTACTTTCTAATAACACACCCGCCCTGGTACTCTTGCTATAATAACACACCCGCCCTGGTACTCTCCCTGTACTAACACAGCCGTCCTGGTACGTACTCTGTAATAACACACACGCCCTGGTACGTACTCTGTAATAACACACCCGCCCTGCTACTTTCTAATAACACACCCGCCCTGGTACCCTCCCTGTAATAACACACCGGCCCTGGTACTCTCCCTGTACTAACACACCCTCCCTGGTACTCTCTGTAATAACACACCCTCCCTGGTACTCTCTGTAATAACACACCCGCCCTGGTACTCTCCCTGCAATAACACACCCGCCCTGGTACTCCCCCTGCAATAACACACCCACCCTGGTACTCTCCCTGTAATAACACACCCGCCCTGGTACTCTCCCTGTAATAACACACCCACCCTGGTACTCTCCCTGTAATAACACAACCGCCCTCGTAATCTCCGTGTAATAACACACCCGCCCTGGTACTCTCCCTGTAATAACACAACCGCCCTCGTAATCTCCCTGTAATAACACACCCGCCCTGGTATTCTCCCTGCAATAACACAGCCACCCTGGTACTCTCCCTATAATAACACACCCGCCCTGGTACTCTCCCTGTAATAACACACCCGCCCTGGTACTCTCCCTGAAATAACACACCCGCCCTGGTACTCTCTGTAATAACACACCCACCCCAGTACTCTCCCTGTAATAACAGACCCACCTGCTACTCTCCCTGTAATAACACACCCACTCTGGTACTCCCTGTAATAACACCCCCCACCCTGGTACTCTCCCTGTAATAACACACCCACTCTGGTACTCCCTGTAATAACACACCCCCCCCCGGTACTCTCCTGTAATAACACACCCACCCTGGTACTCTCTGAAATGACACACCCGCCCTGATACTCTCCCTGTAATAACACACCCGCCATGGAACTCTCTGTAATAACACACCCACCCTGGTACTGTCCCTATAATAACACACCCGTCCTGGTACTCGCCCTGAAATAACACAGCCGCCCTGGTACTCTCCCTGTAATAACCCACCCGCCCTGGTACACTCCCTGTAATAACACACCCACCCTGGTACTTTCTAATAACACACCCGCCGTGGTACCCTCCCTGTAATAACACACCCGCCCTGGTACTCTCCCTGTAATAACACACCCGCCCTGGTACCCTCCCTGTAATAACACACCCGCCCTGGGACTCTCCCTGTAATAACCTACCCGCCCTGGTACTCTCCCTGTAATAACACACCCGCCCTGGTACTCTCCCTGTAATAACACACCCGCCCTGGTACTCTCCCTGTAATAACACACCCGCCCTGGTACCCTCCCTCTAATAACACACCCGCCCTGGTACTCTCCCTGTAATAACACACCCGCCCTGGTACTCTCCCTGCAATAACACACCCGCCCCGCTACTTTCTAATAACACACCCGCCCTGCTACTTTCTAATAACACACCCGCCCTGCTACCCTCCCTGTAATATCACACGCACCCTGGTACTGTCTATAATAACACACCCGCCATGGTTCTCTCTGTAATAACACACCCACCCTGGTACTCTCCCTATAATAACCCACCCACCCTGGTACTCTCCCTGAAATAACACACCCGCCCTGGTACTCTCCTGTAATAACCCACCCGCCCTGGTACTCTCCCTGAAATAACACACCCACCCTGGTACTCTCCCTGAAATAACACACCCGCCCTGGTACTCTCCTGTAATAACCCACCCGCCCTGGTACTCTCCCTATAATAACACACCCGCCCTGGTACTCTCCCTGTACTAACACACCCGTCCTGGTACTCTCCCATTAATAACACACCCGCCCTGGTACTCTCCCTGTAATAAAACATCCGCACTGGTACCCTACCTGAAATAACCCACCCACCCTGGTACCCTCCCTGAAATAACACACCCGCCCTGGTACTCTCCCTGTAATAACACACCCGCCCTGGTACTCTCCTGTAATAACCCACCCACCCTGGTACTCTCCCTGAAATAACACACCCACCCTGGTACTCTCCCTGTAATAACACACCCGCCCTGGTACTTTCCAATAACACACCCGCCCTGGTACCCTCCCTGTAATAACACACCCGCCCTGGTACTCTCCCTGTACCAACACACCCGTCCTGGTACTCTCCCTGTAATAACACACCCGCCCTGGTACTCTCTGAAATAACACACCCGCCCTGATACTCTCCGTGTAATAACACACCCACCCTGGTACTCTCCCTGTAATAACACACCCGCCCTGGTACTCTCTGAAATAACACACCCGCCCTGATACTCTCCGTGTAATAACACACCCGCCCTGATACTCTCCGTGTCATAACACACCCACCCTGGTACTCTCTCTGTAATAACACACCCGCCCTGGTACTCTCCCTGTAATAACACACCTGCCCTGGTACTCTCTCTGTAATAACACACCCACCCTGGTACTCTCTCTGTAATAACACACCCGCCCTGGTACTCTCTCTGTAATAACACACCTGCCCTGGTACTCTCCCTGTAATAACACACCCGCCCTGCTACTTTCTAATAACACACCCGCCCTGGTACTCTGCCTGTAATAACACACCCGCCCTGGTCCTCTCTGTAATAACACACCCGCCCTGGTACTTTCTAGTAACACACCCGTCCTGGTACCCTCCCTGTAATAACACACCCGCCCTGGTACTCTCCCTGTAATAACACACCTGCCCTGGTACTCTCCCTCTAATAACACACCCGCCCTGGTACTCTCCCTGTAATAACACACCTGCCCTGGTACTCTCCCTGTAATAACACACCCGCCCTGGTACTCTCCCTGTAATAACACACCTGCCCTGGTACTCTCCCTCTAATAACACACCCGCCCTGGTACTTTCTAATAACACACCCGCCCTGGTACTCTCCCTGTAATAACACACCCGCCCTGGTACTCTCCCTGTAATAACACAACCGCCCTCGTAATCTCCGTGTAATAACACACCCGCCCTGGTACTTTCTAATAACACACACGCCCTGGTACTCTCCCTGTAATAACACACCCACCCTGGTACTCTCCCTGTAATAACACACCTGCCCTGGTACTCTCCCTGTAATAACACACCCGCCCTGGTACTTTCTAATAACACACCTGCCCTGGTACCCTCCCTGTAATAACACACACGCCCTGGTACGTACTCTGTAATAACACACACGCCCTGGTACGTACTCTGTAATAACACACACGCCCTGCTACTTTCTAATAACACACCCGCCCTGCTACTTTCTAATAACACACCCGCCCTGGTACTCTCCCTATCGTAACACACCCACCCTGGTACTCTCCCTGTAATATCACACCCGCCCTGGTACTCCCTGTAATAACACACCCGCCCTGGTACTTTTTAATAACACACCTGCCCTGGTACCCTCCCTGTAATAACACACCCACCCTGCTACGTACTCTGTAATAACACACACGCCCTGGTACGCACTCTGTAATAACACACACGCCCTCCTACTTTCTAATAACACACCCGCCCTGGTACCCTCCCTGTAATAACACACCCGCCCTGGTACTCTCCCTGAAATAACACACCCGTCCTGGTACTCTCCCTGAAATAACACACCCGCCCTGGTGCTCTCTGTAATAACCCACCCGCCCTGGTACTCTCCTGTAATAACACACCTACCCTGGTACTCTCCCTGAAATAACACACCCGCCCTGGTACTCTCCCTGTAATATCCCACCCGCCCTGGTACTCTCCCTGTACTAACACACCCGTCCTGGTACTCTCCCTGTAATAACACACCCGCCCTGGTACTCTCCCTGTACTAACACACCCGTCCTGGTACTCTCCCTGTAATAACACACCCGCCCTGGTACTCTCCCTGTAATAACACACCCGCCCTGGTACTCTCCCTGTAATAACACATCCGCCCTGGTACCCTCCCTGAAATAACCCACCCACCCTGGTACCCTCCCTGAAATAACACACCCGCCCTGGTACTCTCCTGTAATAACCCACCCACCCTGGTACTCTCCCTGAAATAACACACCCGCCCTGGTATTCACCCTGTAATAACACACCCGCCCTGGTACCCTCCCTGTAATAACACACCCGCCCTGGTACTCTCCCTATAACAACACACCCGCCCTGGTACTCTCCCTGTACCAACACACCCGTCCTGGTACTCTCCCTGTAATAACACACCCACCCTGGTACTCTCCCTGTAATAACACATCCGCCATGGTACTCTCTCTGTAATAACACACCCGCCCTGGTACTCTCCCTGTAATAACACACCCACCCTGGTACTCTCCCTGTAATAACACACCCGCCCTGGTACTCTCCCAGTAATAACACACCCACCCTGGTACTCTCCCTGTAATAACACACCCGCCCTGGTACTCTCCCTGTAATAACACACCCGCCCTGGTACTCTCTGAAATAACACACCCGCCCTGGTACTCTCCTGTAATAACACACACGCCCTGGTACTGTCTATAATAACACACCCACCCTGGTACTCTCCCTGTAATAACACACCCGCCCTGGTACTCTCTGAAATAACACACCCGCCCTGGTACTCACCCTGTAATAACACACCCGCCCTGGTACTCTCCTGTAATAACACACACGCCCTGGTACTCACCCTGTAATAACACACCCGCCCTGGTACTCTCCTGTAATAACACACACGCCCTGGTATTCACCCTGTAATAACACACCCGCCCTGCTACTTTCTAATAACACACCCGCCCTGGTACCCTCCCTGTAATAACACACCCGCCCTGGTACTGTCTATAATAACACACCCACCCTGGTACTCTCCCTGTAATAACACACACGCCCTGGTACTCTCGCTGTAATAACACACCCGCCCTGGTACTCTCCCTGAAATAACACACCCGCCCCGGTACTCTCCCTGAAATAACACACCCGCCCTGGTACTCTCCCTGTAATAACACATCCGCCCTGGTACTCTCCCTGTAATAACACAACCGCCCTCGTAATCTCTGTGTAATAACACACCCGCCCTGGTACTTTCTAATAACACACCCGCCCTGGTACCCTCCCTGTAATAACACACCCGCCCTGGTACTCTCCCTGTAATAATACACCCGCCCGGATACTCTCTCTGTAATAACACACCTGCCCTGGTACTGTCTGTAATAACACACCTGCCCTGGTACTCTCTCTGTAATAACACACACGCCCTGCTACTTTCTAATAACACACCCGCCCTGCTACCCTCCCTGTAATAACACACCCGCCCTGGTACTCTCCCTGTACTAACACACCCGTCCTGCTACTCTCCCTGTAATAACACACCCGCCCTGGTACTCTCCCTGTAATAACACACCCACCCTGGTACTCTCTGTAATAACACACCCGCCCTGCTACTCTCCCTATAATAACACACCCGCCCTGGTACTCTCCCTGTAATATCACACCCGCCCTGGTACTCTGTAATAACACACCCATCCCAGGACTCTCCCTGTAATAACACACCCGCCCTGGTACTCTCCCTGCAATAACACACCCACCCTGGTACTCTCCCATTAATAACACACCCGCCCTGGTACTCTCCCTGTAATAACACACCTGCCCTGGTACTCTCCCTGTAATAACACACCCACCCTGGTACTCTCCCTGTAATAACACACCTGCCCTGGTACTCTCCCTGTAATAACACACCCGCCCTGGTACTCCCTGTAATAACACACCCGCCCTGGTACTCCCTGTAATAACACACACGCCCTGGTACGTACTCTGTAATAACACACACGCCCTGCTACTTTCTAATAATACACCCGCCCTGCTACTTTCTAATAACACACACGCCCTGGTACCCTCCCTGTAATAACACACCCGCCCTGGTACTCTCCCTACAGTAACACACCCACCCTGGTACTCTCCCTGTAATATCACACCCGCCCTGGTACTCTCCCTGTAATATCACACCCGCCCTGGTACTCCCTGTAATAACACACCCGCCCTGGTACTTTCTAATAACACACCTGCCCTGGTACCCTCCCTGTAATAACACACCCGCCCTGGTACTCTCCCTATAGTAACACACCCACTCTGGTACTCTCCCTGTAATAACACACCCACCCTGGTACTCTCCCTGTAATAACACACCCGCCATGGTACTCTCTGTAATAACACACCCGCCCTGCCACTCTCCTGTAATAACCCACCCACCCTGGTACTCTCCCTGAAATAACACACCCACCCTGGTACTCTCCCTGTAATAACACACCCGCCCTGGTACTCTCCCTGTACTAACACACCCGTCCTGGTACTCTCCCTGTAATAACACACCCGCCCTGGTACTCCCTGTAATAACACACCCGCCCTGGTACTTTCTAATAACACACCCACCCTGGTAATCCCCCTGAAATAACACACCCACCCTGGTACTTTCCCTAAAATAACACACCCGCCCTGGTACTTTCTAATAACACACCCGCCCTGGTACTTTCTAATAACACACCCGCCCTGCTGCCATCCCTGAAATAACACACCCGCCCTGGTACTCTCCTGTAATAACACACCCGCCCTGGTACTCTCCCTGTAATAACACACCCGCCCTGGTACTCTCCCTGTAATAACACACCCGCCCTGGTACTCTCCCTGTAATAACACACCCGCCCTGGTACCCTCCCTGAAATAACACACCCACCCTGGTACTCTCCTGTAATAACACACCCGCCCTGGTACTCTCCCTGTAATAACACACACGCCCTGGTACGTACTCCGTAATAACACAACCGCCCTCGTAATCTCCGTGTAATAACACACCCGCCCTGGTGCACTCCCTGTAATAACACACCCGCCCTGGTACTCTCCCTGAAATAACACACCCACCCTGGTACTTTCCCTGAAATAACACACCCGCCCTGGTACTCTCCCTGTAATAACCGACCCGCCCTGGTACTCTCCCTGTAATAACACACACGCCCTGGTACATACTCCGTAATAACACAACCGCCCTCGTAATCTCCGTGTAATAACACACCCGCCCTGGTACTTTCTAATAACACACCCGCCCTGGTACTCTTGCTATAATAACACACCCGCCCTGGTACTCTCCCTGTACTAACACAGCCGTCCTGGTACGTACTCTGTAATAACACACACGCCCTGGTACGTACTCTGTAATAACACACCCGCCCTGCTACTTTCTAATAACACACCCGCCCTGGTACCCTCCCTGTAATAACACACCGGCCCTGGTACTCTCCCTGTACTAACACACCCTCCCTGGTATTCTCTGTAATAACACACCCTCCCTGGTACTCTCTGTAATAACACACCCGCCCTGGTACTCTCCCTGCAATAACACACCCGCCCTGGTACTCCCCCTGCAATAACACACCCACCCTGGTACTCTCCCTGTAATAACACACCCGCCCTGGTACTCTCCCTGTAATAACACACCCACCCTGGTACTCTCCCTGTAATAACACAACCGCCCTCGTAATCTCCGTGTAATAACACACCCGCCCTGGTACTCTCCCTGTAATAACACAACCGCCCTCGTAATCTCCCTGTAATAACACACCCGCCCTGGTATTCTCCCTGCAATAACACAGCCACCCTGGTACTCTCCCTATAATAACACACCCGCCCTGGTACTCTCCCTGTAATAACACACCCGCCCTGGTACTCTCCCTGAAATAACACACCCGCCCTGGTACTCTCTGTAATAACACACCCACCCCAGTACTCTCCCTGTAATAACAGACCCACCTGCTACTCTCCCTGTAATAACACACCCACTCTGGTACTCCCTGTAATAACACCCCCCACCCTGGTACTCTCCCTGTAATAACACACCCACTCTGGTACTCCCTGTAATAACACACCCCCCCCCGGTACTCTCCTGTAATAACACACCCACCCTGGTACTCTCTGAAATGACACACCCGCCCTGATACTCTCCCTGTAATAACACACCCGCCATGGAACTCTCTGTAATAACACACCCACCCTGGTACTGTCCCTATAATAACACACCCGTCCTGGTACTCGCCCTGAAATAACACAGCCGCCCTGGTACTCTCCCTGTAATAACCCACCCGCCCTGGTACACTCCCTGTAATAACACACCCACCCTGGTACTTTCTAATAACACACCCGCCGTGGTACCCTCCCTGTAATAACACACCCGCCCTGGTACTCTCCCTGTAATAACACACCCGCCCTGGTACCCTCCCTGTAATAACACACCCGCCCTGGGACTCTCCCTGTAATAACCTACCCGCCCTGGTACTCTCCCTGTAATAACACACCCGCCCTGGTACTCTCCCTGTAATAACACACCCGCCCTGGTACTCTCCCTGTAATAACACACCCGCCCTGGTACCCTCCCTCTAATAACACACCCGCCCTGGTACTCTCCCTGTAATAACACACCCGCCCTGGTACTCTCCCTGTAATAACACACCCGCCCCGCTACTTTCTAATAACACACCCGCCCTGCTACTTTCTAATAACACACCCGCCCTGCTACCCTCCCTGTAATATCACACGCACCCTGGTACTGTCTATAATAACACACCCGCCATGGTTCTCTCTGTAATAACACACCCACCCTGGTACTCTCCCTGAAATAACACACCCGCCCTGGTACTCTCCTGTAATAACCCACCCGCCCTGGTACTCTCCCTGAAATAACACACCCACCCTGGTACTCTCCCTGAAATAACACACCCGCCCTGGTACTCTCCTGTAATAACCCACCCGCCCTGGTACTCTCCCTATAATAACACACCCGCCCTGGTACTCTCCCTGTACTAACACACCCGTCCTGGTACTCTCCCTGAAATAACCCACCCACCCTGGTACCCTCCCTGAAATAACACACCCGCCCTGGTACTCTCCCTGTAATAACACACCCGCCCTGGTACTCTCCTGTAATAACCCACCCACCCTGGTACTCTCCCTGAAATAACACACCCACCCTGGTACTCTCCCTGTAATAACACACCCGCCCTGGTACTTTCCAATAACACACCCGCCCTGGTACCCTCCCTGTAATAACACACCCGCCCTGGTACTCTCCCTGTACCAACACACCCGTCCTGGTACTCTCCCTGTAATAACACACCCGCCCTGGTACTCTCTGAAATAACACACCCGCCCTGATACTCTCCGTGTAATAACACACCCACCCTGGTACTCTCCCTGTAATAACACACCCGCCCTGGTACTCTCTGAAATAACACACCCGCCCTGATACTCTCCGTGTAATAACACACCCGCCCTGATACTCTCCGTGTCATAACACACCCACCCTGGTACTCTCTCTGTAATAACACACCCGCCCTGGTACTCTCCCTGTAATAACACACCTGCCCTGGTACTCTCTCTGTAATAACACACCCACCCTGGTACTCTCTCTGTAATAACACACCCGCCCTGGTACTCTCTCTGTAATAACACACCTGCCCTGGTACTCTCCCTGTAATAACACACCCGCCCTGCTACTTTCTAATAACACACCCGCCCTGGTACTCTGCCTGTAATAACACACCCGCCCTGGTCCTCTCTGTAATAACACACCCGCCCTGGTACTTTCTAGTAACACACCCGTCCTGGTACCCTCCCTGTAATAACACACCCGCCCTGGTACTCTCTGTAATAACACACCCGCCCTGGTACTCTCTCTGTAATAACACACCCGCCCTGGTACTCTCCCTGTAATAACACACCCGCCCTGGTACTCTCCCTGTAATAACACACCTGCCCTGGTACTCTCCCTCTAATAACACACCCGCCCTGGTACTCTCCCTGTAATAACACACCTGCCCTGGTACTCTCCCTGTAATAACACACCCGCCCTGGTACTCTCCCTGTAATAACACACCTGCCCTGGTACTCTCCCTCTAATAACACACCCGCCCTGGTACTTTCTAATAACACACCCGCCCTGGTACTCTCCCTGTAATAACACACCCGCCCTGGTACTCTCCCTGTAATAATACAACCGCCCTCGTAATCTCCGTGTAATAACACACCCGCCCTGGTACTTTCTAATAACACACACGCCCTGGTACTCTCCCTGTAATAACACACCCACCCTGGTACTCTCCCTGTAATAACACACCTGCCCTGGTACTCTCCCTGTAATAACACACCCGCCCTGGTACTCCCTGTAATAACACACCCGCCCTGGTACTCTCCCTGTAAAAACACATCCGCCCTGGTACTCTCCCTGTAATAACACACCCGCCCTGGTACTTTCTAATAACACACCTGCCCTGGTACCCTCCCTGTAATAACACACACGCCCTGGTACGTACTCTGTAATAACACACACGCCCTGCTACTTTCTAATAACACACCCGCCCTGCTACTTTCTAATAACACACCCGCCCTGGTACTCTCCCTATCGTAACACACCCACCCTGGTACTCTCCCTGTAATATCACACCCGCCCTGGTACTCCCTGTAATAACACACCCGCCCTGGTACTTTTTAATAACACACCTGCCCTGGTACCCTCCCTGTAATAACACACCCACCCTGCTACGTACTCTGTAATAACACACACGCCCTCCTACTTTCTAATAACACACCCGCCCTGGTACCCTCCCTGTAATAACACACCCGCCCTGGTACTCTCCCTGAAATAACACACCCGTCCTGGTACTCTCCCTGAAATAACACACCCGCCCTGGTGCTCTCTGTAATAACACACCCGCCCTGGTACTCTCCCTGTAATATCCCACCCGCCCTGGTACTCTCCCTGTACTAACACACCCGTCCTGGTACTCTCCCTGTAATAACACACCCGCCCTGGTACTCTCCCTGTACTAACACACCCGTCCTGGTACTCTCCCTGTAATAACACACCCGCCCTGGTACTCTCCCTGTAATAACACACCCGCCCTGGTACTCTCCCTGTAATAACACATCCGCCCTGGTACCCTCCCTGAAATAACCCACCCACCCTGGTACCCTCCCTGAAATAACACACCCGCCCTGGTACTCTCCTGTAATAACCCACCCACCCTGGTACTCTCCCTGAAATAACACACCCGCCCTGGTATTCACCCTGTAATAACACACCCGCCCTGGTACTTTCCAATAACACACCCGTCCTGGTACCCTCCCTGTAATAACACACCCGCCCTGGTACTCTCCCTATAACAACACACCCGCCCTGGTACTCTCCCTGTACCAACACACCCGTCCTGGTACTCTCCCTGTAATAACACACCCACCCTGGTACTCTCCCTGTAATAACACATCCGCCATGGTACTCTCTCTGTAATAACACACCCGCCCTGGTACTCTCCCTGTAATAACACACCCACCCTGGTACTCTCCCTGTAATAACACACCTGCCCTGGTACTCTCCCAGTAATAACACACCCACCCTGGTACTCTCCCTGTAATAACACACCCGCCCTGGTACTCTCCCTGTAATAACACACCCGCCCTGGTACTCTCTGAAATAACACACCCGCCCTGGTACTCTCCTGTAATAACACACACGCCCTGGTACTGTCTATAATAACACACCCACCCTGGTACTCTCCCTGTAATAACACACCCGCCCTGGTACTCTCTGAAATAACACACCCGCCCTGGTACTCACCCTGTAATAACACACCCGCCCTGGTACTCTCCTGTAATAACACACACGCCCTGGTACTCACCCTGTAATAACACACCCGCCCTGGTACTCTCCTGTAATAACACACACGCCCTGGTATTCACCCTGTAATAACACACCCGCCCTGCTACTTTCTAATAACACACCCGCCCTGGTACCCTCCCTGTAATAACACACCCGCCCTGGTACTGTCTATAATAACACACCCACCCTGGTACTCTCCCTGTAATAACACACACGCCCTGGTACTCTCGCTGTAATAACACACCCGCCCTGGTACTCTCCCTGAAATAACACACCCGCCCCGGTACTCTCCCTGAAATAACACACCCGCCCTGGTACTCTCCCTGTAATAACACATCCGCCCTGGTACTCTCCCTGTAATAACACAACCGCCCTCGTAATCTCTGTGTAATAACACACCCGCCCTGGTACTTTCTAATAACACACCCGCCCTGGTACCCTCCCTGTAATAACACACCCGCCCTGGTACTCTCCCTGTAATAACCCACCCGCCCTGGTACTCTCCCTGAAATAACACACCCACCCTGGTACTCTCCCTGTAATAATACACCCGCCCGGATACTCTCTCTGTAATAACACACCTGCCCTGGTACTGTCTGTAATAACACACCCGCCCTGGTACTCTCTCTGTAATAACACACACGCCCTGCTACTTTCTAATAACACACCCGCCCTGCTACCCTCCCTGTAATAACACACCCGCCCTGGTACTCTCCCTGTACTAACACACCCGTCCTGGTACTCTCCCTGTAATAACACACCCGCCCTGGTACTCTCCCTGTAATAACACACCCACCCTGGTACTCTCTGTAATAACACACCCGCCCTGCTACTCTCCCTATAATAACACACCCGCCCTGGTACTCTCCCTGTAATATCACACCCGCCCTGGTACTCTCTCTGTAATAACACACCCATCCCAGTACTCTCCCTGTAATAACACACCCGCCCTGGTACTCTCCCTGCAATAACACACCCACCCTGGTACTCTCCCATTAATAACACACCCGCCCTGGTACTCTCCCTGTAATAACACACCTGCCCTGGTACTCTCCCTGTAATAACACACCCACCCTGGTACTCTCCCTGTAATAACACACCTGCCCTGGTACTCTCCCTGTAATAACACACCCGCCCTGGTACTCCCTGTAATAACACACCCGCC
This sequence comes from Somniosus microcephalus, assembly GCF_052327205.1. Lineage (NCBI taxonomy): Eukaryota > Metazoa > Chordata > Chondrichthyes > Squaliformes > Somniosidae > Somniosus > Somniosus microcephalus. Next base: position 68,000,295 of record NC_141009.1, read on the forward strand.
CTGGTACTCCCTGTAATAACACACACGCCCTGGTACGTACTCTGTAATAACACACACGCCCTGCTACTTTCTAATAATACACCCGCCCTGCTACTTTCTAATAACACACACGCCCTGGTACCCTCCCTGTAATAACACACCCGCCCTGGTACTCTCCCTACAGTAACACACCCACCCTGGTACTCTCCCTGTAATATTACACCCGCCCTGGTACTCTCCCTGTAATATCACACCCGCCCTGGTACTCCCTGTAATAACACACCCGCCCTGGTACTTTCTAATAACACACCTGCCCTGGTACCCTCCCTGTAATAACACACCCGCCCTGGTACTCTCCCTATAGTAACACACCCACTCTGGTACTCTCCCTGTAATAACACACCCACCCTGGTACTCTCCCTGTAATAACACACCCGCCATGGTACTCTCTGTAATAACACACCCGCCCTGCCACTCTCCTGTAATAACCCACCCACCCTGGTACTCTCCCTGAAATAACACACCCACCCTGGTACTCTCCCTGTAATAACACACCCGCCCTGGTACTCTCCCTGTACTAACACACCCGTCCTGGTACTCTCCCTGTAATAACCCACCCGCCCTGGTACGTACTCTGTAATAACACACACGCCCTGGTACGTACTCTGTAATAACACACCCGCCCTGCTACTTTCTAATAACACACCCGCCCTGGTACTCTCCCTATAATAACACACCCGCCCTGGTACTCTCCCTGTAATATCACACCCGCCCTGGTACTGTCAATAATAACACACCCACCCTGGTACTCTGCTGTAATAACACACACGCCCTGGTACTCTCCCTGTAATAACACAACCGCCCTCGTAATCTCCGTGTAATAACACACCCGCCCTGGTACTCTCCCTATAATAACACACCCGCCCTGGAACTCTCCCTGTAATAACCCACCCGCCCTGGTACTCTCCTGTAATAACCCACCCACGCTGGTACTCTCCCTGAAATAACACACCCACCCTGGTACTCTCCTGTAATAACCCACCCGCCCTGGTACTCTCCTGTAATAACCCACCCACCCTGGTACTCTCCCTGAAATAACACACCCACCCTGGTACTCTCCCTGAAATAACACACCCACCCTGGTACTCTCCTGTAATAACCCACCCACCCTGGTACTCTCCCTGAAATAACACACCCACCCTGGTACTCTCCCTGAAATAATACACCCGCCCTGGTACTCTCCTGTAATAACCCACCCACCCTGGTACTCTCCCTGTAATAACCCACCCACCCTGGTACTCTCCCTGAAATAACACACCCGCCCTGGTATTCACCCTGTAATAACACACCCGCCCTGGTACTTTCCAATAACACACCCGCCCTGGTACCCTCCCTGTAATAACACACTCGTCCTGGTACTCTCCCTATAATAACACACCCGCCCTGGTACTCTCCCTGTAATAACACATCCGCCATGGTACTTTCTCTGTAATAACACACCCGCCCTGGTACTCTCCCAGTAATAACACACCCACCCTGGTACTCTCTGAAATAACACACCCGCCCTGGTACTCACGCTGTAATAACACACCCGCCCTGGTACTCTCCTGTAATAACACACACGCCCTGGTACTGTCTATAATAACCCACCCACCCTGGTACTCTCCCTGAAATAACACACCCGCCCTGGTATTCACCCTGTAATAACACACCCGCCCTGCTACTTTCTAATAACACACCCGCCCTGGCACCCTCCCTGTAATAACACACCCGCCCTGGTACTGTCTATAATAACACACCCACCCTGGTTCTCTCCCTGTAATAACACACCCGCCCTGGTACTCTCCCTGAAATAACACACCCGCCCCGGTACTCTCCCTGAAATAACACACCCGCCCTCGTAATCTCCGTGCAATAACACACCCGCCCTGGTACTTTCTAATAACACACCCACCCTGGTACTCTCCCTGTAATAACACACCTGCCCTGCTACTTTCTAATAACACACCCGCCCTGGTACTCTCCCTGTACGAACACACCCGTCCTGGTACTCTCCCTGTAATAACACACCCGCCCTGGTACTCTCCCTGTAATAACACACCCACCCTGGTACTCTCCTGTAATAACCCACCCGCCCTGGTACTCTCCCTGAAATAACACACCCACCCTGGTACTCTCCCTATAATAACACACCCGCCCTGGTACTCTCCCTGTAATATCACACCCGCCCTGGTACTCTCTCTGTAATAACACACCCATCCCAGTACTCTCCCTGTAATAACACACACGCCCTGCTACTTTCTAATAATACACCCGCCCTGCTACTTTCTAATAACACACACGCCCTGGTACCCTCCCTGTAATAACACACCCGCCCTGGTACTCTCCCTATAGTAACACACCCACCCTGGTGCTCTCCCTGTAATATCACACCCGCCCTGGTACTCTCCCTGTAATATCACACCCGCCCTGGTACTCCCTGTAATAACACACCCGCCCTGGTACTTTCTAATAACACACCCGCCCTGGTACCCTCCCTGTAATAACACACCCGCCCTGGTACTCTCCCTATAGTAACACACCCACTCTGGTACTCTCCCTGTAATAACACACCCACCCTGGTACTCTCCCTGTAATAACACACCCGCCATGGTACTCTCTGTAATAACACACCCGCCCTGCCACTCTCCTGTAATAACCCACCCGCCCTGGTACTCTCCCTGAAATAACACACCCACCCTGGTACTCTCCCTGAAATAACACACCCGCCCTGGTGCTCTCTGTAATAACCCACCCGCCCTGGTACTCTCCTGTAATAACACACCCACCCTGGTACTCTCCCTGAAATAACACACCCGCCCTGGTACTCTCCCTGTAATAACCCACCCGCCCTGGTACTCTCCCTATAATAACACACCCGCCCTGGTACTCTCCCTGTAATAACACACCCGCACTGGTACTCTCCCTGTACTAACACACCCGTCCTGGTACTCTCCCTGTAATAACACACCCGCCCTGGTACTCCCTGTAATAATACACCCGCCCTGGTATTCTCCCTGAAATAACACACCCGCCATGGTACTCTCCCTGGAATAACCCACCCGCCCTGGTACGTACTCTGTAATAACACACCCGCCCTGGTACTCTCCCTATAATAACACACCCGCCCTGGTACTCTCCCTGTAATATCACACCCGCCCTGGTACTGTCAATAATAACACACCCACCCTGGTACTCTGCTGTAATAACACACACGCCCTGGTACTCTCCCTGTAACAACACAACCGCCCTCGTAATCTCCGTGTAATAACACACCCGCCCTGGAACTCTCCCTGTAATAACCCACCCGCCCTGGTACTCTCCCTGAAATAACACACCCGCCCTGGTACTCTCCCTGAAATAACACACCCGCCCTGGTACTCTCCCTGCAATAACACATCCGCCCTGGTAATCTCCGTGTAGTAACACACCCGCCCTGTTACTTTCTAATAACACACCCACCCTGGTACTCTCCCTGTACGAACACACCCGCCCTGGTACTCTCCCTGTACTAACACACCCGTCCTGGTACTCTCCCTGTAATATCACACCCGCCCTGGTACTGTCTCTGTAATAACACACCCACCCCAGTACTCTCCCTGTAATAACACACCCGCCCTGGTACTCTCCCTGTAATATCACACCAGCCCTGGCACTCTCCCTGTAATAACACACCCGCCCTGGTACTCTCCCTGTAATAACACACCCGCCCTGGTACTTCCTAATAACACACCCGCCCTGGTACTTTCTAATAACACACCCGCCCTGGTACTCTCCCTGTAATAACACACCAGCCTGGTACTCTCCCTGTAATAACACACCCGCCATGGTACTCTCCCTGTAATAACACACCCGCCATGGTACTCTCCCTGTCATAACACACCCACCCTGGTACTCTCCCGATAGTAACACACCCACCCTGGTACTCTCCCTGTAATATCACACCCGCCCTGGTACTCTCCCTATAGTAACACACCCGCCCTGGTACTCTCCCTATAGTAACACACCCGCCCTGGTACTCTCCCTGTAATATCACACCCGCCCTGGTACTCCCTATAGTAACACACCCGCCCTGGTACTCTCCTGTAATAACACACCCACCCTGGTACTCTCCCTGAAATAACACACCCGCCCTGGTACTCTCCCTGTAATAACCCACCCGCCCTGGTACTCTCCCTGTAATAACACACCCACCCTGGTGCTCTCTGTAATAACCCACCCGCCCTGGTACTCTCCTGTAATAACACACCCACCCTGGTACTCTCCCTGAAATAACACACCCGCCCTGGTACTCTCCCTGTAATAACCCACCCGCCCTGGTACTCTCCTGTAATAACACACCCACCCTGGTACTCTCCCTGAAATAACACACCCGCCCTGGTACTCTCCTGTAATAACCCACCCACCCTGGTACTCTCCCTGAAATAACACACCCGCCCTGGTATTCACCCTGTAATAACACACCCGCCCTGGTACCCTCCCTGTAATAACACACCCGCCCTGGTACTCTCCCTGTACCAACACACCCGTCCTGGTACTCTCCCTGTAATAACACATCCGCCATGGTACTCTCTCTGTAATAACACACCCGCCCTGGTACTCTCCCAGTAATAACACACCCACCCTGGTACTCTCCCTGTAATAACACACCCGCCCTGCTACTTTCTAATAACACACCCGCCCTGGTACTCTCCCTGTAATAACGCACCTGCCCTGGTACTCTCCCTGTAATAACACACCCACCCTGGTACTCTCCCTGTAATAACACATCCGCCATGGTACTCTCTCTGTAATAACACACCCGCCCTGTTACTCTCCCTGTAATAACACACCCGCCCTGGTACTCTCCCTGTAATAACACACCCGCCCTGGTACTCTCCTGTAATAACACGCACGCCCTGGTACTCTCCCTGTAATAACACACCCGCCCTGGTACTCTCCTGTAATAACACACACGCCCTGGTACTCTCCCTGTAATAACACACCCGCCCTGGTACTCTCTGAAATAACACACCCGCCCTGGTACTCACCCTGTAATAACACACCCGCCCTGGTACTCTCCTGTAATAACACACACGCCCTGGTACTGTCTATAATAACCCACCCACCCTGGTACTCTCCCTGAAATAACACACCCGCCCTGCTATTTTCTAATAACACACCCGCCCTGGTACCCTCCCTGTAATAACACACCCGCCCTGGTACTGTCTATAATAACACACCCACCCTGGTACTCTCCCTGTAATAACACACCTGCCGTGGTACTCATCTGTAATAACCCACCCGCCCTGGTACTCTCCCTGAAATAACACACCCGCCCCGGTACTCTCCCTGAAATAACACACCCGCCCCGGTACTCTCCCTGTAATAACCCACCCGCCCTGGTACGTACTCTGTAATAACACACACGCCCTGGTACGTACTCTGTAATAACACACCCGCCCTGCTACTTTCTAATAACACACCCGCCCTGGTACTCTCCCTATAATAACACACCCGCCCTGGTACTCTCCCTGTAATATCACACCCGCCCTGGTACTGTCAATAATAACACACCCACCCTGGTACTCTGCTGTAATAACACACACGCCCTGGTACTCTCCCTGTAATAACACAACCGCCCTCGTAATCTCCGTGTAATAACACACCCGCCCTGGTACTCTCCCTATAATAACACACCCGCCCTGGAACTCTCCCTGTAATAACCCACCCGCCCTGGTACTCTCCTGTAATAACCCACCCACGCTGGTACTCTCCCTGAAATAACACACCCACCCTGGTACTCTCCTGTAATAACCCACCCGCCCTGGTACTCTCCTGTAATAACCCACCCACCCTGGTACTCTCCCTGAAATAACACACCCACCCTGGTACTCTCCCTGAAATAACACACCCACCCTGGTACTCTCCTGTAATAACCCACCCACCCTGGTACTCTCCCTGAAATAACACACCCACCCTGGTACTCTCCCTGAAATAATACACCCGCCCTGGTACTCTCCTGTAATAACCCACCCACCCTGGTACTCTCCCTGTAATAACCCACCCACCCTGGTACTCTCCCTGAAATAACACACCCGCCCTGGTATTCACCCTGTAATAACACACCCGCCCTGGTACTTTCCAATAACACACCCGCCCTGGTACCCTCCCTGTAATAACACACTCGTCCTGGTACTCTCCCTATAATAACACACCCGCCCTGGTACTCTCCCTGTAATAACACATCCGCCATGGTACTTTCTCTGTAATAACACACCCGCCCTGGTACTCTCCCAGTAATAACACACCCACCCTGGTACTCTCTGAAATAACACACCCGCCCTGGTACTCACGCTGTAATAACACACCCGCCCTGGTACTCTCCTGTAATAACACACACGCCCTGGTACTGTCTATAATAACCCACCCACCCTGGTACTCTCCCTGAAATAACACACCCGCCCTGGTATTCACCCTGTAATAACACACCCGCCCTGCTACTTTCTAATAACACACCCGCCCTGGCACCCTCCCTGTAATAACACACCCGCCCTGGTACTGTCTATAATAACACACCCACCCTGGTTCTCTCCCTGTAATAACACACCCGCCCTGGTACTCTCCCTGAAATAACACACCCGCCCCGGTACTCTCCCTGAAATAACACACCCGCCCTCGTAATCTCCGTGCAATAACACACCCGCCCTGGTACTTTCTAATAACACACCCACCCTGGTACTCTCCCTGTAATAACACACCTGCCCTGCTACTTTCTAATAACACACCCGCCCTGGTACTCTCCCTGTACGAACACACCCGTCCTGGTACTCTCCCTGTAATAACACACCCACCCTGGTACTCTCCCTGAAATAATACACCCGCCCTGGTACTCTCCTGTAATAACCCACCCACCCTGGTACTCTCCCTGTAATAACCCACCCACCCTGGTACTCTCCCTGAAATAACACACCCGCCCTGGTATTCACCCTGTAATAACACACCCGCCCTGGTACTTTCCAATAACACACCCGCCCTGGTACCCTCCCTGTAATAACACACTCGTCCTGGTACTCTCCCTATAATAACACACCCGCCCTGGTACTCTCCCTGTAATAACACATCCGCCATGGTACTTTCTCTGTAATAACACACCCGCCCTGGTACTCTCCCAGTAATAACACACCCACCCTGGTACTCTCTGAAATAACACACCCGCCCTGGTACTCACGCTGTAATAACACACCCGCCCTGGTACTCTCCTGTAATAACACACACGCCCTGGTACTGTCTATAATAACCCACCCACCCTGGTACTCTCCCTGAAATAACACACCCGCCCTGGTATTCACCCTGTAATAACACACCCGCCCTGCTACTTTCTAATAACACACCCGCCCTGGCACCCTCCCTGTAATAACACACCCGCCCTGGTACTGTCTATAATAACACACCCACCCTGGTTCTCTCCCTGTAATAACACACCCGCCCTGGTACTCTCCCTGAAATAACACACCCGCCCCGGTACTCTCCCTGAAATAACACACCCGCCCTCGTAATCTCCGTGCAATAACACACCCGCCCTGGTACTTTCTAATAACACACCCACCCTGGTACTCTCCCTGTAATAACACACCTGCCCTGCTACTTTCTAATAACACACCCGCCCTGGTACTCTCCCTGTACGAACACACCCGTCCTGGTACTCTCCCTGTAATAACACACCCGCCCTGGTACTCTCCCTGTAATAACACACCCACCCTGGTACTCTCCTGTAATAACCCACCCGCCCTGGTACTCTCCCTGAAATAACACACCCACCCTGGTACTCTCCCTATAATAACACACCCGCCCTGGTACTCTCCCTGTAATATCACACCCGCCCTGGTACTCTCTCTGTAATAACACACCCATCCCAGTACTCTCCCTGTAATAACACACACGCCCTGCTACTTTCTAATAATACACCCGCCCTGCTACTTTCTAATAACACACACGCCCTGGTACCCTCCCTGTAATAACACACCCGCCCTGGTACTCTCCCTATAGTAACACACCCACCCTGGTGCTCTCCCTGTAATATCACACCCGCCCTGGTACTCTCCCTGTAATATCACACCCGCCCTGGTACTCCCTGTAATAACACACCCGCCCTGGTACTTTCTAATAACACACCCGCCCTGGTACCCTCCCTGTAATAACACACCCGCCCTGGTACTCTCCCTATAGTAACACACCCACTCTGGTACTCTCCCTGTAATAACACACCCACCCTGGTACTCTCCCTGTAATAACACACCCGCCATGGTACTCTCTGTAATAACACACCCGCCCTGCCACTCTCCTGTAATAACCCACCCGCCCTGGTACTCTCCCTGAAATAACACACCCACCCTGGTACTCTCCCTGAAATAACACACCCGCCCTGGTGCTCTCTGTAATAACCCACCCGCCCTGGTACTCTCCTGTAATAACACACCCACCCTGGTACTCTCCCTGAAATAACACACCCGCCCTGGTACTCTCCCTGTAATAACCCACCCGCCCTGGTACTCTCCCTATAATAACACACCCGCCCTGGTACTCTCCCTGTAATAACACACCCGCACTGGTACTCTCCCTGTACTAACACACCCGTCCTGGTACTCTCCCTGTAATAACACACCCGCCCTGGTACTCCCTGTAATAATACACCCGCCCTGGTATTCTCCCTGAAATAACACACCCGCCATGGTACTCTCCCTGGAATAACCCACCCGCCCTGGTACGTACTCTGTAATAACACACCCGCCCTGGTACTCTCCCTATAATAACACACCCGCCCTGGTACTCTCCCTGTAATATCACACCCGCCCTGGTACTGTCAATAATAACACACCCACCCTGGTACTCTGCTGTAATAACACACACGCCCTGGTACTCTCCCTGTAACAACACAACCGCCCTCGTAATCTCCGTGTAATAACACACCCGCCCTGGAACTCTCCCTGTAATAACCCACCCGCCCTGGTACTCTCCCTGAAATAACACACCCGCCCTGGTACTCTCCCTGAAATAACACACCCGCCCTGGTACTCTCCCTGCAATAAAACATCCGCCCTGGTAATCTCCGTGTAGTAACACACCCGCCCTGTTACTTTCTAATAACACACCCACCCTGGTACTCTCCCTGTACGAACACACCCGCCCTGGTACTCTCCCTGTACTAACACACCCGTCCTGGTACTCTCCCTGTAATATCACACCCGCCCTGGTACTGTCTCTGTAATAACACACCCACCCCAGTACTCTCCCTGTAATAACACACCCGCCCTGGTACTCTCCCTGTAATATCACACCAGCCCTGGCACTCTCCCTGTAATAACACACCCGCCCTGGTACTCTCCCTGTAATAACACACCCGCCCTGGTACTTCCTAATAACACACCCGCCCTGGTACTTTCTAATAACACACCCGCCCTGGTACTCTCCCTGTAATAACACACCAGCCTGGTACTCTCCCTGTAATAACACACCCGCCATGGTACTCTCCCTGTAATAACACACCCGCCATGGTACTCTCCCTGTCATAACACACCCACCCTGGTACTCTCCCGATAGTAACACACCCACCCTGGTACTCTCCCTGTAATATCACACCCGCCCTGGTACTCTCCCTATAGTAACACACCCGCCCTGGTACTCTCCCTATAGTAACACACCCGCCCTGGTACTCTCCCTGTAATATCACACCCGCCCTGGTACTCCCTATAGTAACACACCCGCCCTGGTACTCTCCTGTAATAACACACCCACCCTGGTACTCTCCCTGAAATAACACACCCGCCCTGGTACTCTCCCTGTAATAACCCACCCGCCCTGGTACTCTCCCTGTAATAACACACCCACCCTGGTGCTCTCTGTAATAACCCACCCGCCCTGGTACTCTCCTGTAATAACACACCCACCCTGGTACTCTCCCTGAAATAACACACCCGCCCTGGTACTCTCCCTGTAATAACCCACCCGCCCTGGTACTCTCCTGTAATAACACACCCACCCTGGTACTCTCCCTGAAATAACACACCCGTCCTGGTACTCTCCCTGTAATAACACACCCGCCCTGGTACTCTCCCTGTAACAACACACCCGCCCTGGTACTCTCCTGTAATAACCCACCCACCCTGGTACTCTCCCTGAAATCACACACCCACCCTGGTACTCTCCCTGTAATAACACACCCGCCCTGGTACTCTCCTGTAATAACCCACCCACCCTGGTACTCTCCCTGAAATAACACACCCGCCCTGGTATTCACCCTGTAATAACACACCCGCCCTGGTACCCTCCCTGTAATAACACACCCGCCCTGGTACTCTCCCTGTACCAACACACCCGTCCTGGTACTCTCCCTGTAATAACACATCCGCCATGGTACTCTCTCTGTAATAACACACCCGCCCTGGTACTCTCCCAGTAATAACACACCCACCCTGGTACTCTCCCTGTAATAACACACCCGCCCTGCTACTTTCTAATAACACACCCGCCCTGGTACTCTCCCTGTAATAACGCACCTGCCCTGGTACTCTCCCTGTAATAACACACCCACCCTGGTACTCTCCCTGTAATAACACATCCGCCATGGTACTCTCTCTGTAATAACACACCCGCCCTGTTACTCTCCCTGTAATAACACACCCGCCCTGGTACTCTCCCTGTAATAACACACCCGCCCTGGTACTCTCCTGTAATAACACGCACGCCCTGGTACTCTCCCTGTAATAACACACCCGCCCTGGTACTCTCCTGTAATAACACACACGCCCTGGTACTCTCCCTGTAATAACACACCCGCCCTGGTACTCTCTGAAATAACACACCCGCCCTGGTACTCACCCTGTAATAACACACCCGCCCTGGTACTCTCCTGTAATAACACACACGCCCTGGTACTGTCTATAATAACCCACCCACCCTGGTACTCTCCCTGAAATAACACACCCGCCCTGCTATTTTCTAATAACACACCCGCCCTGGTACCCTCCCTGTAATAACACACCCGCCCTGGTACTGTCTATAATAACACACCCACCCTGGTACTCTCCCTGTAATAACACACCTGCCGTGGTACTCATCTGTAATAACCCACCCGCCCTGGTACTCTCCCTGAAATAACACACCCGCCCCGGTACTCTCCCTGAAATAACACACCCGCCCTGGTACTCTCCCTGTAATAACACATCCGCCCTGGTACTCTCCCTGTAATAACACAACCGCCCTCGTAATCTCCGTGTAATAACACACCCGCCCTGGTACTTTCTAATATCACACCCGCCCTGGTACTCTCTCTGTAATAACACACCCGCCCTGGTACTCTCCCTGTAATAACCCACCCGCCCTGGTACTCTCCCTGAAATAACACACCCACCCTGGTACTCTCCCTGTAATAATACACCCGCCCGGATACTCTCTCTGTAATAACACACCTGCCCTGGTACTGTCTGTAATAACACATCCGCCCAGGTACCCTCCCTGTAATAACACACCCGCCCTGGTACTCTCCCTGTACTGACACACCCGTCCTGGTACTCTCCCTGTAATAACACACCCGCCCTGGTACTCTCCCTGTAATAACACACCCACCCTGGTACTCTCCTGTAATAACCCACCCGCCCTGGTACTCTCCCTGAAATAACACACCCGCCCTGGTACTCTCCCTGTACTAACACACCCGTCCTGGTACTCTCCCTGTAATATCACACCCGCCCTGGTACACTCTCTGTAATAACACACCCAACCCAGTACTCTCCCTGTAATAACACACCCGCCCTGGTACTCTCCCGGCAATAACACACCCGCCCTGGTACTCTCCCTGTAATAACACACCCGCACTGGTACTCTCCCATGAATAACACACCCGCCCTGGTACTCTCCCTGTAATAACACACCCGCACTGTTACTCTCCCTGTAATAACACATCCGCCCTGGTACCCTCCCTGAAATAACCGACCCGCCCTGGTACTCTCCCTGAAATAACACACCCGCCCTGGTACTCTCCCTGTAATAACACACCCACCCTGGTACTCTCCCTGTAACAACACACCCGCCCTGGTACTCTCCTGTAATAACACACCCGCCATGGTACTTTCTAACAACACACCCGCCCTGGTACTCTGCTGTAATAACACACACGCCCTGGTACTCTCCCTGTAATAACACAACCGCCCTCGTAATCTCCGTGTAATAACACACCCGCCCTGGTACTTTCTAATAACACACCCGCCCTGGTACTCTCCCTATATCAACACACCCGCCCTGGAACTCTCCCTGTAATAACCCACCCGCCCTGGTACTCTCCCTGAAATAACACACCCGCCCTGGTACTCTCCCTGTAATAACACATCCGCCCTGGTAATCTCCGTGTAGTAACACACCCGCCCTGTTACTTTCTAATAACACACCCACCCTGGTACTCTCCCTGTACTAACACACCCGTCCAGGTACTCTCCCTGTAATATCACACCCGCCCTGGTACTGTCTCTGTAATAACACACCCACCCTGGTACTTCCTAATAACACACCCACCCTGGTACTTCCTAATAACACACCCGCCCTGGTACTTTCTAATAACACACCCGCCCTGGTACTTCCTAATAACACACCCGCCCTGGTACTTCCTAATAACACACCCGCCCTGGTACTTTCTAATAACACACCCGCCCTGGTACTCTCCCTGTAATAACACACCCGCCATGGTAATCTCCCTGTAATAACACACCCGCCATGGTACTCTCTGTAATAACAACTCCGCCCTGGTACTGTCCCCGTAATAACACCCCCCCTGGTACTCTCTGTAATAACACACTCACCCTGGTACTCTCCCTGTAATAACACACCCGCCCTGGTCCTCTCCCTGTAATAACACACCCACCCTGGTACTCTCTGTAATAACACACTCGCCCTGGTACTCTCCCTGTAATAACTCACCCGCCCTGGTACTGTCCCTGTAATAACACACCCGCCCTGGTACTCTCCCTGTAATGACACACCCGCCCTGGTAGTCTCCCTGTAATAACAGACCCGCCCTGGTCCTCTGCCTGTAATAACACACCCACCCTGGTACTCTCCCTGTAATAACACTCCGGCCCTGGTAATCTCCCTATAATAACACCCCCGCCCCGGTACTCTCCCTGTAATAACACCCCCGCCAAGGTACCCTCTGTAATAACACACGCACCCTGGTGCTCTCCCTGTAATAACACCCCGGCCCTGGTACTCTCCCTGAAATAACACACCTGCCCTGGTACTCTCCCTGTAATAACACACCCGCCCTGGTACTCCCTGTAATAACACACCTGCCCTGGTACCCTCCCTGTAATAACACACACGCCCTGGTACGTACTCTGTAATAACACACACGCCCTGCTTCTTTCTAATAACACACCCGCCCTGGTACCCTCCCTGTAATAACACACCCACCCTGGTACTCTCCCTGAAATAACACACCCGCCCTGGTACTCTCCCTGTAATATCCCACCCGCCCTGGTACTCTCCCTGTACTAACACACCCGTCCTGGTACTCTCCCTGTAATAACACACCCGCCCTGGTACTCTCCCTGTAATAACACACCCGCCCTGGTACTCTCCCTGTAATAACACATCCGCCCTGGTACCCTCCCTGAAATAACCCACCCACCCTGGTACCCTCCCTGAAATAACACACCCGCCCTGGTACTCTCCTGTAATAACCCACCCACCCTGGTACTCTCCCTGAAATAACACACCCGCCCTGGTATTCACCCTGTAATAACACACCCGCCCTGGTACTTTCCAATAACACACCCGCCCTGGTACCCTCCCTGTAATAACACACCCGCCCTGGTACTCTCCCTATAACAACACACCCGCCCTGGTACTCTCCCTGTAATAACACACCCACCCTGGTACTCTCCCTGTAATAACACATCCGCCATGGTACTCTCTCTGTAATAACACACCCGCCCTGGTACTCTCCCTGTAATAACACATCCGCCATGGTACTCTCTCTGTAATAACACACCCGCCCTGGTACTCTCCCTGTAATAACACACCCACCCTGGTACTCTCCCTGTAATAACACACCCGCCCTGGTACTCTCCCAGTAATAACACACCCACCCTGGTACTCTCCCTGTAATAACACACCCGCCCTGGTACCCTCCCTGAAATAACACACCCAACGTGGTACTCTCCTGTAGTAACACACCCGCCCTGGTACTCTCCCTGTAATAACACACCCGCCATGGTACTCTCCCTGTAATAACACACCCGTCCTGGTACACTCCCTGAAATAACACACCCGCCCTGGTACTCTCCCTGAAATAACACACCCACCCTGGTACTTTCCCTGAAATAACACACCCGCCCTGGTACTCTCCCTGTAATAACCGACCCGCACTGGTACTCTCCCTGTAATAACACACACGCCCTGGTACGTACTCCGTAATAACACAGCCGCCCTCGTAATCTCCGTGTAATAACACACCCGCCCTGGTACTTTCTAATAACACACCCGCCCTGGTACTCTCCCTATAATAACACACCCGCCCTGGTACTCTCCCTGTACTAACACAGCCGTCCTGGTACGTACTCTGTAATAACACACACGCCCTGGTACGTACTCTGTAATAACACACCCGCCCTGCTACTTTCTAATAACACACCCGCCCTGGTACCCTCCCTGTAATAACACACCGGCCCTGGTACTCTCCCTGTACTAACACACCCTCCCGGGTACTCTCTGTAATAACACACCCTCCCTGGTACTCTCTGTAATAACACACCGGCCCTGGTACTCTCCCTGCAATAACACACCCGCCCTGGTACTCCCCCTGCAATAACACACCCACCCTGGTACTCTCCCTGTCATAACACACCCGCCCTGGTACTCTCCCTGTAATAACACAACCGCCCTCGTAATCTCCGTGTAATAACACACCCGCCCTGGTACTCTCCCTGTAATAACACAACCGCCCTCGTAATCTCCCTGTAATAACACACCCGCCCTGGTATTCTCCCTGCAATAACACAGCCACCCTGGTACTCTCCCTATAATAACACACCCGCCCTGGTACTCTCCCTGTAATAACACACCCGCCCTGGTACTCTCCCTGAAATAACACACCCGCCCTGGTACTCTCTGTAATAACACACCCACCCTGGTACTCTCCCTGTAATAACACAACCGCCCTCGTAATCTCCCTGTAATAACACACCCGCCCTGGTATTCTCCCTGCAATAACACAGCCACCCTGGTACTCTCCCTATAATAACACACCCGCCCTGGTACTCTCCCTGTAATAACACACCCGCCCTGGTACTCTCCCTGAAATAACACACCCGCCCTGGTACTCTCTGTAATAACACACCCGCCATGGTACTTTCTAACAACACACCCGCCCTGGTACTCTCCCTGTAATAACACACCCGCCCTGGTACTTTCCAATAACACACCTGCCCTGGTACCCTCCCTGAAATAACACACCCGCCCTGGTACTCTCCCTGTAATAACCCACCCGCCCTGGTACGCTCCCTGTATTAACACACCCGCCATGGTACTCTCCTGTAATAACACACACGCCCTGGTACTCTCCTGTAATAACACACACGCCCTGGTACTCTCCCTGTAATAACCCACACCCCCGGTACTCTCTGCAATAACCCACCCGCCCTGGTACTCTCCCTGTAATAACACACCCACCCTGGTACTCTCCCTGTAACAACACACCCGCCCTGGTACTCTCCTGTAATAACACACCCGCCATGGTACTTTCTAACAACACACCCGCCCTGGTACTCTCCCTGTAATAACACAACCGCCCTCGAAATCTCCGTGTAATAACCCACCCGCCCTGGTGCTCTGCCTGAAATAACACACCCGCCCTGGTACTCTCCCTGTAATAACCCATCCGCCCTGGTACGCTCCTGTAATAACACACACGCCCTGGTACTCTCCCTGTCGTAACACACCCGCCCTGGTACTCTCCCTGTAATAACCCACCCGCCCTGGTACGTACTCTGTAATAACACACACGCCCTGGTACGTACTCTGTAATAACACACCCGCCCTGCTACTTTCTAATAACACACCCGCCCTGCTACTTTCTAATAACACACCCGCCCTGGTACTCTCCCTATAATAACACACCCGCCCTGGTACTCTCCCTGTAATAACACAACCGCCCTCGTAATCTCCGTGTAATAACACACCCGCCCTGGTACTTTCTAATAACACACCCGCCCTGGTACCCTCCCTGTAATAACACACCCACCCTGGTTCTCTCCCTATAATAACACACCTGCCCTGGTACTCTCCCTGTACTAACACACCCGTCCTGGTACTCTCCCTGTAATAACACACCCGCCCTGGTACTCTCCCTGAAATAACACACCCACCCTGGTACTCTCCCTGTACTAACACACCCGTCCTGGTACTCTCCCTGTACTAACACACCCGTCCTGGTACTCTCCCTGAAATAACACACCCACCCTGGTACTCTCCCATTAATAACACACCCGCCCTGGTACTCTCCCTGCAATAACACACCCACCCTGGTACTCTCCCTGTAATAACACACCCGCCCTGGTACTCTCCCTGTAATAACACACCCGCACTGGTACTCTCCCTGTAATAACACATCCGCCCTGGTACCCTCCCTGAAATATCACACCCGCCCTGGTACTGTCTCTGTAATAACACACCCACCCCAGGACTCTCCCTGTAATAACACACCCGCCCTGGTACTCTCCCTGTAATATCACACCAGCCCTGGTACTCTCCCTGTAATAACACACCCGCCCTGGTACTCTCCCTGTAATAACACACCCGCCCTGGTACTTCCTAATAACACACCCGCCCTGGTACTTTCTAATAACACACCCGCCCTGGTACTCTCCCAGTAATAACACACCCGCCATGGTACTCTCTGTAATAACAACTCCGCCCTGGTACTGTCCCCGTAATAACACCCCCCCTGGTACTCTCTGTAATAACACACTCACCCTGGTACTCTCCCTGTAATAACACACCCGCCCTGGTCCTCTCCCTGTAATAACACACCCACCCTGGTACTCTCTGTAATAACACACCCACCCTGGTACTCTCTGTAATAACACACCCGCCCTGGTACTCTCTGTAATAACACACCTGCCGTGGTACTCTCCCTGAAATAACACACCCACCCCGGTACTCTCCCTGAAATAACACCCCCGCCCTGGTACTCTCCCTGTAATAACACATCCGCCCTGGTACTCTCCCTGCAATAACACAACCGCCCTCGTACTCTCCCTGTAATAACCCACCCGCCCTGGTACTCTCACTGAAATAACACACCCACCCTGGTACTCTCCCTGTAATAATACACCCGCCCGGATACTCTCTGTAATAACACACCCGCCCTGGTCCTCTCCCTGTAATAACACACCCACCCTGGTACTCTCTGTAATAACACACTCGCCCTGGTACTCTCCCTGTAATAACTCACCCGCCCTGGTACTGTCCCTGTAATAACACACCCGCCCTGGTACTCTCCCTGTAATGACACACCCACCCTGGTACTCTCCCTGTAATAACACGCCGGCCCTGGTAATCTCCCTATAATAACACCCCCGCCCCGGTACTCTCCCTGTAATAACACCCCCGCCAAGGTACCCTCTGTAATAACACACGCACCCTGGTGCTCTCCCTGTAATAACACCCCGGCCCTGGTACTCTCCCTGAAATAACACACCTGCCCTGGTACTCTCCCTGTAATAACACACCCGCCCTGGTACTCCCTGTAATAACACACCTGCCCTGGTACCCTCCCTGTAATAACACACACGCCCTGGTACGTACTCTGTAATAACACACACGCCCTGGTACGTACTCTGTAATAACACACACGCCCTGCTTCTTTCTAATAACACACCCGCCCTGGTACCCTCCCTGTAATAACACACCCACCCTGGTACTCTCCCTGAAATAACACACCCGCCCTGGTACTCTCCCTGTAATATCCCACCCGCCCTGGTACTCTCCCTGTACTAACACACCCGTTCTGGTACTCTCCCTGTAATAACACACCCGCCCTGGTACTCTCCCTGTAATAACACACCCGCCCTGGTACTCTCCCTGTAATAACACATCCGCCCTGGTACCCTCCCTGAAATAACCCACCCACCCTGGTACCCTCCCTGAAATAACACACCCGCCCTGGTATTCACCCTGTAATAACACACCCGCCCTGGTACTTTCCAATAACACACCCGCCCTGGTACCCTCCCTGTAATAACACACCCGCCCTGGTACTCTCCCTATAACAACACACCCGCCCTGGTACTCTCCCTGTACCAACACACCCGTCCTGGCACTCTCCCTGTAATAACACACCCACCCTGGTACTCTCCCTGTAATAACACATCCGCCATGGTACTCTCTCTGTAATAACACACCCGCCCTGGTACTCTCCCTGTAATAACACACCCACCCTGGTACTCTCCCTGTAATAACACACCCGCCCTGGTACTCTCCCAGTAATAACACACCCACCCTGGTACTCTCCCTGTAATAACACACCCGCCCTGGTACCCTCCCTGAAATAACACACCCACCCTGGTACTCTCCTGTAGTAACACACCCGCCCTGGTACTCTCCCTGTAATAACACACCCGCCATGGTACTCTCCCTGTAATAACACACCCGTCCTGGTACACTCCCTGAAATAACACACCCGCCCTGGTACTCTCCCTGAAATAACACACTCACCCTGGTACTTTCCCTGAAATAACACACCCGCCCTGGTACTCTCCCTGTAATAACCGACCCGCCCTGGTACTCTCCCTGTAATAACACACACGCCCTGGTACGTACTCCGTAATAACACAACCGCCCTCGTAATCTCCGTGTAATAACACACCCGCCCTGGTACTTTCTAATAACACACCCGCCCTGTTACTCTCCCTATAATAACACACCCGCCCTGGTACTCTCCCTGTACTAACACAGCCGTCCTGGTACGTACTCTGTAATAACACACACGCCCTGGTACGTACTCTGTAATAACACACCCGCCCTGCTACTTTCTAATAACACACCCGCCCTGGTACCCTCCCTGTAATAACACACCGGCCCTGGTACTCTCCCTGTACTAACACACCCTCCCGGGTACTCTCTGTAATAACACACCCTCCCTGGTACTCTCTGTAATAACACACCGGCCCTGGTACTCTCCCTGCAATAACACACCCGCCCTGGTACTCCCCCTGCAATAACACACCCACCCTGGTACTCTCCCTGTAATAACACACCCGCCCTGGTACTCTCCCTGTAATAGCACACCCACCCTGGTACTCTCCCTGTAATAACACAACCGCCCTCGTAATCTCCGTGTAATAACACACCCGCCCTGGTACTCTCCCTGTAATAACACAACCGCCCTCGTAATCTCCCTGTAATAACACACCCGCCCTGGTATTCTCCCTGCAATAACACAGCCACCCTGGTACTCTCCCTATAATAACACACCCGCCCTGGTACTCTCCCTGTAATAACACACCCGCCCTGGTACTCTCCCTGTAATAACACACCCCCTGGTACTCTCTGTAATAACACACTCACCCTGGTACTCTCCTGTAATAACACACCCACCCTGGTATTCTCCCTGCAAGAACACACCCCCTGGTACTCTCCTGTAATAACACATCCACCCTGGTACTCTCCTGTAATAACACACCCACCCTGGTACTCTCCCTGTAATAACACACCCGCCCTGTTACTCTCCGTGCAATAACACACCCACCCCAGTACTCTCCCTGTAATAACAGACCCACCTGCTCCTCTCCCTGTAATAACACACCCACTCTGGTACTCCCTGTAATAACACCCCCCACCCTGGTACTCTCCCTGTAATAACACACCCACTCTGGTACTCCCTGTAATAACACCCCCCCCCGGTACTCTCCTGTAATAACACACCCACCCTGGTACTCTCTGAAATGACACACCCGCCCTGATACTCTCCCTGTAATAACACACCCGCCATGGAACTCTCTGTAATAACACACCCACCCTGGTACTGTCCCTATAATAACACACCCGTCCTGGTACTCTCTCTGTACTAACACACCCGCCCTGGTACTCTCCCTGTAATAACACACCCGCCCTGGTACTGTCCCTATAATAACCCACCCGCCCTGGTACTCTCCCTGAAATAACACAGCCGCCCTGGTACTCTCCCTGTAATAACCCACCCGCCCTGGTACACTCCCTGTAATAACACACCCACCCTGGTACTTTCTAATAACACACCCGCCGTGGTACCCTCCCTGTAATAACACACCCGCCCTGGTACTCTCCCTGTAATAACACACCCGCCCTGGTACCCTCCCTGTAATAACACACCCGCCCTGGGACTCTCCCTGTAATAACCTACCCGCCCTGGTACTCTCCCTGCAATAACACACCCGCCCTGGTACTCTCCCTGTAATAACACACCCGCCCTGGTACTCTCCCTGTAATAACACACCCGCCCTGGTACCCTCCCTCTAATAACACACCCGCCCTGGTACTCTCCCTGTAATAACACACCCGCCCTGGTACTCTCCCTGTAATAACACACCCGCCCCGCTACTTTCTAATAACACACCCGCCCTGCTACTTTCTAATAACACACCCGCCCTGCTACCCTCCCTGTAATATCACACGCACCCTGGTACTGTCTATAATAACACACCCGCCATGGTTCTCTCTGTAATAACACACCCACCCTGGTACTCTCCCTGTAATAACACAACCGCCCTCGTAATCTCCCTGTAATAACACACCCGCCCTGGTATTCTCCCTGCAATAACACAGCCACCCTGGTACTCTCCCTATAATAACACACCCGCCCTCGTAATCTCCGTGTAATAACACACCCGCCCTGGTACTCTCCCTGTAATAACACAACCGCCCTCGTAATCTCCCTGTAATAACACACCCGCCCTGGTATTCTCCCTGCAATAACACAGCCACCCTGGTACTCTCCCTATAATAACACACCCGCCCTGGTACTCTCCCTGTAATAACACACCCGCCCTGGTACTCTCCCTGAAATAACACACCCGCCCTGGTACTCTCTGTAATAACACACCCACCCTGGTACTCTCCCTGTAATAACACAACCGCCCTCGTAATCTCCCTGTAATAACACACCCGCCCTGGTATTCTCCCTGCAATAACACAGCCACCCTGGTACTCTCCCTATAATAACACACCCGCCCTGGTACTCTCCCTGTAATAACACACCCGCCCTGGTACTCTCCCTGAAATAACACACCCGCCCTGGTACTCTCTGTAATAACACACCCGCCATGGTACTTTCTAACAACACACCCGCCCTGGTACTCTCCCTGTAATAACACACCCGCCCTGGTACTTTCCAATAACACACCTGCCCTGGTACCCTCCCTGAAATAACACACCCGCCCTGGTACTCTCCCTGTAATAACCCACCCGCCCTGGTACGCTCCCTGTATTAACACACCCGCCATGGTACTCTCCTGTAATAACACACACGCCCTGGTACTCTCCTGTAATAACACACACGCCCTGGTACTCTCCCTGTAATAACCCACACCCCCGGTACTCTCTGCAATAACCCACCCGCCCTGGTACTCTCCCTGTAATAACACACCCACCCTGGTACTCTCCCTGTAACAACACACCCGCCCTGGTACTCTCCTGTAATAACACACCCGCCATGGTACTTTCTAACAACACACCCGCCCTGGTACTCTCCCTGTAATAACACAACCGCCCTCGAAATCTCCGTGTAATAACCCACCCGCCCTGGTGCTCTGCCTGAAATAACACACCCGCCCTGGTACTCTCCCTGTAATAACCCATCCGCCCTGGTACGCTCCTGTAATAACACACACGCCCTGGTACTCTCCCTGTCGTAACACACCCGCCCTGGTACTCTCCCTGTAATAACCCACCCGCCCTGGTACGTACTCTGTAATAACACACACGCCCTGGTACGTACTCTGTAATAACACACCCGCCCTGCTACTTTCTAATAACACACCCGCCCTGCTACTTTCTAATAACACACCCGCCCTGGTACTCTCCCTATAATAACACACCCGCCCTGGTACTCTCCCTGTAATAACACAACCGCCCTCGTAATCTCCGTGTAATAACACACCCGCCCTGGTACTTTCTAATAACACACCCGCCCTGGTACCCTCCCTGTAATAACACACCCACCCTGGTTCTCTCCCTATAATAACACACCTGCCCTGGTACTCTCCCTGTACTAACACACCCGTCCTGGTACTCTCCCTGTAATAACACACCCGCCCTGGTACTCTCCCTGAAATAACACACCCACCCTGGTACTCTCCCTGTACTAACACACCCGTCCTGGTACTCTCCCTGTACTAACACACCCGTCCTGGTACTCTCCCTGAAATAACACACCCACCCTGGTACTCTCCCATTAATAACACACCCGCCCTGGTACTCTCCCTGCAATAACACACCCACCCTGGTACTCTCCCTGTAATAACACACCCGCCCTGGTACTCTCCCTGTAATAACACACCCGCACTGGTACTCTCCCTGTAATAACACATCCGCCCTGGTACCCTCCCTGAAATATCACACCCGCCCTGGTACTGTCTCTGTAATAACACACCCACCCCAGGACTCTCCCTGTAATAACACACCCGCCCTGGTACTCTCCCTGTAATATCACACCAGCCCTGGTACTCTCCCTGTAATAACACACCCGCCCTGGTACTCTCCCTGTAATAACACACCCGCCCTGGTACTTCCTAATAACACACCCGCCCTGGTACTTTCTAATAACACACCCGCCCTGGTACTCTCCCAGTAATAACACACCCGCCATGGTACTCTCTGTAATAACAACTCCGCCCTGGTACTGTCCCCGTAATAACACCCCCCCTGGTACTCTCTGTAATAACACACTCACCCTGGTACTCTCCCTGTAATAACACACCCGCCCTGGTCCTCTCCCTGTAATAACACACCCACCCTGGTACTCTCTGTAATAACACACCCACCCTGGTACTCTCTGTAATAACACACCCGCCCTGGTACTCTCTGTAATAACACACCTGCCGTGGTACTCTCCCTGAAATAACACACCCACCCCGGTACTCTCCCTGAAATAACACCCCCGCCCTGGTACTCTCCCTGTAATAACACATCCGCCCTGGTACTCTCCCTGCAATAACACAACCGCCCTCGTACTCTCCCTGTAATAACCCACCCGCCCTGGTACTCTCACTGAAATAACACACCCACCCTGGTACTCTCCCTGTAATAATACACCCGCCCGGATACTCTCTGTAATAACACACCCGCCCTGGTCCTCTCCCTGTAATAACACACCCACCCTGGTACTCTCTGTAATAACACACTCGCCCTGGTACTCTCCCTGTAATAACTCACCCGCCCTGGTACTGTCCCTGTAATAACACACCCGCCCTGGTACTCTCCCTGTAATGACACACCCACCCTGGTACTCTCCCTGTAATAACACGCCGGCCCTGGTAATCTCCCTATAATAACACCCCCGCCCCGGTACTCTCCCTGTAATAACACCCCCGCCAAGGTACCCTCTGTAATAACACACGCACCCTGGTGCTCTCCCTGTAATAACACCCCGGCCCTGGTACTCTCCCTGAAATAACACACCTGCCCTGGTACTCTCCCTGTAATAACACACCCGCCCTGGTACTCCCTGTAATAACACACCTGCCCTGGTACCCTCCCTGTAATAACACACACGCCCTGGTACGTACTCTGTAATAACACACACGCCCTGGTACGTACTCTGTAATAACACACACGCCCTGCTTCTTTCTAATAACACACCCGCCCTGGTACCCTCCCTGTAATAACACACCCACCCTGGTACTCTCCCTGAAATAACACACCCGCCCTGGTACTCTCCCTGTAATATCCCACCCGCCCTGGTACTCTCCCTGTACTAACACACCCGTTCTGGTACTCTCCCTGTAATAACACACCCGCCCTGGTACTCTCCCTGTAATAACACACCCGCCCTGGTACTCTCCCTGTAATAACACATCCGCCCTGGTACCCTCCCTGAAATAACCCACCCACCCTGGTACCCTCCCTGAAATAACACACCCGCCCTGGTATTCACCCTGTAATAACACACCCGCCCTGGTACTTTCCAATAACACACCCGCCCTGGTACCCTCCCTGTAATAACACACCCGCCCTGGTACTCTCCCTATAACAACACACCCGCCCTGGTACTCTCCCTGTACCAACACACCCGTCCTGGCACTCTCCCTGTAATAACACACCCACCCTGGTACTCTCCCTGTAATAACACATCCGCCATGGTACTCTCTCTGTAATAACACACCCGCCCTGGTACTCTCCCTGTAATAACACACCCACCCTGGTACTCTCCCTGTAATAACACACCCGCCCTGGTACTCTCCCAGTAATAACACACCCACCCTGGTACTCTCCCTGTAATAACACACCCGCCCTGGTACCCTCCCTGAAATAACACACCCACCCTGGTACTCTCCTGTAGTAACACACCCGCCCTGGTACTCTCCCTGTAATAACACACCCGCCATGGTACTCTCCCTGTAATAACACACCCGTCCTGGTACACTCCCTGAAATAACACACCCGCCCTGGTACTCTCCCTGAAATAACACACTCACCCTGGTACTTTCCCTGAAATAACACACCCGCCCTGGTACTCTCCCTGTAATAACCGACCCGCCCTGGTACTCTCCCTGTAATAACACACACGCCCTGGTACGTACTCCGTAATAACACAACCGCCCTCGTAATCTCCGTGTAATAACACACCCGCCCTGGTACTTTCTAATAACACACCCGCCCTGTTACTCTCCCTATAATAACACACCCGCCCTGGTACTCTCCCTGTACTAACACAGCCGTCCTGGTACGTACTCTGTAATAACACACACGCCCTGGTACGTACTCTGTAATAACACACCCGCCCTGCTACTTTCTAATAACACACCCGCCCTGGTACCCTCCCTGTAATAACACACCGGCCCTGGTACTCTCCCTGTACTAACACACCCTCCCGGGTACTCTCTGTAATAACACACCCTCCCTGGTACTCTCTGTAATAACACACCGGCCCTGGTACTCTCCCTGCAATAACACACCCGCCCTGGTACTCCCCCTGCAATAACACACCCACCCTGGTACTCTCCCTGTAATAACACACCCGCCCTGGTACTCTCCCTGTAATAGCACACCCACCCTGGTACTCTCCCTGTAATAACACAACCGCCCTCGTAATCTCCGTGTAATAACACACCCGCCCTGGTACTCTCCCTGTAATAACACAACCGCCCTCGTAATCTCCCTGTAATAACACACCCGCCCTGGTATTCTCCCTGCAATAACACAGCCACCCTGGTACTCTCCCTATAATAACACACCCGCCCTGGTACTCTCCCTGTAATAACACACCCGCCCTGGTACTCTCCCTGTAATAACACACCCCCTGGTACTCTCTGTAATAACACACTCACCCTGGTACTCTCCTGTAATAACACACCCACCCTGGTATTCTCCCTGCAAGAACACACCCCCTGGTACTCTCCTGTAATAACACATCCACCCTGGTACTCTCCTGTAATAACACACCCACCCTGGTACTCTCCCTGTAATAACACACCCGCCCTGTTACTCTCCGTGCAATAACACACCCACCCCAGTACTCTCCCTGTAATAACAGACCCACCTGCTCCTCTCCCTGTAATAACACACCCACTCTGGTACTCCCTGTAATAACACCCCCCACCCTGGTACTCTCCCTGTAATAACACACCCACTCTGGTACTCCCTGTAATAACACCCCCCCCCGGTACTCTCCTGTAATAACACACCCACCCTGGTACTCTCTGAAATGACACACCCGCCCTGATACTCTCCCTGTAATAACACACCCGCCATGGAACTCTCTGTAATAACACACCCACCCTGGTACTGTCCCTATAATAACACACCCGTCCTGGTACTCTCTCTGTACTAACACACCCGCCCTGGTACTCTCCCTGTAATAACACACCCGCCCTGGTACTGTCCCTATAATAACCCACCCGCCCTGGTACTCTCCCTGAAATAACACAGCCGCCCTGGTACTCTCCCTGTAATAACCCACCCGCCCTGGTACACTCCCTGTAATAACACACCCACCCTGGTACTTTCTAATAACACACCCGCCGTGGTACCCTCCCTGTAATAACACACCCGCCCTGGTACTCTCCCTGTAATAACACACCCGCCCTGGTACCCTCCCTGTAATAACACACCCGCCCTGGGACTCTCCCTGTAATAACCTACCCGCCCTGGTACTCTCCCTGCAATAACACACCCGCCCTGGTACTCTCCCTGTAATAACACACCCGCCCTGGTACTCTCCCTGTAATAACACACCCGCCCTGGTACCCTCCCTCTAATAACACACCCGCCCTGGTACTCTCCCTGTAATAACACACCCGCCCTGGTACTCTCCCTGTAATAACACACCCGCCCCGCTACTTTCTAATAACACACCCGCCCTGCTACTTTCTAATAACACACCCGCCCTGCTACCCTCCCTGTAATATCACACGCACCCTGGTACTGTCTATAATAACACACCCGCCATGGTTCTCTCTGTAATAACACACCCACCCTGGTACTCTCCCTATAATAACCCACCCACCCTGGTACTCTCCCTGAAATAACACACCCGCCCTGGTACTCTCCTGTAATAACCCACCCGCCCTGGTACTCTCCCTGAAATAACACACCCACCCTGGTACTCTCCCTGAAATAACACACCCGCCCTGGTACTCTCCTGTAATAACCCACCCGCCCTGGTACTCTCCCTATAATAACACACCCGCCCTGGTACTCTCCCTGTACTAACACACCCGTCCTGGTACTCTCCCATTAATAACACACCCGCCCTGGTACTCTCCCTGTAATAACACATCCGCCCTGGTACCCTCCCTGAAATAACCCACCCACCCTGGTACCCTCCCTGAAATAACACACCCGCCCTGGTACTCTCCCTGTAATAACACACCCGCCCTGGTACTCTCCTGTAATAACCCACCCACCCTGGTACTCTCCCTGAAATAACACACCCACCCTGGTACTCTCCCTGTAATAACACACCCGCCCTGGTACTTTCCAATAACACACCCGCCCTGGTACCCTCCCTGTAATAACACACCCGCCCTGGTCCTCTCCCTGTACCAACACACCCGTCCTGGTACTCTCCCTGTAATAACACACCCGCCCTGGTACTCTCTGAAATAACACACCCGCCCTGATACTCTCCGTGTAATAACACACCCACCCTGGTACTCTCCCTGTAATAACACACCCGCCCTGGTACTCTCTGAAATAACACACCCGCCCTGATACTCTCCGTGTAATAACACACCCGCCCTGATACTATCCGTGTCATAACACACCCACCCTGGTACTCTCTCTGTAATAACACACCCGCCCTGGTACTCTCCCTGTAATAACACACCTGCCCTGGTACTCTCTCTGTAATAACACACCCGCCCTGGTACTCTCTCTGTAATAACACACCTGCCCTGGTACTCTCCCTGTAATAACACACCCGCCCTGCTACTTTCTAATAACACACCCGCCCTGGTACTCTGCCTGTAATAACACACCCGCCCTGGTACTTTCTAGTAACACACCCGTCCTGGTACCCTCCCTGTAATAACACACCCGCCCTGGTACTCTCTGTAATAACACACCCGCCCTGGTACTCTCTCTGTAATAACACACCCGCCGTGGTACTCTCCCTGTAATAACACACCCGCCCTGGTACTCTCCCTGTAATAACACACCTGCCCTGGTACTCTCCCTCTAATAACACACCCGCCCTGGTACTCTCCCTGTAATAACACACCTGCCCTGGTACTCTCCCTGTAATAACACACCCGCCCTGGTACTCTCCCTGTAATAACACACCTGCCCTGGTACTCTTCCTCTAATAACACACCTGCCCTGGTACTCTTCCTCTAATAACACACCCGCCCTGGTACTTTCTAATAACACACCCGCCCTGGTACTCTCCCTGTAATAACACACCCGCCCTGGTACTCTCCCTGTAATAACACAACCGCCCTCGTAATCTCCGTGTAATAACACACCCGCCCTGGTACTTTCTAATAACACACACGCCCTGGTACTCTCCCTGTAATAACACACCCACCCTGGTACTCTCCCTGTAATAACACACCTGCCCTGGTACTCTCCCTGGAATAACACACCCGCCCTGGTACTCCCTGTAATAACACACCCGCCCTGGTACTCTCCCTGTAAAAACACATCCGCCCTGGTACTCTCCCTGTAATAACACACCCGCCCTGGTACTTTCTAATAACACACCTGCCCTGGTACCATCCCTGTAATAACACACACGCCCTGGTACGTACTCTGTAATAACACACACGCCCTGGTACGTACTCTGTAATAACACACACGCCCTGCTACTTTCTAATAACACACCCGCCCTGCTACTTTCTAATAACACACCCGCCCTGGTACTCTCCCTATCGTAACACACCCACCCTGGTACTCTCCCTGTAATATCACACCCGCCCTGGTACTCCCTGTAATAACACACCCGCCCTGGTACTTTTTAATAACACACCTGCCCTGGTACCCTCCCTGTAATAACACACCCACCCTGCTACGTACTCTGTAATAACACACACGCCCTGGTACGCACTCTGTAATAACACACACGCCCTCCTACTTTCTAATAACACACCCGCCCTGGTACCCTCCCTGTAATAACACACCCGCCCTGGTACTCTCCCTGAAATAACACACCCGTCCTGATACTCTCCCTGAAATAACACACCCGCCCTGGTGCTCTCTGTAATAACCCACCCGCCCTGGTACTCTCCTGTAATAACACACCCACCCTGGTACTCTCCCTGAAATAACACACCCGCCCTGGTACTCTCCCTGTAATAACACATCCGCCCTGGTACTCTCCCTGAAATAACACACCCGCCCTGGTATTCACCCTGTAATAACACACCCGCCCTGGTACTTTCCAATAACACACCCGCCCTGGTACCCTCCCTGTAATAACACACCCGCCCTGGTACTCTCCCTATAACAACACACCCGCCCTGGTACTCTCCCTGTACCAACACACCCGTCCTGGTACTCTCCCTGTAATAACACACCCACCCTGGTACTCTCCCTGTAATAACACATCCGCCATGGTACTCTCTCTGTAATAACACACCCGCCCTGGTACTCTCCCTGTAATAACACACCCACCCTGGTACTCTCCCTGTAATAACACACCCGCCCTGGTACTCTCCCAGTAATAACACACCCACCCTGGTACTCTCCCTGTAATAACACACCCGCCCTGGTACTCTCCCTGTAATAACACACCCGCCCTGGTACTCTCTGAAATAACACACCCGCCCTGGTACTCTCCTGTAATAACACACACGCCCTGGTACTGTCTATAATAACACACCCACCCTGGTACTCTCCCTGCAATAACACACCCGCCCTGGTACTCTCTGAAATAACACACCCGCCCTGGTACTCACCCTGTAATAACACACCCGCCCTGGTACTCTCCTGTAATAACACACACGCCCTGGTACTCACCCTGTAATAACACACCCGCCCTGGTACTCTCCTGTAATAACACACACGCCCTGGTATTCACCCTGTAATAACACACCCGCCCTGCTACTTTCTAATAACACACCCGCCCTGGTACCCTCCCTGTAATAACACACCCGCCCTGGTACTGTCTATAATAACACACCCACCCTGGTACTCTCCCTGTAATAACACACCCGCCCTGGTACTCTCCCTGAAATAACACACCCACCCTGGTACTCTCCCTGAAATAACACACCCGCCCTGGTACTCTCCTGTAATAACCCACCCGCCCTGGTACTCTCCCTATAATAACACACCCGCCCTGGTACTCTCCCTGTACTAACACACCCGTCCTGGTACTCTCCCATTAATAACACACCCGCCCTGGTACTCTCCCTGTAATAACACATCCGCCCTGGTACCCTCCCTGAAATAACCCACCCACCCTGGTACCCTCCCTGAAATAACACACCCGCCCTGGTACTCTCCCTGTAATAACACACCCGCCCTGGTACTCTCCTGTAATAACCCACCCACCCTGGTACTCTCCCTGAAATAACACACCCACCCTGGTACTCTCCCTGTAATAACACACCCGCCCTGGTACTTTCCAATAACACACCCGCCCTGGTACCCTCCCTGTAATAACACACCCGCCCTGGTCCTCTCCCTGTACCAACACACCCGTCCTGGTACTCTCCCTGTAATAACACACCCGCCCTGGTACTCTCTGAAATAACACACCCGCCCTGATACTCTCCGTGTAATAACACACCCACCCTGGTACTCTCTGAAATAACACACCCGCCCTGATACTCTCCGTGTAATAACACACCCGCCCTGATACTCTCCGTGTCATAACACACCCACCCTGGTACTCTCTCTGTAATAACACACCCGCCCTGGTACTCTCCCTGTAATAACACACCTGCCCTGGTACTCTCTCTGTAATAACACACCCGCCCTGGTACTCTCTCTGTAATAACACACCTGCCCTGGTACTCTCCCTGTAATAACACACCCGCCCTGCTACTTTCTAATCACACACCCGCCCTGGTACTCTGCCTGTAATAACACACCCGCCCTGGTACTTTCTAGTAACACACCCGTCCTGGTACCCTCCCTGTAATAACACACCCGCCCTGGTACTCTCTGTAATAACACACCCGCCCTGGTACTCTCTCTGTAATAACACACCCGCCCTGGTACTCTCCCTGTAATAACACACCCGCCCTGGTACTCTCCCTGTAATAACACACCTGCCCTGGTACTCTCCCTCTAATAACACACCCGCCCTGGTACTCTCCCTGTAATAACACACCTGCCCTGGTACTCTCCCTGTAATAACACACCCGCCCTGGTACTCTCCCTGTAATAACACACCTGCCCTGGTACTCTTCCACTAATAACACACCTGCCCTGGTACTCTTCCTCTAATAACACACCCGCCCTGGTACTTTCTAATAACACACCCGCCCTGGTACTCTCCCTGTAATAACACACCCGCCCTGGTACTCTCCCTGTAATAACACAACCGCCCTCGTAATCTCCGTGTAATAACACACCCGCCCTGGTACTTTCTAATAACACACACGCCCTGGTACTCTCCCTGTAATAACACACCCACCCTGGTACTCTCCCTATAATAACACACCTGCCCTGGTACTCTCCCTGGAATAACACACCCGCCCTGGTACTCCCTGTAATAACACACCCGCCCTGGTACTCTCCCTGTAAAAACACATCCGCCCTGGTACTCTCCCTGTAATAACACACCCGCCCTCGTACTTTCTAATAACACACCTGCCCTGGTACCCTCCCTGTAATAACACACACGCCCTGGTACGTACTCTGTAATAACACACACGCCCTGGTACGTACTCTGTAATAACACACACGCCCTGCTACTTTCTAATAACACACCCGCCCTGCTACTTTCTAATAACACACCCGCCCTGGTACTCTCCCTATCGTAACACACCCACCCTGGTACTCTCCTCGTAATATCACACCCGCCCTGGTCCTCCCTGTAATAACACACCCGCCCTGGTACTTTTTAATAACACACCTGCCCTGGTACCCTCCCTGTAATAACACACCCACCCTGCTACGTACTCTGTAATAACACACACGCCCTGGTACGCACTCTGTAATAACACACACGCCCTCCTACTTTCTAATAACACACCCGCCCTGGTACCCTCCCTGTAATAACACACCCGCCCTGGTACTCTCCCTGAAATAACACACCCGTCCTGATACTCTCCCTGAAATAACACACCCGCCCTGGTGCTCTCTGTAATAACCCACCCGCCCTGGTACTCTCCTGTAATAACACACCCACCCTGGTACTCTCCCTGAAATAACACACCCGCCCTGGTACTCTCCCTGTAATAACCCACCCGCCCTGGTACTCTCCCTGTACTAACACACCCGTCCTGGTACTCTCCCTGTAATAACACACCCGCCCTGGTACTCTCCCTGTAATAACACACCCGCCCTGGTACTCTCCCTGTAATAACACATCCGCCCTGGTACTCTCCCTGAAATAACACACCCGCCCTGGTATTCACCCTGTAATAACACACCCGCCCTGGTACTTTCCAATAACACACCCGCCCTGGTACCCTCCCTGTAATAACACACCCGCCCTGGTACTCTCCCTATAACAACACACCCGCCCTGGTACTCTCCCTGTACCAACACACCCGTCCTGGTACTCTCCCTGTAATAACACACCCACCCTGGTACTCTCCCTGTAATAACACATCCGCCATGGTACTCTCTCTGTAATAACACACCCGCCCTGGTACTCTCCCTGTAATAACACACCCACCCTGGTACTCTCCCTGTAATAACACACCCGCCCTGGTACTCTCCCAGTAATAACACACCCACCCTGGTACTCTCCCTGTAATAACACACCCGCCCTGGTACTCTCCCTGTAATAACACACCCGCCCTGGTACTCTCTGAAATAACACACCCGCCCTGGTACTCTCCTGTAATAACACACACGCCCTGGTACTGTCTATAATAACACACCCACCCTGGTACTCTCCCTGCAATAACACACCCGCCCTGGTACTCTCTGAAATAACACACCCGCCCTGGTACTCACCCTGTAATAACACACCCGCCCTGGTACTCTCCTGTAATAACACACACGCCCTGGTACTCACCCTGTAATAACACACCCGCCCTGGTACTCTCCTGTAATAACACACACGCCCTGGTATTCACCCTGTAATAACACACCCGCCCTGCTACTTTCTAATAACACACCCGCCCTGGTACCCTCCCTGTAATAACACACCCGCCCTGGTACTGTCTATAATAACACACCCACCCTGGTACTCTCCCTGTAATAACACACACGCCCTGGTACTCTCCCTGAAATAACACACCCGCCCCGGTACTCTCCCTGAAATAACACACCCGCCCTGGTACTCTCCCTGTAATAACACATCCGCCCTGGTACTCTCCCTGTAATAACACAACCGCCCTCGTAATCTCTGTGTAATAACACACCCGCCCTGGTACTTTCTAATAACACACCCGCCCTGGTACCCTCCCTGTAATAACACACCCGCCCTGGTACTCTCCCTGTAATAACCCACCCGCCCTGGTACTCTCCCTGAAATAACACACCCACCCTGGTACTCTCCCTGTAATAATACACCCGCCCGGATACTCTCTCTGTAATAACACACCTGCCCTGGTACTGTCTGTAATAACACACCCGCCCTGGTACTCTCTCTGTAATAACACACACGCCCTGCTACTTTCTAATAACACACCCGCCCTGCTACCCTCCCTGTAATAACACACCCGCCCTGGTACTCTCCCTGTACTAACACACCCGTCCTGGTACTCTCCCTGTAATAACACACCCGCCCTGGTACTCTCCCTGTAATAACACACCCACCCTGGTACTCTCTGTAATAACACACCCGCCCTGCTACTCTCCCTATAATAACACACCCGCCCTGGTACTCTCCCTGTAATATCACACCCGCCCTGGTACTCTCTCTGTAATAACACACCCATCCCAGTAGTCTCCCTGTAATAACACACCCGCCCTGGTACTCTCCCTGCAATAACACACCCACCCTGGTACTCTCCCATTAATAACACACCCGCCCTGGTACTCTCCCTGTAATAACACACCTGCCCTGGTACTCTCCCTGTAATAACACACCCACCCTGGTACTCTCCCTGTAATAACACACCTGCCCTGGTACTTTCTAATAATACACCCGCCCTGCTACTTTCTAATAACACACACGCCCTAGTACCCTCCCTGTAATAACACACCCGCCCTGGTACTCTCCCTACAGTAACACACCCACCCTGGTACTCTCCCTGTAATATCACACCCGCCCTGGTACTCTCCCTGTAATATCACACCCGCCCTGGTACTCCCTGTAATAACACACCCGCCCTGGTACTTTCTAATAACACACCTGCCCTGGTACCCTCCCTGTAATAACACACCCGCTCTGGTACTCTCCCTGTAATAACACACCCACCCTGGTACTCTCCCTGTAATAACACACCCGCCATGGTACTCTCTGTAATAACACACCCGCCCTGCCACTCTCCTGTAATAACCCACCCACCCTGGTACTCTCCCTGAAATAACACACCCACCCTGGTACTCTCCCTGTAATAACACACCCGCCCTGGTACTCTCCCTGTAATATCACACCCGCCCTGGTACTCCCTGTAATAACACACCCGCCCTGGTACTTTCTAATAACACACCTGCCCTGGTACCCTCCCTGTAATAACACACCCGTCCTGGTACTCTCCCTGTAATAACACACCCGCCCTGGTACTCCCTGTAATAATACACCCGCCCTGGTATTCTCCCTGAAATAACACACCCGCCATGGTACTCTCCCTGTAATAACCCACCCGCCCTGGTACGTACTCTGTAATAACACACACGCCCTGGTACGTACTCTGTAATAACACACCCGCCCTGCTACTTTCTAATAACACACCCGCCCTGGTACTCTCCCTATAATAACACACCCGCCCTGGTACTCTCCCTGTAATATCACACCCGCCCTGGTACTGTCAATAATAACACACCCACCCTGGTACTCTGCTGTAATAACACACACGCCCTGGTACTCTCCCTGTAATAACACAACCGCCCTCGTAATCTCCGTGTAATAACACACCCGCCCTGGTACTCTCCCTATAATAACACACCCGCCCTGGAACTCTCCCTGTAATAACCCACCCGCCCTGGTACTCTCCTGTAATAACCCACCCACGCTGGTACTCTCCCTGAAATAACACACCCACCCTGGTACTCTCCTGTAATAACCCACCCGCCCTGGTACTCTCCTGTAATAACCCACCCACCCTGGTACTCTCCCTGAAATAACACACCCACCCTGGTACTCTCCCTGAAATAACACACCCACCCTGGTACTCTCCTGTAATAACCCACCCACCCTGGTACTCTCCCTGTAATAACCCACCCACCCTGGTACTCTCCCTGAAATAACACACCCGCCCTGGTATTCACCCTGTAATAACACACCCGCCCTGGTACTTTCCAATAACACACCCGCCCTGGTACCCTCCCTGTAATAACACACCCGTCCTGGTACTCTCCCTATAATAACACACCCGCCCTGGTACTCTCCCTGTAATAACACATCCGCCATGGTACTCTCTCTGTAATAACACACCCGCCCTGGTACTCTCCCAGTAATAACACACCCACCCTGGTACTCTCTGAAATAACACACCCGCCCTGGTACTCACGCTGTAATAACACACCCGCCCTGGTACTCTCCTGTAATAACACACACGCCCTGGTACTGTCTATAATAACCCACCCACCCTGGTACTCTCCCTGAAATAACACACCCGCCCTGGTATTCACCCTGTAATAACACACCCGCCCTGCTACTTTCTAATAACACACCCGCCCTGGCACCCTCCCTGTAATAACACACCCGCCCTGGTACTCTCCCTGAAAT
Source organism: Somniosus microcephalus (assembly GCF_052327205.1). Taxonomy (NCBI): domain Eukaryota; kingdom Metazoa; phylum Chordata; class Chondrichthyes; order Squaliformes; family Somniosidae; genus Somniosus; species Somniosus microcephalus. The sequence goes on from NC_141009.1 coordinate 68,035,999, forward strand.
AACACACCCGCCCCGGTACTCTCCCTGAAATAACACACCCGCCCTGGTACTCTCCCTGTAATAACACATCCGCCCTGGTACTCTCCCTGTAATAACACAACCGCCCTCGTAATCTCCGTGCAATAACACACCCGCCCTGGTACTTTCTAATAACACACCCACCCTGGTACTCTCCCTGTAATAACACACCAGCCCTGCTACTTTCTAATAACACACCCGCCCTGGTACTCTCCCTGTACGAACACACCCGTCCTGGTACTCTCCCTGTAATAACACACCCGCCCTGGTAATCTCCCTGTAATAACACACCCACCCTGGTACTCTCGCTATAATAACACACCCGCCCTGGTACTCTCCCTGTAATATCACACCCGCCCTGGTACTCTCTCTGTAATAACACACCCATCCCAGTACTCTCCCTGTAATAACACACACGCCCTGCTACTTTCTAATAATACACCCGCCCTGCTACTTTCTAATAACACACACGCCCTGGTACCCTCCCTGTAATAACACACCCGCCCTGGTACTCTACCTATAGTAACACACCCACCCTGGTGCTCTCCCTGTAATATCACACCCGCCCTGGTACTCTCCCTGTAATATCACACCCGCCCTGGTACTCCCTGTAATAACACACCCGCCCTGGTACTTTCTAATAACACACCCGCCCTGGTACACTCCCTGTAATAACACACCCGCCCTGGTACTCTCCCTATAGTAACACACCCACTCTGGTACTCTCCCTGTAATAACACACCCACCCTGGTACTCTCCCTGTAATAACACACCCGCCATGGTACTCTCTGTAATAACACACCCGCCCTGCCACTCTCCTGTAATAACCCACCCGCCCTGGTACTCTCCCTGAAATAACACACCCACCCTGGTACTCTCCCTGAAATAACACACCCGCCCTGGTGCTCTCTGTAATAACCCACCCGCCCTGGTACTCTCCTGTAATAACACACCCACCCTGGTACTCTCCCTGAAATAACACACCCGCCCTGGTACTCTCCCTGCAATAACACACCCACCCTGGTACTCTCCCATTAATAACACACCCGCCCTGGTACTCTCCCTGTAATAACACACCTGCCCTGGTACTCTCCCTGTAATAACACACCCACCCTGGTACTCTCCCTGTAATAACACACCTGCCCTGGTACTTTCTAATAATACACCCGCCCTGCTACTTTCTAATAACACACACGCCCTAGTACCCTCCCTGTAATAACACACCCGCCCTGGTACTCTCCCTACAGTAACACACCCACCCTGGTACTCTCCCTGTAATATCACACCCGCCCTGGTACTCTCCCTGTAATATCACACCCGCCCTGGTACTCCCTGTAATAACACACCCGCCCTGGTACTTTCTAATAACACACCTGCCCTGGTACCCTCCCTGTAATAACACACCCGCTCTGGTACTCTCCCTGTAATAACACACCCACCCTGGTACTCTCCCTGTAATAACACACCCGCCATGGTACTCTCTGTAATAACACACCCGCCCTGCCACTCTCCTGTAATAACCCACCCACCCTGGTACTCTCCCTGAAATAACACACCCACCCTGGTACTCTCCCTGTAATAACACACCCGCCCTGGTACTCTCCCTGTAATATCACACCCGCCCTGGTACTCCCTGTAATAACACACCCGCCCTGGTACTTTCTAATAACACACCTGCCCTGGTACCCTCCCTGTAATAACACACCCGTCCTGGTACTCTCCCTGTAATAACACACCCGCCCTGGTACTCCCTGTAATAATACACCCGCCCTGGTATTCTCCCTGAAATAACACACCCGCCATGGTACTCTCCCTGTAATAACCCACCCGCCCTGGTACGTACTCTGTAATAACACACACGCCCTGGTACGTACTCTGTAATAACACACCCGCCCTGCTACTTTCTAATAACACACCCGCCCTGGTACTCTCCCTATAATAACACACCCGCCCTGGTACTCTCCCTGTAATATCACACCCGCCCTGGTACTGTCAATAATAACACACCCACCCTGGTACTCTGCTGTAATAACACACACGCCCTGGTACTCTCCCTGTAATAACACAACCGCCCTCGTAATCTCCGTGTAATAACACACCCGCCCTGGTACTCTCCCTATAATAACACACCCGCCCTGGAACTCTCCCTGTAATAACCCACCCGCCCTGGTACTCTCCTGTAATAACCCACCCACGCTGGTACTCTCCCTGAAATAACACACCCACCCTGGTACTCTCCTGTAATAACCCACCCGCCCTGGTACTCTCCTGTAATAACCCACCCACCCTGGTACTCTCCCTGAAATAACACACCCACCCTGGTACTCTCCCTGAAATAACACACCCACCCTGGTACTCTCCTGTAATAACCCACCCACCCTGGTACTCTCCCTGTAATAACCCACCCACCCTGGTACTCTCCCTGAAATAACACACCCGCCCTGGTATTCACCCTGTAATAACACACCCGCCCTGGTACTTTCCAATAACACACCCGCCCTGGTACCCTCCCTGTAATAACACACCCGTCCTGGTACTCTCCCTATAATAACACACCCGCCCTGGTACTCTCCCTGTAATAACACATCCGCCATGGTACTCTCTCTGTAATAACACACCCGCCCTGGTACTCTCCCAGTAATAACACACCCACCCTGGTACTCTCTGAAATAACACACCCGCCCTGGTACTCACGCTGTAATAACACACCCGCCCTGGTACTCTCCTGTAATAACACACACGCCCTGGTACTGTCTATAATAACCCACCCACCCTGGTACTCTCCCTGAAATAACACACCCGCCCTGGTATTCACCCTGTAATAACACACCCGCCCTGCTACTTTCTAATAACACACCCGCCCTGGCACCCTCCCTGTAATAACACACCCGCCCTGGTACTGTCTATAATAACACACCCACCCTGGTACTCTCCCTGTAATAACACACCCGCCCTGGTACTCTCCCTGAAATAACACACCCGCCCCGGTACTCTCCCTGAAATAACACACCCGCCCTGGTACTCTCCCTGTAATAACACATCCGCCCTGGTACTCTCCCTGTAATAACACAACCGCCCTCGTAATCTCCGTGCAATAACACACCCGCCCTGGTACTTTCTAATAACACACCCACCCTGGTACTCTCCCTGTAATAACACACCAGCCCTGCTACTTTCTAATAACACACCCGCCCTGGTACTCTCCCTGTACGAACACACCCGTCCTGGTACTCTCCCTGTAATAACACACCCGCCCTGGTAATCTCCCTGTAATAACACACCCACCCTGGTACTCTCGCTATAATAACACACCCGCCCTGGTACTCTCCCTGTAATATCACACCCGCCCTGGTACTCTCTCTGTAATAACACACCCATCCCAGTACTCTCCCTGTAATAACACACACGCCCTGCTACTTTCTAATAATACACCCGCCCTGCTACTTTCTAATAACACACACGCCCTGGTACCCTCCCTGTAATAACACACCCGCCCTGGTACTCTACCTATAGTAACACACCCACCCTGGTGCTCTCCCTGTAATATCACACCCGCCCTGGTACTCTCCCTGTAATATCACACCCGCCCTGGTACTCCCTGTAATAACACACCCGCCCTGGTACTTTCTAATAACACACCCGCCCTGGTACACTCCCTGTAATAACACACCCGCCCTGGTACTCTCCCTATAGTAACACACCCACTCTGGTACTCTCCCTGTAATAACACACCCACCCTGGTACTCTCCCTGTAATAACACACCCGCCATGGTACTCTCTGTAATAACACACCCGCCCTGCCACTCTCCTGTAATAACCCACCCGCCCTGGTACTCTCCCTGAAATAACACACCCACCCTGGTACTCTCCCTGAAATAACACACCCGCCCTGGTGCTCTCTGTAATAACCCACCCGCCCTGGTACTCTCCTGTAATAACACACCCACCCTGGTACTCTCCCTGAAATAACACACCCGCCCTGGTACTCTCCCTGTAATAACCCACCCGCCCTGGTACTCTCCCTATAATAACACACCCGCCCTGGTACTCTCCCTGTAATAACACACCCGCCCTGGTACTCTCCCTGTACTAACACACCCGTCCTGGTACTCTCCCTGTAATAACACACCCGCCCTGGTACTCCCTGTAATAATACACCCGCCCTGGTATTCTCCCTGAAATAACACACCCGCCATGGTACTCTCCCTGGAATAACCCACCCGCCCTGGTACGTACTCTGTAATAACACACCCGCCCTGGTACTCTCCCTATAATAACACACCCGCCCTGGTACTCTCCCTGTAATATCACACCCGCCCTGGTACTGTCAATAATAACACACCCACCCTGGTACTCTGCTGTAATAACACACACGCCCTGGTACTCTCCCTGTAACAACACAACCGCCCTCGTAATCTCCGTGTAATAACACACCCGCCCTGGAACTCTCCCTGTAATAACACACCCGCCCTGGTACTCTCCCTGAAATAACACACCCGCCCTGGTACTCTCCCTGAAATAACACACCCGCCCTGGTACTCTCCCTGCAATAACACATCCGCCCTGGTAATCTCCGTGTAGTAACACACCCGCCCTGTTACTTTCTAATAACACACCCACCCTGGTACTCTCCCTGTACGAACACACCCGCCCTGGTACTCTCCCTGTACTAACACACCCGTCCTGGTACTCTCCCTGTAATATCACACCCGCCCTGGTACTGTCTCTGTAATAACACACCCACCCCAGTACTCTCCCTGTAATAACACACCCGCCCTGGTACTCTCCCTGTAATATCACACCAGCCCTGGCACTCTCCCTGTAATAACACACCCGCCCTGGTACTTCCTAATAACACACCCGCCCTGGTACTTTCTAATAACACACCCGCCCTGGTACTCTCCCTGTAATAACACACCAGCCTGGTACTCTCCCTGTAATAACACACCCGCCATGGTACTCTCCCTGTAATAACACACCCGCCATTGTACTCTCCCTGTCATAACACACCCACCCTGGTACTCTCCCGATAGTAACACACCCACCCTGGTACTCTCCCTGTAATATCACACCCGCCCTGGTACTCTCCCTATAGTAACACACCCGCCCTGGTACTCCCTGTAATAACACACCCGCCCTGGTACTCTCCCTGTAATATCACACCCGCCCTGGTACTCCCTATAGTAACACACCCGCCCTGGTACTCTCCTGTAATAACACACCCACCCTGGTACTCTCCCTGAAATAACACACCCGCCCTGGTACTCTCCCTGTAATAACCCACCCGCCCTGGTACTCTCCCTGTAATAACACACCCACCCTGGTGCTCTCTGTAATAACCCACCCGCCCTGGTACTCTCCTGTAATAACACACCCACCCTGGTACTCTCCCTGAAATAACACACCCGTCCTGGTACTCTCCCTGTAATAACACACCCGCCCTGGTACTCTCCCTGTAACAACACACCCGCCCTGGTACTCTCCTGTAATAACCCACCCACCCTGGTACTCTCCCTGAAATCGCACACCCACCCTGGTACTCTCCCTGTAATAACACACCCGCCCTGGTACTCTCCTGTAATAACCCACCCACCCTGGTACTCTCCCTGAAATAACACACCCGCCCTGGTATTCACCCTGTAATAACACACCCGCCCTGGTACTTTCCAATAACACACCCGCCCTGGTACCCTCCCTGTAATAACACACCCGCCCTGGTACTCTCCCTGTACCAACACACCCGTCCTGGTACACTCCCTGTAATAACACATCCGCCATGGTACTCTCTCTGTAATAACACACCCGCCCTGGTACTCTCCCTGTAATAACGCACCTGCCCTGGTACTCTCCCAGTAATAACACACCCACCCTGGTACTCTCCCTGTAATAACACACCCGCCCTGCTACTTTCTAATAACACACCCGCCCTGGTACTCTCCCTGTAATAACGCACCTGCCCTGGTACTCTCCCTGTAATAACACACCCACCCTGGTACTCTCCCTGTAATAACACATCCGCCATGGTACTCTCTCTGTAATAACACACCCGCCCTGTTACTCTCCCTGTAATAACACACCCGCCCTGGTACTCTCCCTGTAATAACACACCCGCCCTGGTACTCTCCTGTAATAACACACACGCCCTGGTACTGTCTATAATAACACATCCACCCTGGTACTCTCCCTGTAATAACACACCCGCCCTGGTACTCTCCTGTAATAACACACACGCCCTGGTACTCTCCCTGTAATAACACACCCGCCCTGGTACTCTCTGAAATAACACACCCGCCCTGGTACTCACCCTGTAATAACACACCCGCCCTGGTACTCTCCTGTAATAACACACACGCCCTGGTACTGTCTATAATAACCCACCCACCCTGGTACTCTCCCTGAAATAACACACCCGCCCTGCTATTTTCTAATAACACACCCGCCCTGGTACCCTCCCTGTAATAACACACCCGCCCTGGTACTGTCTATAATAACACACCCACCCTGGTACTCTCCCTGTAATAACACACACGCCCTGGTACTCTCGCTGTAATAACACACCCGCCCTGGTACTCTGCCTGTAATAACACACCCGCCCTGGTACTCTCTGTAATAACACACCTGCCGTGGTACTCATCTGTAATAACCCACCCGCCCTGGTACTCTCCCTGAAATAACACACCCGCCCCGGTACTCTCCCTGAAATAACACACCCGCCCTGGTACTCTCCCTGTAATAACACATCCGCCCTGGTACTCTCCCTGTAATAACACAACCGCCCTCGTAATCTCCGTGTAATAACACACCCGCCCTGGTACTTTCTAATAACACACCCGCCCTGGTACTCTCTCTGTAATAACACACCCGCCCTGGTACTCTCCCTGTAATAACCCACCCGCCCTGGTACTCTCCCTGAAATAACACACCCACCCTGGCACTCTCCCTGTAATAATACACCCGCCCGGATACTCTCTCTGTAATAACACACCTGCCCTGGTACTCTCCCTGTACTGACACACCCGTCCTGGTACTCTCCCTGTAATAACACACCCGCCCTGGTACTCTCCCTGTAATAACACACCCACCCTGGTACTCTCCTGTAATAACCCACCCGCCCTGGTACTCTCCCTGAAATAACACACCCGCCCTGGTACTCTCCCTGTACTAACACACCCGTCCTGGTACTCTCCCTGTAATATCACACCCGCCCTGGTACACTCTCTGTAATAACACACCCAACCCAGTACTCTCCCTGTAATAACACACCCGCCCTGGTACTCTCCCGGCAATAACACACCCACCCTGGTACTCTCCCATTAATAACACACCCGCCCTGGTACTCTCCCTGTAATAACACACCCGCACTGGTACTCTCCCATTAATAACACACCCGCCCTGGTACTCTCCCTGTAATAACACACCCGCACTGGTACTCTCCCTGTAATAACACATCCGCCCTGGTACCCTCCCTGAAATAACCCACACCCCCGGTACTCTCTGCAATAACCCACCCGCCCTGGTACTCTCCCTGTAATAACACACCCACCCTGGTACTCTCCCTGTAACAACACACCCGCCCTGGTACTCTCCTGTAATAACACACCCGCCATGGTACTTTCTAACAACACACCCGCCCTGGTACTCTCCCTGTAATAACACACCCGCCCTGGTACTTTCTAATAACACACCTGCCCTGGTACCATCCCTGAAATAACACACCCGCCCTGGTACTCTCCCTGTAATAACACAACCGCCCTCGAAATCTCCGTGTAATAACCCACCCGCCCTGGTGCTCTGCCTGAAATAACACACCCGCCCTGGTACTCTCCCTGTAATAACCCACCCGCCCTGGTACGCTCCTGTAATAACACACACGCCCTGGTACTCTCCCTGTCGTAACACACCCGCCCTGGTACTCCCTGTAATAATACACCCGCCCTGGTACTCTCCCTGAAATAACACACCCGCCCTGGTACTCTCCCTGTAATAACCCACCCGCCCTGGTACGTACTCTGTAATAACACACACGCCCTGGTACGTACTCTGTAATAACACACACGCCCTGCTACTTTCTAATAACACACCCGCCCTGCTACTTTCTAATAACACACCCGCCCTGGTACTCTCCCTATAATAACACACCCGCCCTGGTACTCTCCCTGTAATAACACAACCGCCCTCGTAATCTCCGTGTAATAACACACCCGCCCTGGTACTTTCTAATAACACACCCGCCCTGGTTCTCTCCCTATAATAACACACCTGCCCTGGTACTCTCCCTGTACTAACACACCCGTCCTGGTACTCTCCCTGTAATAACACACCCGCCCTGGTACTCTCGCTGTAATAACACACCCGCCCTGGTACTCTCCTGTAATAACACACACGCCCTGGTACTGTCTATAATAACCCACCCACCCTGGTACTCTCCCTGAAATAACACACCCGCCCTGCTATTTTCTAATAACACACCCGCCCTGGTACCCTCCCTGTAATAACACACCCGCCCTGGTACTGTCTATAATAACACACCCACCCTGGTACTCTCCCTGTAATAACACACACGCCCTGGTACTCTCGCTGTAATAACACACCCGCCCTGGTACTCTGCCTGTAATAACACACCTGCCGTGGTACTCATCTGTAATAACCCACCCGCCCTGGTACTCTCCCTGAAATAACACACCCGCCCCGGTACTCTCCCTGAAATAACACACCCGCCCTGGTACTCTCCCTGTAATAACACATCCGCCCTGGTACTCTCCCTGTAATAACACAACCGCCCTCGTAATCTCCATGTAATAACACACCCGCCCTGGTACTTTCTAATAACACACCCGCCCTGGTACTCTCTCTGTAATAACACACCCGCCCTGGTACTCTCCCTGTAATAACCCACCCGCCCTGGTACTCTCCCTGAAATAACACACCCACCCTGGCACTCTCCCTGTAATAATACACCCGCCCGGATACTCTCTCTGTAATAACACACCTGCCCTGGTACTGTCTGTAATAACACACCCGCCCAGGTACCCTCCCTGTAATAACACACCCGCCCTGGTACTCTCCCTGTACTGACACACCCGTCCTGGTACTCTCCCTGTAATAACACACCCGCCCTGGTACTCTCCCTGTAATAACACATCCGCCATGGTACTCTCTCTGTAATAACACACCCGCCCTGGTACTCTCCCTGTAATAACACACCCACCCTGGTACTCTCCCTGTAATAACACACCCGCCCTGGTACTCTCCCAGTAATAACACACCCACCCTGGTACTCTCCCTGTAATAACACACCCGCCCTGGTACTCTCCCTGTAATAACACACCCGCCCTGGTACTCTCTGAAATAACACACCCGCCCTGGTACTCTCCTGTAATAACACACACGCCCTGGTACTGTCTATAATAACACACCCACCCTGGTACTCTCCCTGCAATAACACACCCGCCCTGGTACTCTCTGAAATAACACACCCGCCCTGGTACTCACCCTGTAATAACACACCCGCCCTGGTACTCTCCTGTAATAACACACACGCCCTGGTACTCACCCTGTAATAACACACCCGCCCTGGTACTCTCCTGTAATAACACACACGCCCTGGTATTCACCCTGTAATAACACACCCGCCCTGCTACTTTCTAATAACACACCCGCCCTGGTACCCTCCCTGTAATAACACACCCGCCCTGGTACTGTCTATAATAACACACCCACCCTGGTACTCTCCCTGTAATAACACACACGCCCTGGTACTCTCGCTGTAATAACACACCCGCCCTGGTACTCTCCCTGAAATAACACACCCGCCCCGGTACTCTCCCTGAAATAACACACCCGCCCTGGTACTCTCCCTGTAATAACACATCCGCCCTGGTACTCTCCCTGTAATAACACAACCGCCCTCGTAATCTCTGTGTAATAACACACCCGCCCTGGTACTTTCTAATAACACACCCGCCCTGGTACCCTCCCTGTAATAACACACCCGCCCTGGTACTCTCCCTGTAATAACCCACCCGCCCTGGTACTCTCCCTGAAATAACACACCCACCCTGGTACTCTCCCTGTAATAATACACCCGCCCGGATACTCTCTCTGTAATAACACACCTGCCCTGGTACTGTCTGTAATAACACACCCGCCCTGGTTCTCTCTCTGTAATAACACACACGCCCTGCTACTTTCTAATAACACACCCGCCCTGCTACCCTCCCTGTAATAACACACCCGCCCTGGTACTCTCCCTGTACTAACACACCCGTCCTGGTACTCTCCCTGTAATAACACACCCGCCCTGGTACTCTCCCTGTAATAACACACCCACCCTGGTACTCTCTGTAATAACACACCCGCCCTGCTACTCTCCCTATAATAACACACCCGCCCTGGTACTCTCCCTGTAATATCACACCCGCCCTGGTACTCTCTCTGTAATAACACACCCATCCCAGTAGTCTCCCTGTAATAACACACCCGCCCTGGTACTCTCCCTGCAATAACACACCCACCCTGGTACTCTCCCATTAATAACACACCCGCCCTGGTACTCTCCCTGTAATAACACACCTGCCCTGGTACTCTCCCTGTAATAACACACCCACCCTGGTACTCTCCCTGTAATAACACACCTGCCCTGGTACTTTCTAATAATACACCCGCCCTGCTACTTTCTAATAACACACACGCCCTAGTACCCTCCCTGTAATAACACACCCGCCCTGGTACTCTCCCTACAGTAACACACCCACCCTGGTACTCTCCCTGTAATATCACACCCGCCCTGGTACTCTCCCTGTAATATCACACCCGCCCTGGTACTCCCTGTAATAACACACCCGCCCTGGTACTTTCTAATAACACACCTGCCCTGGTACCCTCCCTGTAATAACACACCCGCTCTGGTACTCTCCCTGTAATAACACACCCACCCTGGTACTCTCCCTGTAATAACACACCCGCCATGGTACTCTCTGTAATAACACACCCGCCCTGCCACTCTCCTGTAATAACCCACCCACCCTGGTACTCTCCCTGAAATAACACACCCACCCTGGTACTCTCCCTGTAATAACACACCCGCCCTGGTACTCTCCCTGTAATATCACACCCGCCCTGGTACTCCCTGTAATAACACACCCGCCCTGGTACTTTCTAATAACACACCTGCCCTGGTACCCTCCCTGTAATAACACACCCGTCCTGGTACTCTCCCTGTAATAACACACCCGCCCTGGTACTCCCTGTAATAATACACCCGCCCTGGTATTCTCCCTGAAATAACACACCCGCCATGGTACTCTCCCTGTAATAACCCACCCGCCCTGGTACGTACTCTGTAATAACACACACGCCCTGGTACGTACTCTGTAATAACACACCCGCCCTGCTACTTTCTAATAACACACCCGCCCTGGTACTCTCCCTATAATAACACACCCGCCCTGGTACTCTCCCTGTAATATCACACCCGCCCTGGTACTGTCAATAATAACACACCCACCCTGGTACTCTGCTGTAATAACACACACGCCCTGGTACTCTCCCTGTAATAACACAACCGCCCTCGTAATCTCCGTGTAATAACACACCCGCCCTGGTACTCTCCCTATAATAACACACCCGCCCTGGAACTCTCCCTGTAATAACCCACCCGCCCTGGTACTCTCCTGTAATAACCCACCCACGCTGGTACTCTCCCTGAAATAACACACCCACCCTGGTACTCTCCTGTAATAACCCACCCGCCCTGGTACTCTCCTGTAATAACCCACCCACCCTGGTACTCTCCCTGAAATAACACACCCACCCTGGTACTCTCCCTGAAATAACACACCCACCCTGGTACTCTCCTGTAATAACCCACCCACCCTGGTACTCTCCCTGTAATAACCCACCCACCCTGGTACTCTCCCTGAAATAACACACCCGCCCTGGTATTCACCCTGTAATAACACACCCGCCCTGGTACTTTCCAATAACACACCCGCCCTGGTACCCTCCCTGTAATAACACACCCGTCCTGGTACTCTCCCTATAATAACACACCCGCCCTGGTACTCTCCCTGTAATAACACATCCGCCATGGTACTCTCTCTGTAATAACACACCCGCCCTGGTACTCTCCCAGTAATAACACACCCACCCTGGTACTCTCTGAAATAACACACCCGCCCTGGTACTCACGCTGTAATAACACACCCGCCCTGGTACTCTCCTGTAATAACACACACGCCCTGGTACTGTCTATAATAACCCACCCACCCTGGTACTCTCCCTGAAATAACACACCCGCCCTGGTATTCACCCTGTAATAACACACCCGCCCTGCTACTTTCTAATAACACACCCGCCCTGGCACCCTCCCTGTAATAACACACCCGCCCTGGTACTGTCTATAATAACACACCCACCCTGGTACTCTCCCTGTAATAACACACCCGCCCTGGTACTCTCCCTGAAATAACACACCCGCCCCGGTACTCTCCCTGAAATAACACACCCGCCCTGGTACTCTCCCTGTAATAACACATCCGCCCTGGTACTCTCCCTGTAATAACACAACCGCCCTCGTAATCTCCGTGCAATAACACACCCGCCCTGGTACTTTCTAATAACACACCCACCCTGGTACTCTCCCTGTAATAACACACCTGCCCTGCTACTTTCTAATAACACACCCGCCCTGGTACTCTCCCTGTACGAACACACCCGTCCTGGTACTCTCCCTGTAATAACACACCCGCCCTGGTAATCTCCCTGTAATAACACACCCACCCTGGTACTCTCGCTATAATAACACACCCGCCCTGGTACTCTCCCTGTAATATCACACCCGCCCTGGTACTCTCTCTGTAATAACACACCCATCCCAGTACTCTCCCTGTAATAACACACACGCCCTGCTACTTTCTAATAATACACCCGCCCTGCTACTTTCTAATAACACACACGCCCTGGTACCCTCCCTGTAATAACACACCCGCCCTGGTACTCTACCTATAGTAACACACCCACCCTGGTGCTCTCCCTGTAATATCACACCCGCCCTGGTACTCTCCCTGTAATATCACACCCGCCCTGGTACTCCCTGTAATAACACACCCGCCCTGGTACTTTCTAATAACACACCCGCCCTGGTACACTCCCTGTAATAACACACCCGCCCTGGTACTCTCCCTATAGTAACACACCCACTCTGGTACTCTCCCTGTAATAACACACCCACCCTGGTACTCTCCCTGTAATAACACACCCGCCATGGTACTCTCTGTAATAACACACCCGCCCTGCCACTCTCCTGTAATAACCCACCCGCCCTGGTACTCTCCCTGAAATAACACACCCACCCTGGTACTCTCCCTGAAATAACACACCCGCCCTGGTGCTCTCTGTAATAACCCACCCGCCCTGGTACTCTCCTGTAATAACACACCCACCCTGGTACTCTCCCTGAAATAACACACCCGCCCTGGTACTCTCCCTGTAATAACCCACCCGCCCTGGTACTCTCCCTATAATAACACACCCGCCCTGGTACTCTCCCTGTAATAACACACCCGCCCTGGTACTCTCCCTGTACTAACACACCCGTCCTGGTACTCTCCCTGTAATAACACACCCGCCCTGGTACTCCCTGTAATAATACACCCGCCCTGGTATTCTCCCTGAAATAACACACCCGCCATGGTACTCTCCCTGGAATAACCCACCCGCCCTGGTACGTACTCTGTAATAACACACCCGCCCTGGTACTCTCCCTATAATAACACACCCGCCCTGGTACTCTCCCTGTAATATCACACCCGCCCTGGTACTGTCAATAATAACACACCCACCCTGGTACTCTGCTGTAATAACACACACGCCCTGGTACTCTCCCTGTAACAACACAACCGCCCTCGTAATCTCCGTGTAATAACACACCCGCCCTGGAACTCTCCCTGTAATAACACACCCGCCCTGGTACTCTCCCTGAAATAACACACCCGCCCTGGTACTCTCCCTGAAATAACACACCCGCCCTGGTACTCTCCCTGCAATAACACATCCGCCCTGGTAATCTCCGTGTAGTAACACACCCGCCCTGTTACTTTCTAATAACACACCCACCCTGGTACTCTCCCTGTACGAACACACCCGCCCTGGTACTCTCCCTGTACTAACACACCCGTCCTGGTACTCTCCCTGTAATATCACACCCGCCCTGGTACTGTCTCTGTAATAACACACCCACCCCAGTACTCTCCCTGTAATAACACACCCGCCCTGGTACTCTCCCTGTAATATCACACCAGCCCTGGCACTCTCCCTGTAATAACACACCCGCCCTGGTACTTCCTAATAACACACCCGCCCTGGTACTTTCTAATAACACACCCGCCCTGGTACTCTCCCTGTAATAACACACCAGCCTGGTACTCTCCCTGTAATAACACACCCGCCATGGTACTCTCCCTGTAATAACACACCCGCCATTGTACTCTCCCTGTCATAACACACCCACCCTGGTACTCTCCCGATAGTAACACACCCACCCTGGTACTCTCCCTGTAATATCACACCCGCCCTGGTACTCTCCCTATAGTAACACACCCGCCCTGGTACTCCCTGTAATAACACACCCGCCCTGGTACTCTCCCTGTAATATCACACCCGCCCTGGTACTCCCTATAGTAACACACCCGCCCTGGTACTCTCCTGTAATAACACACCCACCCTGGTACTCTCCCTGAAATAACACACCCGCCCTGGTACTCTCCCTGTAATAACCCACCCGCCCTGGTACTCTCCCTGTAATAACACACCCACCCTGGTGCTCTCTGTAATAACCCACCCGCCCTGGTACTCTCCTGTAATAACACACCCACCCTGGTACTCTCCCTGAAATAACACACCCGTCCTGGTACTCTCCCTGTAATAACACACCCGCCCTGGTACTCTCCCTGTAACAACACACCCGCCCTGGTACTCTCCTGTAATAACCCACCCACCCTGGTACTCTCCCTGAAATCGCACACCCACCCTGGTACTCTCCCTGTAATAACACACCCGCCCTGGTACTCTCCTGTAATAACCCACCCACCCTGGTACTCTCCCTGAAATAACACACCCGCCCTGGTATTCACCCTGTAATAACACACCCGCCCTGGTACTTTCCAATAACACACCCGCCCTGGTACCCTCCCTGTAATAACACACCCGCCCTGGTACTCTCCCTGTACCAACACACCCGTCCTGGTACACTCCCTGTAATAACACATCCGCCATGGTACTCTCTCTGTAATAACACACCCGCCCTGGTACTCTCCCTGTAATAACGCACCTGCCCTGGTACTCTCCCAGTAATAACACACCCACCCTGGTACTCTCCCTGTAATAACACACCCGCCCTGCTACTTTCTAATAACACACCCGCCCTGGTACTCTCCCTGTAATAACGCACCTGCCCTGGTACTCTCCCTGTAATAACACACCCACCCTGGTACTCTCCCTGTAATAACACATCCGCCATGGTACTCTCTCTGTAATAACACACCCGCCCTGTTACTCTCCCTGTAATAACACACCCGCCCTGGTACTCTCCCTGTAATAACACACCCGCCCTGGTACTCTCCTGTAATAACACACACGCCCTGGTACTGTCTATAATAACACATCCACCCTGGTACTCTCCCTGTAATAACACACCCGCCCTGGTACTCTCCTGTAATAACACACACGCCCTGGTACTCTCCCTGTAATAACACACCCGCCCTGGTACTCTCTGAAATAACACACCCGCCCCTGGTACTCACCTGTAATAACACACCCGCCCTGGTACTCTCCTGTAATAACACACACGCCCTGGTACTGTCTATAATAACCCACCCACCCTGGTACTCTCCCTGAAATAACACACCCGCCCTGCTATTTTCTAATAACACACGCCCCCTGGTACCCTCCCTGTAATAACACACCCGCCCTGGTACTGTCTATAATAACACACCCACCCTGTACTCTCCCTGTAATAACACACACGCCCTGGTACTCTCGCTGTAATAACACACCCGCCCTGGTACTCTGCCTGTAATAACACACCCGCCCTGGTACTCTCTGTAATAACACACCTGCCGTGGTACTCATCTGTAATAACCCACCCGCCCTGGTACTCTCCCTGAAATAACACACCCGCCCCGGTACTCTCCCTGAAATAACACACCCGCCCTGGTACTCTCCCTGTAATAACACATCCGCCCTGGTACTCTCCCTGTAATAACACAACCGCCCTCGTAATCTCCGTGTAATAACACACCCGCCCTGGTACTTTCTAATAACACACCCGCCCTGGTACTCTCTCTGTAATAACACACCCGCCCTGGTACTCTCCCTGTAATAACCCACCCGCCCTGGTACTCTCCCTGAAATAACACACCCACCCTGGCACTCTCCCTGTAATAATACACCCGCCCGGATACTCTCTCTGTAATAACACACCTGCCCTGGTACTCTCCCTGTACTGACACACCCGTCCTGGTACTCTCCCTGTAATAACACACCCGCCCTGGTACTCTCCCTGTAATAACACACCCACCCTGGTACTCTCCTGTAATAACCCACCCGCCCTGGTACTCTCCCTGAAATAACACACCCGCCCTGGTACTCTCCCTGTACTAACACACCCGTCCTGGTACTCTCCCTGTAATATCACACCCGCCCTGGTACACTCTCTGTAATAACACACCCAACCCAGTACTCTCCCTGTAATAACACACCCGCCCTGGTACTCTCCCGGCAATAACACACCCACCCTGGTACTCTCCCATTAATAACACACCCGCCCTGGTACTCTCCCTGTAATAACACACCCGCACTGGTACTCTCCCATTAATAACACACCCGCCCTGGTACTCTCCCTGTAATAACACACCCGCACTGGTACTCTCCCTGTAATAACACATCCGCCCTGGTACCCTCCCTGAAATAACCCACACCCCCGGTACTCTCTGCAATAACCCACCCGCCCTGGTACTCTCCCTGTAATAACACACCCACCCTGGTACTCTCCCTGTAACAACACACCCGCCCTGGTACTCTCCTGTAATAACACACCCGCCATGGTACTTTCTAACAACACACCCGCCCTGGTACTCTCCCTGTAATAACACACCCGCCCTGGTACTTTCTAATAACACACCTGCCCTGGTACCCTCCCTGAAATAACACACCCGCCCTGGTACTCTCCCTGTAATAACACAACCGCCCTCGAAATCTCCGTGTAATAACCCACCCGCCCTGGTGCTCTGCCTGAAATAACACACCCGCCCTGGTACTCTCCCTGTAATAACCCACCCGCCCTGGTACGCTCCTGTAATAACACACACGCCCTGGTACTCTCCCTGTCGTAACACACCCGCCCTGGTACTCCCTGTAATAATACACCCGCCCTGGTACTCTCCCTGAAATAACACACCCGCCCTGGTACTCTCCCTGTAATAACCCACCCGCCCTGGTACGTACTCTGTAATAACACACACGCCCTGGTACGTACTCTGTAATAACACACACGCCCTGCTACTTTCTAATAACACACCCGCCCTGCTACTTTCTAATAACACACCCGCCCTGGTACTCTCCCTATAATAACACACCCGCCCTGGTACTCTCCCTGTAATAACACAACCGCCCTCGTAATCTCCGTGTAATAACACACCCGCCCTGGTACTTTCTAATAACACACCCGCCCTGGTTCTCTCCCTATAATAACACACCTGCCCTGGTACTCTCCCTGTACTAACACACCCGTCCTGGTACTCTCCCTGTAATAACACACCCGCCCTGGTACTCTCGCTGTAATAACACACCCGCCCTGGTACTCTCCTGTAATAACACACACGCCCTGGTACTGTCTATAATAACCCACCCACCCTGGTACTCTCCCTGAAATAACACACCCGCCCTGCTATTTTCTAATAACACACCCGCCCTGGTACCCTCCCTGTAATAACACACCCGCCCTGGTACTGTCTATAATAACACACCCACCCTGGTACTCTCCCTGTAATAACACACACGCCCTGGTACTCTCGCTGTAATAACACACCCGCCCTGGTACTCTGCCTGTAATAACACACCTGCCGTGGTACTCATCTGTAATAACCCACCCGCCCTGGTACTCTCCCTGAAATAACACACCCGCCCCGGTACTCTCCCTGAAATAACACACCCGCCCTGGTACTCTCCCTGTAATAACACATCCGCCCTGGTACTCTCCCTGTAATAACACAACCGCCCTCGTAATCTCCATGTAATAACACACCCGCCCTGGTACTTTCTAATAACACACCCGCCCTGGTACTCTCTCTGTAATAACACACCCGCCCTGGTACTCTCCCTGTAATAACCCACCCGCCCTGGTACTCTCCCTGAAATAACACACCCACCCTGGCACTCTCCCTGTAATAATACACCCGCCCGGATACTCTCTCTGTAATAACACACCTGCCCTGGTACTGTCTGTAATAACACACCCGCCCAGGTACCCTCCCTGTAATAACACACCCGCCCTGGTACTCTCCCTGTACTGACACACCCGTCCTGGTACTCTCCCTGTAATAACACACCCGCCCTGGTACTCTCCCTGTAATAACACACCCACCCTGGTACTCTCCTGTAATAACCCACCCGCCCTGGTACTCTCCCTGAAATAACACACCCGCCCTGGTACTCTCCCTGTACTAACACACCCGTCCTGGTACTCTCCCTGTAATATCACACCCGCCCTGGTACACTCTCTGTAATAACACACCCAACCCAGTACTCTCCCTGTAATAACACACCCGCCCTGGTACTCTCCCGGCAATAACACACCCACCCTGGTACTCTCCCATTAATAACACACCCGCCCTGGTACTCTCCCTGTAATAACACACCCGCACTGGTACTCTCCCATTAATAACACACCCGCCCTGGTACTCTCCCTGTAATAACACACCCGCACTGGTACTCTCCCTGTAATAACACATCCGCCCTGGTACCCTCCCTGAAATAACCGACCCGCCCTGGTACTCTCCCTGAAATAACACACCCGCCCTGGTACTCTCCCTGTAATAACCCACACCCCCGGTACTCTCTGCAATAACCCACCCGCCCTGGTACTCTCCCTGTAATAACACACCCACCCTGGTACTCTCCCTGTAACAACACACCCGCCCTGGTACTCTCCTGTAATAACACACCCGCCATGGTACTTTCTAACAACACACCCGCCCTGGTACTCTCCCTGTAATAACACACCCGCCCTGGTACTTTCTAATAACACACCTGCCCTGGTACCCTCCCTGAAATAACACACCCGCCCTGGTACTCTCCCTGTAATAACACAACCGCCCTCGAAATCTCCGTGTAATAACCCACCCGCCCTGGTGCTCTGCCTGAAATAACACACCCGCCCTGGTACTCTCCCTGTAATAACCCACCCGCCCTGGTACGCTCCTGTAATAACACACATGCCCTGGTACTCTCCCTGTCGTAACACACCCGCCCTGGTACTCCCTGTAATAATACACCCGCCCTGGTACTCTCCCTGAAATAACACACCCGCCCTGGTACTCTCCCTGTAATAACCCACCCGCCCTGGTACGTACTCTGTAATAACACACACGCCCTGGTACGTACTCTGTAATAACACACACGCCCTGCTACTTTCTAATAACACACCCGCCCTGCTACTTTCTAATAACACACCCGCCCTGGTACTCTCCCTATAATAACACACCCGCCCTGGTACTCTCCCTGTAATAACACAACCGCCCTCGTAATCTCCGTGTAATAACACACCCGCCCTGGTACTTTCTAATAACACACCCGCCCTGGTTCTCTCCCTATAATAACACACCTGCCCTGGTACTCTCCCTGTACTAACACACCCGTCCTGCTACTCTCCCTGTAATAACACACCCGCCCTGGTACTCTCCCTGAAATAACACACCCACCCTGGTACTCTCCCTGTACTAACACACCCGTCCTGGTACTCTCCCTGTACTAACACACCCGTCCTGGTACTCTCCCTGAAATAACACACCCACCCTGGTACTCTCCCATTAATAACACACCCGCCCTGGTACTCTCCCTGCAATAACACACCCACCCTGGTACTCTCCCTGTAATAACACACCCGCCCTGGTACTCTCCCTGTAATAACACACCCGCACTGGTACTCTCCCTGTAATAACACATCCGCCCTGGTACCCTCCCTGAAATATCACACCCGCCCTGGTACTGTCTCTGTAATAACACACCCACCCCAGGACTCTCCCTGTAATAACACACCCGCCCTGGTACTCTCCCTGTAATAACACACCCGCCCTGGTACTCTCCCAGTAATAACACACCCGCCATGGTAATCTCTGTAATAACAACTCCGCCCTGGTACTGTCCCCGTAATAACACCCCCCCTGGTACTCTCTGTAATAACACACTCACCCTGGTACTCTCCCTGTAATAACACACCCGCCCTGGTCCTCTCCCTGTAATAACACACCCACCCTGGTACTCTCTGTAATAACACACCCGCCCTGGTACTCTCTGTAATAACACACCTGCCGTGGTACTCTCCTGTAATAACCCACCCGCCCTGGTACTCTCCCTGAAATAACACACCCGCCCCGGTACTCTCCCTGAAATAACACCCCCGCCCTGGTACTCTCCCTGTAATAACACATCCGCCCTGGTACTCTCCCTGCAATAACACAACCGCCCTCGTAATCTCCGTGTAATAACACACCCGCCCTGGTACTCTCTCTGTAATAACACACCCGCCCTGGTACTCTCCCTGTAATAACCCACCCGCCCTGGTACTCTCACTGAAATAACACACCCACCCTGGTACTCTCCCTGTAATAATACACCCACCCTGGTACTCTCCCTGTAATAACACACCCGCCCTGGTACTCTCTCTGTAATAGCACACACGCCCTGCTACTTTCTAATAACACACACGCCCTGCTACTTTCTAATAACACACCCGCCCTGCTACTTTCTAATAACACACCCGCCCTGGTACTCTCCCTATAATAACACACCCGCCCTGGTACTCTCCCTGTAATATCACACCCGCCCTGGTACTGTCAATAATAACACACCCACCCTGGTACTCTCCCTGTAATAACACACACGCCCTGGTACTCTCCCTGTAATAACACAACCGCCCTCGTAATCTCCGTGTAATAACACACCCGCCCTGGTACTTTCTAATAACACACCCGCCCTGGTACCCTCCCTGTAATAACACACCCACCCTGGTACTCTCCCTAAAATAACACACCTGCCCTGGTACTCTCCCTGTACTAACACACCCGTCCTGGTACTCTCCCTGTAATAACACACCCACCCTGGTACTCTCCCTGAAATAACACACCCACCCTGGTACTCTCCCTGTACTAACACACCCGTCCTGGTACTCTCCCTGTAATAACACACCCATCCCAGTACTCTCCCTGTAATAACACACCCGCCCTGGTACTCTCTCTGTAATAACACACCCATCCCAGTACTCTCCCTGTAATATCACACCCGCCCTGGTACTCTCTCTGTAATAACACACCCATCCCAGTACTCTCCCTGCAATAACACACCCACCCTGGTACTCTCCCATTAATAACACACCCGCAGTGGTACTCTCCCTGCAATAACACACCCGCACTGGTACTCTCCCTGTAATAACACATCCGCCCTGGTGCCCTCCCTGAAATAACCCACCCGCCCTGGTACTCTCCCTGAAATAACACACCCGCCCTGGTACTCTTCCTGAAATAACACACCCGCCCTGGTACTCACTGTAATAACACACCCGCCCTGGTACTCTCCTGTAATAACACACCCGCCATGGTACTTTCTAACAACACACCCGCCCTGGTACTCTCCCTGTAATAACACACCCGCCCTGGTACTTTCCAATAACACACCTGCCCTGGTACCCTCCCTGAAATAACACACCCGCCCTGGTACTCTCCCTGTAATAACCCACCCGCCCTGGTACGCTCCCTGTATTAACACACCCGCCATGGTACTCTCCTGTAATAACACACCCACCCTGGTACTCTCCCTGTAATAACACACCCGCCCTGGTACTCTCCCTGTAATAACACACCCGCACTGGTACTCTCCCTGTAATAACACATCCGCCCTGGTACCCTCCCTGAAATATCACACCCGCCCTGGTACTGTCTCTGTAATAACACACCCACCCCAGGACTCTCCCTGTAATAACACACCCGCCCTGGTACTCTCCCTGTAATATCACACCAGCCCTGGTACTCTCCCTGTAATAACACACCCGCCCTGGTACTCTCCCTGTAATAACACACCCGCCCTGGTACTTCCTAATAACACACCCGCCCTGGTACTTTCTAATAACACACCCGCCCTGGTACTCTCCCAGTAATAACACACCCGCCATGGTAATCTCTGTAATAACAACTCCGCCCTGGTACTGTCCCCGTAATAACACCCCCCCTGGTACTCTCTGTAATAACACACTCACCCTGGTACTCTCCCTGTAATAACACACCCGCCCTGGTCCTCTCCCTGTAATAACACACCCACCCTGGTACTCTCTGTAATAACACACCCGCCCTGGTACTCTCTGTAATAACACACCTGCCGTGGTACTCTCCTGTAATAACCCACCCGCCCTGGTACTCTCCCTGAAATAACACACCCGCCCCGGTACTCTCCCTGAAATAACACCCCCGCCCTGGTACTCTCCCTGTAATAACACATCCGCCCTGGTACTCTCCCTGCAATAACACAACCGCCCTCGTAATCTCCGTGTAATAACACACCCGCCCTGGTACTCTCTCTGTAATAACACACCCGCCCTGGTACTCTCCCTGTAATAACCCACCCGCCCTGGTACTCTCACTGAAATAACACACCCACCCTGGTACTCTCCCTGTAATAATACACCCACCCTGGTACTCTCCCTGTAATAACACACCCGCCCTGGTACTCTCTCTGTAATAACACACACGCCCTGCTACTTTCTAATAACACACACGCCCTGCTACTTTCTAATAACACACCCGCCCTGCTACTTTCTAATAACACACCCGCCCTGGTACTCTCCCTATAATAACACACCCGCCCTGGTACTCTCCCTGTAATATCACACCCGCCCTGGTACTGTCAATAATAACACACCCACCCTGGTACTCTCCCTGTAATAACACACACGCCCTGGTACTCTCCCTGTAATAACACAACCGCCCTCGTAATCTCCGTGTAATAACACACCCGCCCTGGTACTTTCTAATAACACACCCGCCCTGGTACCCTCCCTGTAATAACACACCCACCCTGGTACTCTCCCTAAAATAACACACCTGCCCTGGTACTCTCCCTGTACTAACACACCCGTCCTGGTACTCTCCCTGTAATAACACACCCACCCTGGTACTCTCCCTGAAATAACACACCCACCCTGGTACTCTCCCTGTACTAACACACCCGTCCTGGTACTCTCCCTGTAATAACACACCCATCCCAGTACTCTCCCTGTAATAACACACCCGCCCTGGTACTCTCTCTGTAATAACACACCCATCCCAGTACTCTCCCTGTAATATCACACCCGCCCTGGTACTCTCTCTGTAATAACACACCCATCCCAGTACTCTCCCTGCAATAACACACCCACCCTGGTACTCTCCCATTAATAACACACCCGCAGTGGTACTCTCCCTGCAATAACACACCCGCACTGGTACTCTCCCTGTAATAACACATCCGCCCTGGTGCCCTCCCTGAAATAACCCACCCGCCCTGGTACTCTCCCTGAAATAACACACCCGCCCTGGTACTCTTCCTGAAATAACACACCCGCCCTGGTACTCACTGTAATAACACACCCGCCCTGGTACTCTCCTGTAATAACACACCCGCCATGGTACTTTCTAACAACACACCCGCCCTGGTACTCTCCCTGTAATAACACACCCGCCCTGGTACTTTCCAATAACACACCTGCCCTGGTACCCTCCCTGAAATAACACACCCGCCCTGGTACTCTCCCTGTAATAACCCACCCGCCCTGGTACGCTCCCTGTATTAACACACCCGCCATGGTACTCTCCTGTAATAACACACACGCCCTGGTACTCTCCCTGTAATAACACACCCGCCCTGGTACTCCCTGTAATAATACACCCGCCCTGGTACTCTCCCTGCAATAACACACCCATCCCAGTACTCTCCCTGCAATAACACACCCACCCTGGTGGGCAGCACGGTGGCATAGTGGTTAGCACTGTTGCCTCACAGCGCCAGGGACCCGGGTTCGAATCCGGCCTCAGGTGACTGTCTGTGTGGAGTTTGCACATTCTCCCCGTGTTTGCGTGGGTTTTCTCCGGGTGCTCCGGTTTCCTCCCACAGTCCAAAGATGTGCGGGTTAGGTTGATTGGCTATGATAAATTGACCCTTAGTGTTTGGGGGATTAAATACGTGGGGTTACGGGGATAGGGTGGGATATGTGTTGATGTAGGGGTTACGGGGATTGGGTGGGATATGTGTCGGTGCAGGCTCGATGGGCCGAAACGGCCTCTATCTGCACTGTGGGGTTTATGTGATTTATGTGATATGTGAATAACACACCCGCCCTGGTACTCTCCCTGTAATATCACACCCGCCCTGGTACTGTCAATAATAACACACCCGCCCTGGTACTCTGCTGTAATAACACACACGCCCTGGTACTCTCCCTGTAATAACACAACCGCCCTCGTAATCTCCGTGTAATAACACACCCGCCCTGGTACTTTCTAATAACACACCCGCCCTGGTACACCCTATAACACACCCGCCCTGGAACTCTCCCTGTAATAACCCACCCGCCCTGGTACTCTCCCTGAAATAACACACCCGCCCTGGTACTCTCCCTGTAATAACACATCCGCCCTGGTAATCTCCGTGTAGTAACACACCCGCCCTGTTACTTTCTAATAACACACCCACCCTGGTACTCTCCCTGTACGAACACACCCGCCCTGGTACTCTCCCTGTAATATCACACCCGCCCTGGTACTGTCTCTGTAATAACACACCCACCCTGGTACTTCCTAATAACACACCCGCCCTGGTACTTCCTAATAACACACCCGCCCTGGTACTTTCTAATAACACACCCGCCCTGGTACTCTCCCTGTAATAACACACGCGCCATGGTAATCTCCCTGTAATAACACACCCGCCATGGTACTCTCTGTAATAACAACTCCGCCCTGGTACTGTCCCCGTAATAACACCCCCCCTGGTACTCTCTGTAATAACACACTCACCCTGGTACTCTCCCTGTAATAACACACCCGCCCTGGTCCTCTCCCTGTAATAACACACCCACCCTGGTACTCTCTGTAATAACACACTCGCCCTGGTACTCTCCCTGTAATAACTCACCCGCCCTGGTACTGTCCCTGTAATAACACACCCGCCCTGGTACTCTCCCTGTAATGACACACCCGCCCTGGTAGTCTCCCTGTAATAACAGACCCGCCCTGGTCCTCTGCCTGTAATAACACACCCACCCTGGTACTCTCCCTGTAATAACACTCCGGCCCTGGTAATCTCCCTATAATAACACCCCCGCCCCGGTACTCTCCCTGTAATAACACCCCCGCCAAGGTACCCTCTGTAATAACACACGCACCCTGGTGCTCTCCCTGTAATAACACCCCGGCCCTGGTACTCTCCCTGAAATAACACACCTGCCCTGGTACTCTCCCTGTAATAACACACCCGCCCTGGTACTCCCTGTAATAACACACCTGCCCTGGTACCCTCCCTGTAATAACACACACGCCCTGGTACCCTCCCTGTAATAACACACACGCCCTGGTACGTACTCTGTAATAACACACACGCCCTGGTACGTACTCTGTAATAACACACACGCCCTGCTTCTTTCTAATAACACACCCGCCCTGGTACCCTCCCTGTAATAACACACCCGCCCTGGTACTCTCCCTGTAATAACACACCCGCCATGGTACTCTCCCTGAAATAACACACCCACCCTGGTACTCTCCCTGAAATAACACACTCGCCCTGGTGCTCTCTGTAATAACCCACCCGCCCTGGTACTCTCCTGTAATAACACACCCACCCTGGTACTCTCCCTGAAATAACCCACCCGCCCTGGTACTCTCCCTATAATAACACACCCGCCCTGGTACTCTCCCTGTAATAACACACCCGCCCTGGTACTCCCTGCAATAACACACCGGCCCTGGTACTCCCTGTAATAATACACCCGCCCTGGTACTCTCCCTGAAATAACACACCCGCCCTGGTACTCTCCCTGTAATAACCCACCCGCCCTGGTACGTACTCTGTAATAACACACACGCCCTGGTACGTACTCTGTAATAACACACCCGCCCTGCTACTTTCTAATAACACACCCGCCCTGGTACTCTCCCTGCAATAACACAACCGCCCTCGTAATCTCCGTGTAATAACACACCCGCCCTGGTACTTTCTAATAACACACCCGCCCTGGTACTCTCCCTATAATAACACACCCGCCCTGGAACTCTCCCTGTAATAACCCACCCGCCCTGGTACTCTCCCTGAAATAACACACCCGCCCTGGTACTCTCCCTGAAATAACACACCCGCCCTGGTACTCTCCCTGTAATAACACATCCGCCCTGGTAATCTCCGTGTAGTAACACACCCGCCCTGTTACTTTCTAATAACACACCCACCCTGGTACTCTCCCTGTCCGAACACACCCGCCCTGGTACTCTCCCTGTACGAACACACCCGCCCTGGTACTCTCCCTGTACGAACACACCCGCCCTGGTACTCTCCCTGTAATAACACACCCGCCCTGGTACTCTCCCTGTAATATCACACCCGCCCTGGTACTCTCCCTGTAATATCACACCAGCCCTGGTACTCTCCCTGTAATAACACATCAGCCTGGTACTCTCCCTGTAATAACACACCCGCCCTGGTACTCTCCCTGTAATATCACACCAGCCCTGGTACTCTCCCTGTAATAACACACCTGCCCTGGTACTCCCTTTAATAACACACCTGCCCTGGTATCCTCCCTGTAATAACACACACGCCCTGCTACTTTCCAATAACACACCCGCCCTGCTACTTTCGAACAACACACACGCCCTGGTACCCTCCCTGTAATAACACACCCGCCCTGGTACTCTCCCTATAGTAACACACCCACCCTGGTACTCTCCCTGTAATATCACACCCGCCCTGGTACTTTCTAATAACACACCCGCCCTGGTACCCTCCCTGTAATAACACACCCACCCTGCTACGTACTCTGTAATAACACACACGCCCTGGTACGTACTCTGTAATAACACACCCGCCCTGCTACTCTCCTGTAATAACCCACCCGCCCTGGTACTCTCCCTGAAATAACACACCCGCCCTGGTACTCTCCCTGAACTAACACACCCGTCCTGGTACTCTCCCTGTAATAACACACCCGCCCTGGTACTCTCCCTGTAATAACACATCCGCCCTGGTACCCTCCCTGAAATAACCCACCCACCCTGGTACTCTCCCTGTACTAACACACCCGTCCTGCTACTCTCCTGTAATAACCCACCCGCCCTGGTACTCTCCCTGTACTAACACACCCGTCCTGGTACTCTCCCTGTAATAACACACCCGCCCTGGTACTCTCCCTGTAATAACACATCCGCCCTGGTACTCTCCCTGTAATAACCCACCCGCCCTGGTACTCTCCCTGTACTAACACACCCGTCCTGGTACTCTCCCTGTAATAACACACCCGCCCTGGTACTCTCCCTGTAATAACCCACCCGCCCTGGTACCCTCCCTTAAATAACACACTCGCCCTGGTACTCTCCCTGTAATAACACATCCGCCCTGGTACTCTCCTGTAATAACCCACCCGCCCTGGTACTCTCCCTGAAATAACACACCCGCCCTGGTATTCACCCTGTAATAACACACCCGCCCTGGTACTTTCCAATAACACACCCGCCCTGGTACCCTCCCTGTAATAACACACCCGCCCTGGTACTCTCCCTATAATAACACACCCGCCCTGGTACTCTCCCTGTACCAACACACCCGTCCTGGTATTCTCCCTGTAATAACACACGCACCCTGGTACTCTCCCTGTAATAACACACCCGCCCTGGTACTCTCTGAAATAACACACCCGCCCTGGTACTCACCCTGTAATAACACACCCGCCCTGGTACTCTCCTGTAATAACACACACGCCCTGGTACTCACCCTGTAATAACACACCCGCCCTGGTACTCTCCCTGAAATAACACACCCGCCCTGCTACTTTCCAATAACACACCCGCCCTGGTACCCTCCCTGTAATAACACACCCGCCCTGGTACTCTCCCTGTAATAACACACACGCCCTGGTACTCTCGCTGTAATAACACACCCGCACTGGTACTCTGCCTGTAATAACACACCCGCCCTGGTACTCTCTGTAATAACACACCTGCCGTGGTACTCTCCTGTAATAACCCACCCGCCCTGGTACTCTCCCTGAAATAACACACCCGCCCTGGTACTCTCCCTGTAATAACACATCCGCCCTGGTCCTCTCCCTGTAATAACACAACCGCCCTCGTAATCTCCGTGTAATAACACACCCGCCCTGGTACTTTCTAATAACACACCCGCCCTGGTACCCTCCCTGTAATAACACACCCGCCCTGGTACTCTCTCTGTAATAACACACCCGCCCTGGTACTCTCCCTGTAATAACACATCCGACCTGGTACTCTCCCTGTAATAACACCCCCGCCCTGGTACTCTCCCTGTAATAACACACCCGCCCTGGTACTCGCCTGTAATAACACACCCGCCCTGGTAATCTCCCTGTAATAACACACCCGCCCTGGTACTCTCTGTAATAACACACCCACCCTGGTACTCTCCCTGTAATAACACACCCGCCCTGGTACTCTCCCTGTAATAACACACCCGCCCTGGTACTCTCCCTGAAATAACACACCCGCCCTGGTACTCTCCGTAATAACACACCTACCCTGGTACTCTCCCGGGAATAACACACCGGCCCTGTTACTCCCAGTAATAACACAGCCGCTCTGGTACACTCCCTGTAATAACACACCCGCCTGGTGCTCTCCTGTAATAACACACCTGCCCTGGTACTCTCCCTGTAATAACACACCCGCCCTGGTACTCTCTTGTAATAACACACACCCCCTGGTACTCTCTGCAATAACACACCCGCCCTGGTACTCTCTGTAATAACACACCCACCCTGGTACTCTCCTGTAATAACACACCCGCCCTGGTACTCTCCTGTAATAACACACACCCCCTGGTACTCTCTGTAATAACACACCCACCCTGGTGCTCTCCCTGGAATAACACACCCGCCCTGGTACCTTCCTGCAATAACACACGCACCCTGGTACTCTCTGTAATAACACACCCACCCTGTTACTCTCCCTGTAATAACACACCCGCCCTGGTACTTTCTAACAACACACCCGCCCTGGTACTCTCCCTGTAATAACACACCCGCCCTGGTACTTTCCAATAACACACCTGCCCTGGTACCCTCCCTGAAATAACACACCCGCCCTGGTACTCTCCCTGTAATAACACACCCGCCCTGGTACTCTCCCTGTAATATCACACCCGCCCTGGTACTCTCCCTGTAATATCACACCAGCCCTGGTACTCTCCCTGTAATAACACATCAGCCTGGTACTCTCCCTGTAATAACACACCCGCCCTGGTACTCTCCCTGTAATATCACACCAGCCCTGGTACTCTCCCTGTAATAACACACCTGCCCTGGTACTCCCTTTAATAACACACCTGCCCTGGTATCCTCCCTGTAATAACACACACGCCCTGGTACGTACTCTGTAATAACACACACGCCCTGCTACTTTCCAATAACACACCCGCCCTGCTACTTTCGAACAACACACACGCCCTGGTACCCTCCCTGTAATAACACACCCGCCCTGGTACTCTCCCTATAGTAACACACCCACCCTGGTACTCTCCCTGTAATATCACACCCGCCCTGGTACTTTCTAATAACACACCCGCCCTGGTACCCTCCCTGTAATAACACACCCACCCTGCTACGTACTCTGTAATAACACACACGCCCTGGTACGTACTCTGTAATAACACACCCGCCCTGCTACTCTCCTGTAATAACCCACCCGCCCTGGTACTCTCCCTGAAATAACACACCCGCCCTGGTACTCTCCCTGAACTAACACACCCGTCCTGGTACTCTCCCTGTAATAACACACCCGCCCTGGTACTCTCCCTGTAATAACACATCCGCCCTGGTACCCTCCCTGAAATAACCCACCCACCCTGGTACTCTCCCTGTACTAACACACCCGTCCTGCTACTCTCCTGTAATAACCCACCCGCCCTGGTACTCTCCCTGTACTAACACACCCGTCCTGGTACTCTCCCTGTAATAACACACCCGCCCTGGTACTCTCCCTGTAATAACACATCCGCCCTGGTACTCTCCCTGTAATAACCCACCCGCCCTGGTACTCTCCCTGTACTAACACACCCGTCCTGGTACTCTCCCTGTAATAACACACCCGCCCTGGTACTCTCCCTGTAATAACCCACCCGCCCTGGTACCCTCCCTTAAATAACACACTCGCCCTGGTACTCTCCCTGCAATAACACACCCGCCCTGGTACTCTCCTGTAATAACCCACCCGCCCTGGTACTCTCCCTGAAATAACACACCCGCCCTGGTATTCACCCTGTAATAACACACCCGCCCTGGTACTTTCCAATAACACACCCGCCCTGGTACCCTCCCTGTAATAACACACCCGCCCTGGTACTCTCCCTATAATAACACACCCGCCCTGGTACTCTCCCTGTACCAACACACCCGTCCTGGTATTCTCCCTGTAATAACACACGCACCCTGGTACTCTCCCTGTAATAACACACCCGCCCTGGTACTCTCTGAAATAACACACCCGCCCTGGTACTCACCCTGTAATAACACACCCGCCCTGGTACTCTCCTGTAATAACACACACGCCCTGGTACTCACCCTGTAATAACACACCCGCCCTGGTACTCTCCCTGAAATAACACACCCGCCCTGCTACTTTCCAATAACACACCCGCCCTGGTACCCTCCCTGTAATAACACACCCGCCCTGGTACTCTCCCTGTAATAACACACACGCCCTGGTACTCTCGCTGTAATAACACACCCGCACTGGTACTCTGCCTGTAATAACACACCCGCCCTGGTACTCTCTGTAATAACACACCTGCCGTGGTACTCTCCTGTAATAACCCACCCGCCCTGGTACTCTCCCTGAAATAACACACCCGCCCTGGTACTCTCCCTGTAATAACACATCCGCCCTGGTCCTCTCCCTGTAATAACACAACCGCCCTCGTAATCTCCGTGTAATAACACACCCGCCCTGGTACTTTCTAATAACACACCCGCCCTGGTACCCTCCCTGTAATAACACACCCGCCCTGGTACTCTCTCTGTAATAACACACCCGCCCTGGTACTCTCCCTGTAATAACACATCCGACCTGGTACTCTCCCTGTAATAACACCCCCGCCCTGGTACTCTCCCTGTAATAACACACCCGCCCTGGTACTCTCCCTGTAATAACACACCCGCCCTGGTACTCTCTCTGTAATAACACACCCGCCTGGTACTCTCCCTGTAATAACACACCCACCCTGGTTCTCTCTCTGTAATAACACACCCGCCCTGGTACTATCCCTGTAATGACACACCCGCCCTGGTACTCTCCTGTAGTAACACACCCGCCCTGGTACTCTCTGTAATAACGCACCCGCACTGGTACTCTCCCTGTAATAACACACCCGCCCTAGGACTCTCCCTGTATTAACACACCCGCCCTGGTACTCTCCCTGCAATAACACACCTGCCCTGGTACTCCCCTGTAATAACACACCCGCCCTAGGACTCTCCCTGTAATAACACACGCGCCCTGGTGCTCTCTGTAATAACACACCCGCCCTGGCACTCTCCTGTAATAACACACCCGCTCTGGTACTCTCCTGTAATAACACACCTGCCCTGGTACTCTCCCTGTAATAAAGCACCCGCCCTGGCACTCTCCCTGTAATAACACACCGACCCTGGTACTCTCGCTGAAATAACACACCCGCCATGGTAGTCTCCCTGTAATAACACACCCGCCCTGGTACTCTCCCTGTAGTAACAACCCGCCTTGGTACTCTCCCTGTAATAACACACCCACCCTGGTACTCTCTGTAATAACACACCCGCCCTGGTACTCTCTGTAATAACACACCCGCCCAAGTACTCTCTGTAATAACACACACGCCCTGGTACTGTCCCTGTAATAACACACCCGCCCTGGTACTGTCCCTGTAATAACACACCCGCCCTGGTACTCTCCCTGTAATAACACACCCGCCCTGGTAATCTCCCTGTAATAACACACCCGCCCTGGTACTGTCCCTGTAATAACACACACGCCCTGGTACTCTCCCTGTAATAACACACCCGCCCTGATAATCTCCCTGTAATAACACACACGCCCTGGTGCTCTCCCTGTAATAACACACCCGCCCTGGTACTCTCTGTAATAACACACCCGCCCTGGTGCTCTCCCTGTAATAACACACCCACCCTGGTACTCTCCCTGTAATAACACACCCACCCTGGTACTCTCCCTGCAATAACACACCCGCCCTGGTACTCTCCCTGTAATAACACACCCGCCCTGGTACTCTCCCTGCAATAACACACCCGCCCTGGTACTCTCTGTAATAACACACCCACCCTGGTACTCTCCCTGTAATAACACACCCGCCCTGGTACTCTCCCTGAAATAACACACCCGCCCTGCTACTCTCCCTGTAATAACACACCCGCCCTGGTACTCTCCCTGAAATAACACACCCGCCCTGGTACTCTCCCGGTAATAACACACCGGCCCTGTTACTCCCTGTAATAACACACCTGCTCTCGTACTCTCCGTGTAATAACACACCCGCCCTGGTGCTCTCCCTGTAATAACACCCCAGCCATGGTACTCTCCCTGTAATAACACACCCGCCTGGTGCTCTCCCTGTAATAGCACACCTGCCCTGGTACTCTCCCTGTAATAACACACCCGCCCTGGTACTCTCCTGTAATAACACACCCGCCCTGGTACTCTCCCCGTAATAACCCACCCGCACTGGTACTCTCCCTGTAGTAACACACCCGCCCTGGTACTCTCCCTGTAATAACACAGCCGCTCTGGTACTCTCCCTGTAATAACACACCCGCCTGGTGCTCTCCCTGTAATAGCACACCTGCCCTGGTACTCTCCCTGTAATAACACACCCGCCCTGGTACTCTCTGTAATAACACACCCGCCCTGGTACTCTCTGTAATAACACACACCCCCTGGTACTCTCCTGTAATAACACACACCCCCTGGTACTCTCTGTAATAACACACACGCCCTGGTACTCTCTGTAATAACACACCCACCCTGGTACTCTCCTGTAATAACACACCCACCCTGGTACTCTCCTGTAGTAACACACCCGCCCTGGTGCTCTCCCTGTAATAACACACCCGCCCTGATACTCTCCCGGTAATAACACACCCACCCTGTTAGTCTCCCAGTAATAACACACCCGCCCTGGTACTCTCCCTGTAATAACACACCCGCCCTGATACTCTCCCGGTAATAACACACCCACCCTGTTAGTCTCCCTGTAATAACACACCCGCCCTGGTACTCTCCCTGTAATAACACACCCGCCCTGATACTCTCCCGGTAATAACACACCCGCCCTGGTACTTTCCTGTAATAACACACCCGCCCTGGTACTCTCCCGGTAATAACACACCCGCCCTGGTGATCTCCTGTAGTAACACACCCGCCCTGGTACTCTCCCTGTAATAACACACCCGCCCTGGTACTGTCCCTGTAATAACACACCCGCCCTGGTACTCTCCCTGTAACAACACACCCGCCCTGGTACTCCCTCTGTAATAACACACCCGCCCTGGTACTATCCCTGTAATAACACACCCACCCTGGTATTCTCCCTGTAATAACACACCCACCCTGGTACTCTCCCTGTAATAACCCACCCGCCCGGGTACTCTTCCTGTAGTAACAAACCTGCCCTGGTTCTCCCCCTGTAGTAACACACCCGCCCTGGTACTCTCGTTGTAATAACACACCCGCCCTGGTACTCTCCTGTAATAACATACCCACCCTGGTACTCTCCCTGTAATAACACACCCGCACTGGTACTCTCCCTGTAGTAACACACCCGCCCTGGTACTCTCCCTGTAATAACACAGCCGCTCTGGTACTCTCCCTGTAATAACACACCCGCCTGGTGCTCTCCCTGTAATAGCACACCTGCCCTGGTACTCTCCCTGTAATAACACACCCGCCCTGGTACTCTCTGTAATAACACACCCGCCCTGGTACTCTCTGTAATAACACACACCCCCTGGTACTCTCCTGTAATAACACACACCCCCTGGTACTCTCTGTAATAACACACACGCCCTGGTACTCTCTGTAATAACACACCCACCCTGGTACTCTCCTGTAATAACACACCCACCCTGGTACTCTCCTGTAGTAACACACCCGCCCTGGTGCTCTCCCTGTAATAACACACCCGCCCTGATACTCTCCCGGTAATAACACACCCACCCTGTTAGTCTCCCAGTAATAACACACCCGCCCTGGTACTCTCCCTGTAATAACACACCCGCCCTGGTACTCTCCCTGTAACAACACACCCGCCCTGGTACTCCCTCTGTAATAACACACCCGCCCTGGTACTATCCCTGTAATAACACACCCACCCTGGTATTCTCCCTGTAATAACACACCCACCCTGGTACTCTCCCTGTAATAACCCACCCGCCCGGGTACTCTTCCTGTAGTAACAAACCTGCCCTGGTTCTCCCCCTGTAG
This sequence comes from Somniosus microcephalus, assembly GCF_052327205.1. Taxonomy (NCBI): domain Eukaryota; kingdom Metazoa; phylum Chordata; class Chondrichthyes; order Squaliformes; family Somniosidae; genus Somniosus; species Somniosus microcephalus. Next base: position 68,071,029 of record NC_141009.1, read on the forward strand.
TAACACACCCGCCCTGGTACTCTCGTTGTAATAACACACCCGCCCTGGTACTCTCCTGTAATAACATACCCACCCTGGTACTCTCCCTGTAATAACACACCCGCACTGGTACTCTCCCTGTAGTAACACACCCGCCCTGGTACTCTCCCTGTAATAACACAGCCGCTCTGGTACTCTCCCTGTAATAACACACCCGCCTGGTGCTCTCCCTGTAATAGCACACCTGCCCTGGTACTCTCCCTGTAATAACACACCCGCCCTGGTACTCTCTGTAATAACACACCCGCCCTGGTACTCTCTGTAATAACACACACCCCCTGGTACTCTCCTGTAATAACACACACCCCCTGGTACTCTCTGTAATAACACACACGCCCTGGTACTCTCTGTAATAACACACCCACCCTGGTACTCTCCTGTAATAACACACCCACCCTGGTACTCTCCTGTAGTAACACACCCGCCCTGGTGCTCTCCCTGTAATAACACACCCGCCCTGATACTCTCCCGGTAATAACACACCCACCCTGTTAGTCTCCCAGTAATAACACACCCGCCCTGGTACTCTCCCTGTAATAACACACCCGCCCTGATACTCTCCCGGTAATAACACACCCACCCTGTTAGTCTCCCTGTAATAACACACCCGCCCTGGTACTCTCCCTGTAATAACACACCCGCCCTGATACTCTCCCGGTAATAACACACCCGCCCTGGTACTTTCCTGTAATAACACACCCGCCCTGGTACTCTCCCGGTAATAACACACCCGCCCTGGTGATCTCCTGTAGTAACACACCCGCCCTGGTACTCTCCCTGTAATAACACACCCGCCCTGGTACTGTCCCTGTAATAACACACCCGCCCTGGTACTCTCCCTGTAACAACACACCCGCCCTGGTACTCCCTCTGTAATAACACACCCGCCCTGGTACTATCCCTGTAATAACACACCCACCCTGGTATTCTCCCTGTAATAACACACCCACCCTGGTACTCTCCCTGTAATAACCCACCCGCCCGGGTACTCTTCCTGTAGTAACAAACCTGCCCTGGTTCTCCCCCTGTAGTAACACACCCGCCCTGGTACTCTCGTTGTAATAACACACCCGCCCTGGTACTCTCCTGTAATAACATACCCACCCTGGTACTCTCCCTGTAATAACACACCCGCCTGGTACTCTCCCTGTAATAACACACCCGCCTGGTACTCTCCCTGTAATAGCACACCCGCCCTGGTGCTCTCCCTGTAATAACACACCCGCCCTGGTACTGTCCCTGTCATAACACACCCGCCCTGGTACTGTCCCTGTAATAACACACCCGCCCTGGTACTCTCTGTAATAACACACCCACCCTGGTACTCTCCCTGTAATAACACACCCGCCCTGGTCCTCTCCCTGTAATAACACACCCGCCCTGGTACTCTCCCTGTAATAACACACCCGCCCTGGTACTCTCCCTGTAATAACACACCCGCCCTGGTACACTCCCTGTAATAACACACCCGCCCTGGTACTCTCTGTAATAACGCACCCGCCCTGGTACTCTCCCTGTAATAACACACCCGCACTGGTACTCTCCCTGTAATAACACACCCGCCCTGGTACTCTCTGTAATAACGCACCCGCCCTGGTACTCTCCCTGTAATAACACACACGCCCTGGTACTCTCCTGTAATAACACACCCGCCCTGGTACTCTCTGTAATAACGCACCCGCCCTGGTACTCTCCCTGTAATAACACACCCACCCTGGTACTCTCCCTGTAATAACACACCCCCCTGGGACTCTCCCTGGAATAACACCCCCGCCCTGGTACTCTCTGTAATAACACACCTGCTCTCGTACTCTCCGTGTAATAACACCCCCGCCCTGGTACTCTCCCTGTAATAACAGACCCGCCCTGGTGCTCTCCCTGTAATAACACATCCGACCTGGTACTCTCCCTGTAATAACACCCCCGCCCTGGTACTCTCCCTGTAATAACAGACCCGCCCTGGTACTCTCCTGCAATAACACACCCACCCTGGTACTCTCTCGGTAATAACACACCCGCCTGGTACTCTCCCTGTATGAACACACCCGCCCTGGTACTCTCCCTGTAATAACACGTCCCCTGGTACTCCCCTGTAATAACACACGCGCCCTGGTACTCTCTGTAATAACACACCCGCCCTGGTACTCTCCCTGAAATAACACACCCACCCTGGTACTCTCTGTAATAACACACCCACCCTGGTACTCTCTGTAATAACACACCCGCTCTGGTACTCTCCTGTAATAACACACCTGCCCTGGTGCTCTCTGTAAAAACGCACCCGCCCTGGTACTCTCGCTGAAATAACACACCCACCCTGGTACTCTCTGTAATAACACACCCGCTCTGGTACTCTCCTGTAATAACACACCCGCCCTGGTGCTCCCTGTAATGACACACCCACCCTGGCACTCTCCTTGTAATAACACACCCGCCCTGGTACTCTCCCTGTAGTAACACACCGCCTTGGTACTCTCCCTGTAATAACACACCCACCCTGGTACTCCCTGTAATAACACACCCGCCCAAGTACTCTCTGTAATAACACACACGCCCTGGTACTCTCCCTGTAATAACATACACAACCTGGTACTCTCTCTGTAATAACACACCCGCCCTGGTACTCTCCCTGTAATAACACACCCGCCCTGGTACTCTCCCTGTAATAACACACCCACCCTGGTACTCTCTGTAATAACACACCCGCCCTGGTACTCTCTGTAATAACACACCCGCCCAAGTACTCTCTGTAATAACACACACGCCCTGGTACTCTCTCTGTAATAACACACCCGCCCTGATACTCTCCCTGTAATAACACACCCGCCCTGGTACTCTCCCTGTAATAACACACCCGCCCTGGTACTCCCTGTAATAACACACCCGCCCTGGTACTCTCCCTGCAATAACACACCCACCCTGGTACTCTCCCTGTAATAACACACCCACCCTGGTACTCTCCCTGTAATAACACACCGGCCCTGTTTCTCCCTGTAATAACACACCTGCTCTCGTACTCTCTGTAATAACACACCCGCCCTGGTACTCTCTGTAATAACACACCCGCCCTGGTACTCTCCCCGGAATAACGCACCCGCACTGGTACTCTCCCTGTAGTAACACACCCGCCCTGGTATTCTCCCTGTAATAACACAGCCGCTCTGGTACTCTCCCTGTAATAACACACCCGCCTGGTGCTCTCCCTGTAATAGCACACCTGCCCTGGTACTCTCCCTGTAATAACACACCCGCCCTGGTACTCGCCTGTAATAACACACCCGCCCTGGTAATCTCCCTGTAATAACACACCCGCCCTGGTACTCTCTGTAATAACACACCCACCCTGGTACTCTCCCTGTAATAACACACCCGCCCTGGTACTCTCCCTGTAATAACACACCCGCCCTGGTACTCTCCCTGAAATAACACACCCGCCCTGGTACTCTCCGTAATAACACACCTACCCTGGTACTCTCCCGGGAATAACACACCGGCCCTGTTACTCCCAGTAATAACACAGCCGCTCTGGTACACTCCCTGTAATAACACACCCGCCTGGTGCTCTCCTGTAATAACACACCTGCCCTGGTACTCTCCCTGTAATAACACACCCGCCCTGGTACTCTCCTGTAATAACACACACCCCCTGGTACTCTCTGCAATAACACACCCGCCCTGGTACTCTCTGTAATAACACACCCACCCTGGTACTCTCCTGTAATAACACACCCGCCCTGGTACTCTCCTGTAATAACACACACCCCCTGGTACTCTCTGTAATAACACACCCACCCTGGTGCTCTCCCTGGAATAACACACCCGCCCTGGTACCTTCCTGCAATAACACACGCACCCTGGTACTCTCTGTAATAACACACCCACCCTGTTACTCTCCCTGTAATAACACACCCGCCCTGGTACTTTCTAACAACACACCCGCCCTGGTACTCTCCCTGTAATAACACACCCGCCCTGGTACTCTCCCTGTAATATCACACCCGCCCTGGTACTCTCCCTGTAATATCACACCAGCCCTGGTACTCTCCCTGTAATAACACATCAGCCTGGTACTCTCCCTGTAATAACACACCCGCCCTGGTACTCTCCCTGTAATATCACACCAGCCCTGGTACTCTCCCTGTAATAACACACCTGCCCTGGTACTCCCTTTAATAACACACCTGCCCTGGTATCCTCCCTGTAATAACACACACGCCCTGGTACGTACTCTGTAATAACACACACGCCCTGCTACTTTCCAATAACACACCCGCCCTGCTACTTTCGAACAACACACACGCCCTGGTACCCTCCCTGTAATAACACACCCGCCCTGGTACTCTCCCTATAGTAACACACCCACCCTGGTACTCTCCCTGTAATATCACACCCGCCCTGGTACTTTCTAATAACACACCCGCCCTGGTACCCTCCCTGTAATAACACACCCACCCTGCTACGTACTCTGTAATAACACACACGCCCTGGTACGTACTCTGTAATAACACACCCGCCCTGCTACTCTCCTGTAATAACCCACCCGCCCTGGTACTCTCCCTGAAATAACACACCCGCCCTGGTACTCTCCCTGAACTAACACACCCGTCCTGGTACTCTCCCTGTAATAACACACCCGCCCTGGTACTCTCCCTGTAATAACACATCCGCCCTGGTACCCTCCCTGAAATAACCCACCCACCCTGGTACTCTCCCTGTACTAACACACCCGTCCTGCTACTCTCCTGTAATAACCCACCCGCCCTGGTACTCTCCCTGTACTAACACACCCGTCCTGGTACTCTCCCTGTAATAACACACCCGCCCTGGTACTCTCCCTGTAATAACACATCCGCCCTGGTACTCTCCCTGTAATAACCCACCCGCCCTGGTACTCTCCCTGTACTAACACACCCGTCCTGGTACTCTCCCTGTAATAACACACCCGCCCTGGTACTCTCCCTGTAATAACCCACCCGCCCTGGTACCCTCCCTTAAATAACACACTCGCCCTGGTACTCTCCCTGCAATAACACACCCGCCCTGGTACTCTCCTGTAATAACCCACCCGCCCTGGTACTCTCCCTGAAATAACACACCCGCCCTGGTATTCACCCTGTAATAACACACCCGCCCTGGTACTTTCCAATAACACACCCGCCCTGGTACCCTCCCTGTAATAACACACCCGCCCTGGTACTCTCCCTATAATAACACACCCGCCCTGGTACTCTCCCTGTACCAACACACCCGTCCTGGTATTCTCCCTGTAATAACACACGCACCCTGGTACTCTCCCTGTAATAACACACCCGCCCTGGTACTCTCTGAAATAACACACCCGCCCTGGTACTCACCCTGTAATAACACACCCGCCCTGGTACTCTCCTGTAATAACACACACGCCCTGGTACTCACCCTGTAATAACACACCCGCCCTGGTACTCTCCCTGAAATAACACACCCGCCCTGCTACTTTCCAATAACACACCCGCCCTGGTACCCTCCCTGTAATAACACACCCGCCCTGGTACTCTCCCTGTAATAACACACACGCCCTGGTACTCTCGCTGTAATAACACACCCGCACTGGTACTCTGCCTGTAATAACACACCCGCCCTGGTACTCTCTGTAATAACACACCTGCCGTGGTACTCTCCTGTAATAACCCACCCGCCCTGGTACTCTCCCTGAAATAACACACCCGCCCTGGTACTCTCCCTGTAATAACACATCCGCCCTGGTCCTCTCCCTGTAATAACACAACCGCCCTCGTAATCTCCGTGTAATAACACACCCGCCCTGGTACTTTCTAATAACACACCCGCCCTGGTACCCTCCCTGTAATAACACACCCGCCCTGGTACTCTCTCTGTAATAACACACCCGCCCTGGTACTCTCCCTGTAATAACACATCCGACCTGGTACTCTCCCTGTAATAACACCCCCGCCCTGGTACTCTCCCTGTAATAACACACCCGCCCTGGTACTCTCCCTGTAATAACACACCCGCCCTGGTACTCTCTCTGTAATAACACACCCGCCTGGTACTCTCCCTGTAATAACACACCCACCCTGGTTCTCTCTCTGTAATAACACACCCGCCCTGGTACTATCCCTGTAATGACACACCCGCCCTGGTACTCTCCTGTAGTAACACACCCGCCCTGGTACTCTCTGTAATAACGCACCCGCACTGGTACTCTCCCTGTAATAACACACCCGCCCTAGGACTCTCCCTGTATTAACACACCCGCCCTGGTACTCTCCCTGCAATAACACACCTGCCCTGGTACTCCCCTGTAATAACACACCCGCCCTAGGACTCTCCCTGTAATAACACACGCGCCCTGGTGCTCTCTGTAATAACACACCCGCCCTGGCACTCTCCTGTAATAACACACCCGCTCTGGTACTCTCCTGTAATAACACACCTGCCCTGGTACTCTCCCTGTAATAAAGCACCCGCCCTGGCACTCTCCCTGTAATAACACACCGACCCTGGTACTCTCGCTGAAATAACACACCCGCCATGGTAGTCTCCCTGTAATAACACACCCGCCCTGGTACTCTCCCTGTAGTAACAACCCGCCTTGGTACTCTCCCTGTAATAACACACCCACCCTGGTACTCTCTGTAATAACACACCCGCCCTGGTACTCTCTGTAATAACACACCCGCCCAAGTACTCTCTGTAATAACACACACGCCCTGGTACTGTCCCTGTAATAACACACCCGCCCTGGTACTGTCCCTGTAATAACACACCCGCCCTGGTACTCTCCCTGTAATAACACACCCGCCCTGGTAATCTCCCTGTAATAACACACCCGCCCTGGTACTGTCCCTGTAATAACACACACGCCCTGGTACTCTCCCTGTAATAACACACACGCCCTGGTACTCTCCCTGTAATAACACACCCGCCCTGATAATCTCCCTGTAATAACACACACGCCCTGGTGCTCTCCCTGTAATAACACACCCGCCCTGGTACTCTCTGTAATAACACACCCGCCCTGGTGCTCTCCCTGTAATAACACACCCACCCTGGTACTCTCCCTGTAATAACACACCCACCCTGGTACTCTCCCTGTAATAACACACCCACCCTGGTACTCTCCCTGTAATAACACACCCGCCCTGGTACTCTCCCTGCAATAACACACCCGCCCTGGTACTCTCTGTAATAACACACCCACCCTGGTACTCTCCCTGTAATAACACACCCGCCCTGGTACTCTCCCTGAAATAACACACCCGCCCTGCTACTCTCCCTGTAATAACACACCCGCCCTGGTACTCTCCCTGAAATAACACACCCGCCCTGGTACTCTCCCGGTAATAACACACCGGCCCTGTTACTCCCTGTAATAACACACCTGCTCTCGTACTCTCCGTGTAATAACACACCCGCCCTGGTGCTCTCCCTGTAATAACACCCCAGCCATGGTACTCTCCCTGTAATAACACACCCGCCTGGTGCTCTCCCTGTAATAGCACACCTGCCCTGGTACTCTCCCTGTAATAACACACCCGCCCTGGTACTCTCCTGTAATAACACACCCGCCCTGGTACTCTCCCCGTAATAACCCACCCGCACTGGTACTCTCCCTGTAGTAACACACCCGCCCTGGTACTCTCCCTGTAATAACACAGCCGCTCTGGTACTCTCCCTGTAATAACACACCCGCCTGGTGCTCTCCCTGTAATAGCACACCTGCCCTGGTACTCTCCCTGTAATAACACACCCGCCCTGGTACTCTCTGTAATAACACACCCGCCCTGGTACTCTCTGTAATAACACACACCCCCTGGTACTCTCCTGTAATAACACACACCCCCTGGTACTCTCTGTAATAACACACCCGCCCTGGTACTCTCTGTAATAACACACCCACCCTGATACTCTCCTGTAATAACACACCCACCCTGGTACTCTCCTGTAGTAACACACCCGCCCTGGTGCTCTCCCTGTAATAACACACCCGCCCTGATACTCTCCCGGTAATAACACACCCACCCTGTTAGTCTCCCAGTAATAACACACCCGCCCTGGTACTCTCCCTGTAATAACACACCCGCCCTGATACTCTCCCGGTAATAACACACCCACCCTGTTAGTCTCCCTGTAATAACACACCCGCCCTGGTACTCTCCCTGTAATAACACACCCGCCCTGATACTCTCCCGGTAATAACACACCCGCCCTGGTACTTTCCTGTAATAACACACCCGCCCTGGTACTCTCCCGGTAATAACACACCCGCCCTGGTGATCTCCTGTAGTAACACACCCGCCCTGGTACTCTCCCTGTAATAACACACCCGCCCTGGTACTGTCCCTGTAATAACACACCCGCCCTGGTACTCTCCCTGTAACAACACACCCGCCCTGGTACTCCCTCTGTAATAACACACCCGCCCTGGTACTATCCCTGTAATAACACACCCGCCCTGGTATTCTCCCTGTAATAACACACCCACCCTGGTACTCTCCCTGTAATAACCCACCCGCCCGGGTACTCTTCCTGTAGTAACAAACCTGCCCTGGTTCTCCCCCTGTAGTAACACACCCGCCCTGGTACTCTCGTTGTAATAACACACCCGCCCTGGTACTCTCCTGTAATAACATACCCACCCTGGTACTCTCCCTGTAATAACACACCCGCCTGGTACTCTCCCTGTAATAACACACCCGCCTGGTACTCTCCCTGTAATAGCACACCCGCCCTGGTGCTCTCCCTGTAATAACACACCCGCCCTGGTACTGTCCCTGTCATAACACACCCGCCCTGGTACTGTCCCTGTAATAACACACCCGCCCTGGTACTCTCTGTAATAACACACCCACCCTGGTACTCTCCCTGTAATAACACACCCGCCCTGGTACTCTCCCTGTAATAACACACCCGCCCTGGTACTCTCCCTGTAATAACACACCCGCCCTGGTACACTCCCTGTAATAACACACCCGCCCTGGTACTCTCTGTAATAACGCACCCGCCCTGGTACTCTCCCTGTAATAACACACCCGCACTGGTACTCTCCCTGTAATAACACACCCGCCCTGGTACTCTCTGTAATAACGCACCCGCCCTGGTACTCTCCCTGTAATAACACACACGCCCTGGTACTCTCCTGTAATAACACACCCGCCCTGGTACTCTCTGTAATAACGCACCCGCCCTGGTACTCTCCCTGTAATAACACACCCACCCTGGTACTCTCCCTGTAATAACACACCCCCCTGGGACTCTCACTGTAGTAACACACCCACCCTGGTACTCTCTGTAATAACACACCTGCTCTCGTACTCTCCGTGTAATAACACCCCCGCCCTGGTACTCTCCCTGTAATAACAGACCCGCCCTGGTGCTCTCCCTGTAATAACACATCCGACCTGGTACTCTCCCTGTAATAACACCCCCGCCCTGGTACTCTCCCTGTAATAACAGACCCGCCCTGGTACTCTCCTGCAATAACACACCCACCCTGGTACTCTCTCGGTAATAACACACCCGCCTGGTACTCTCCCTGTATGAACACACCCGCCCTGGTACTCTCCCTGTAATAACACGTCCCCTGGTACTCCCCTGTAATAACACACGCGCCCTGGTACTCTCTGTAATAACACACCCGCCCTGGTACTCTCCCTGAAATAACACACCCACCCTGTACTCTCTGTAATAACACACCCACCCTGGTACTCTCTGTAATAACACACCCGCTCTGGTACTCTCCTGTAATAACACACCTGCCCTGGTGCTCTCTGTAAAAACGCACCCGCCCTGGTACTCTCGCTGAAATAACACACCCACCCTGGTACTCTCTGTAATAACACACCCGCTCTGGTACTCTCCTGTAATAACACACCCGCCCTGGTGCTCTCTGTAAAAACGCACCCGCCCTGGTACTCTCCCTGTAATAACACACCCGCCCTGGTACTCTCCCTGTAATAAAGCACCCGCCCTGGCACTCTCCCTGTAATAACACACCGACCCTGGTACTCTCCCTGTAATAACACACCCGCCATGGTACTCCCTGTAATGACACACCCACCCTGGCACTCTCCTTGTAATAACACACCCGCCCTGGTACTCTCCCTGTAGTAACACACCGCCTTGGTACTCTCCCTGTAATAACACACCCACCCTGGTACTCCCTGTAATAACACACCCGCCCAAGTACTCTCTGTAATAACACACACGCCCTGGTACTCTCCCTGTAATAACATACACAACCTGGTACTCTCTCTGTAATAACACACCCGCCCTGGTACTCTCCCTGTAATAACACACCCGCCCTGGTACTCTCCCTGTAATAACACACCCACCCTGGTACTCTCTGTAATAACACACCCGCCCTGGTACTCTCTGTAATAACACACCCGCCCAAGTGCTCTCTGTAATAACACACACGCCCTGGTACTCTCTCTGTAATAACACACCCGCCCTGATACTCTCCCTGTAATAACACACCCGCCCTGGTACTCTCCCTGTAATAACACACCCGCCCTGGTACTCCCTGTAATAACACACCCGCCCTGGTACTCTCCCTGCAATAACACACCCACCCTGGTACTCTCCCTGTAATAACACACCCACCCTGGTACTCTCCCTGTAATAACACACCGGCCCTGTTTCTCCCTGTAATAACACACCTGCTCTCGTACTCTCCGTGTAATAACACCCCCGCCCTGGTACTCTCCCTTTCATAACACACCCGCGTGGTACTCTCCCTGTAATAACACACCTGCCCTGGTACTCTCCCTGTAATAACACACCCGCCCTGGTACTCTCTGTAATAACACACCCGCCCTGGTACTCTCTGTAATAACACACCCGCCCTGGTACTCTCCCCGGAATAACGCACCCGCACTGGTACTCTCCCTGTAGTAACACACCCGCCCTGGTACTCTCCCTGTAATAACACAGCCGCTCTGGTACTCTCCCTGTAATAACACACCCGCCTGGTGCTCTCCCTGTAATAGCACACCTGCCCTGGTACTCTCCCTGTAATAACACACCCGCCCTGGTACTCGCCTGTAATAACACACCCGCCCTGGTAATCTCCCTGTAATAACACACCCGCCCTGGTACTCTCTGTAATAACACACCCACCCTGGTACTCTCCCTGTAATAACACACCCGCCCTGGTACTCTCCCTGTAATAACACACCCGCCCTGGTACTCTCCCTGAAATAACACACCCGCCCTGGTACTCTCCGCAATAACACACCTACCCTGGTACTCTCCCGGGAATAACACACCGGCCCTGTTACTCCCAGTAATAACACAGCCGCTCTGGTACACTCCCTGTAATAACACACCCGCCTGGTGCTCTCCTGTAATAACACACCTGCCCTGGTACTCTCCCTGTAATAACACACCCGCCCTGGTACTCTCCTGTAATAACACACACCCCCTGGTACTCTCTGCAATAACACACCCGCCCTGGTACTCTCTGTAATAACACACCCACCCTGGTACTCTCCTGTAATAACACACCCGCCCTGGTACTCTCCTGTAATAACACACACCCCCTGGTACTCTCTGTAATAACACACCCACCCTGGTGCTCTCCCTGGAATAACACACCCGCCCTGGTACCTTCCTGCAATAACACACGCACCCTGGTACTCTCTGTAATAACACACCCACCCTGTTACTCTCCCTGTAATAACACACCCGCCCTGGTACTTTCTAACAACACACCCGCCCTGGTACTCTCCCTGTAATAACACACCCGCCCTGGTACTTTCCAATAACACACCTGCCCTGGTACCCTCCCTGAAATAACACACCCGCCCTGGTACTCTCCCTGTAATAACCCACCCGCCCTGGTACGCTCCCTGTATTAACACACCCGCCATGGTACTCTCCCTGTAATAACCCACCCGCCCTGGTACGTACTCTGTAATAACACACACGCCCTGGTACGTACTCTGTAATAACACACCCGCCCTGCTACTTTCTAATAACACACCCGCCCTGGTACTCCCTCTGTAATAACACACGCGCCCTGGTACTCTCCCTGTAATAATACACCCGCCCTGGTACTCTCCCTGAAATAACACACCCGCCCTGGTACTCTCCCTGTAATAACCCACCCGCCCTGGTACGTACTCTGTAATAACACACCCGCCCTGCTACTTTCTAATAACACACCCGCCCTGGTACTCTCCCTATAATAACACACCCGCCCTGGTACTCTCCCTGTAATATCACACCCGCCCTGGTACTGTCAATAATAACACACCCGCCCTGGTACTCTGCTGTAATAACACACACGCCCTGGTACTCTCCCTGTAATAACACAACCGCCCTCGTAATCTCCGTGTAATAACACACGCGCCCTGGTACTTTCTAATAACACACCCGCCCTGGTACTCTCCCTATAATAACACACCCGCCCTGGAACTCTCCCTGTAATAACCCACCCGCCCTGGTACTCTCCCTGAAATAACACACCCGCCCTGGTACTCTCCCTGTAATAACACATCCGCCCTGGTAATCTCCGTGTAGTAACACACCCGCCCTGTTACTTTCTAATAACACACCCACCCTGGTACTCTCCCTGTACGAACACACCCGCCCTGGTACTCTCCCTGTACTAACACACCCGTCCAGGTACTCTCCCTGTAATATCACACCCGCCCTGGTACTGTCTCTGTAATAACACACCCACCCTGGTACTCTCCTTGTAATATCACACCAGCCCTGGTACTCTCCCTGTAATAACACACCCGCCCTGGTACTCTCCCTGTAATAACACACCCGCCCTGGTACTTCCTAATAACACACCCGCCCTGGTACTTTCTAATAACACACCCGCCCTGGTACTCTCCCTGTAATAACACACCCGCCATGGTAATCTCCCTGTAATAACACACCCGCCATGGTACTCTCTGTAATAACAACTCCGCCCTGGTACTGCCCCGTAATAACACCCCCCCTGGTACTCTCTGTAATAACACACTCACCCTGGTACTCTCCCTGTAATAACACACCCGCCCTGGTCCTCTCCCTGTAATAACTCACCCGCCCTGGTACTGTCCCTGTAATAACACACCCGCCCTGGTACTCTCCCTGTAATGACACACCCGCCCTGGTAGTCTCCCTGTAATAACAGACCCGCCCTGGTCCTCTGCCTGTAATAACACACCCACCCTGGTACTCTCCCTGTAATAACACCCCCGCCAAGGTACCCTCTGTAATAACACACGCAACCTGGTGCTCTCCCTGTAATAACACCCCGGCCCTGGTACTCTCCCTGAAATAACACACCTGCCCTGGTACTCCCTGTAATAACACACCTGCCCTGGTACCCTCCCTGTAATAACACACACGCCCTGGTACGTACTCTGTAATAACACACACGCCCTGCTACTTTCTAATAACACACACGCCCTGGTACCCTCCCTGTAATAACACACCCGCCCTGGTACTCTCCCTAGAGTAACACACCCACCCTGGTACTCTCCCTGTAATATCACACCCGCCCTGGTACTCTCCCTGTAATATCACACCCGCCCTGGTACTCCCTGTAATAACACACCCGCCCTGGTACTTTCTAATAACACACCTGCCCTGGTACCCTCCCTGTAATAACACACCCACCCTGCTACGTACTCTGTAATAACACACACGCCCTGCTTCTTTCTAATAACACACACGCCCTGGTACGTACTCTGTAATAACACACACGCCCTGCTACTTTCTAATAACACACCCGCCCTGGTACCCTCCCTGTAATAACACACCCGCCCTGGTACTCTCCCTATATTAACACACCCACCCTGGTACTCTCCCTGTAATAACACACCCGCCATGGTACTCTCCCTGAAATAACACACCCACCCTGGTACTCTCCCTGAAATAACACACCCGCCCTGGTGCTCTCTGTAATAACCCACCCGCCCTGGTACTCTCCTGTAATAACACACCCACCCTGGTACTCTCCCTGAAATAACCCACCCGCCCTGGTACTCTCCCTATAATAACACACCCGCCCTGGTACTCTCCCTGTAATAACACACCCGCCCTGGTACTCCCTGTAATAACACACCCGCCCTGGTACTCTCCCTGAAATAACACACCCGCCCTGGTACTCTCCCTGTAATAACCCACCCGCCCTGGTACGTACTCTGTAATAACACACACGCCCTGGTACGTACTCTGTAATAACACACCCGCCCTGCTACTTTCTAATAACACACCCGCCCTGGTACTCTCCCTGCAATAACACAACCGCCCTCGTAATCTCCGTGTAATAACACACCCGCCCTGGTACTTTCTAATAACACACCCGCCCTGGTACTCTCCCTGAAATAACACACCCGCCCTGGTACTCTCCCTGAAATAACACACCCGCCCTGGTACTCTCCCTGTAATAACACATCCGCCCTGGTAATCTCCGTGTAGTAACACACCCGCCCTGTTACTTTCTAATAACACACCCACCCTGGTACTCTCCCTGTACGAACACACCGGCCCTGTTACTCCCTGTAATAACACACCTGCTCTCGTACTCTCCGTGTAATAACACCCCCGCCCTGGTACTCTCCCTTTCATAACACACCCGCGTGGTACTCTTCCTGTAATAACACACCTGCCCTGGTACTCTCCCTGTAATAACACACCCGCCCTGGTACTCTCTGTGATAACACACCCGCCCTGGTACTCTCTGTAATAACACACCCGCCCTGGTACTCTCCCCGGAATAACGCACCCGCACTGGTGCTCTCCCTGTAATAGCACACCTGCCCTGGTACTCTCCCTGTAATAACACACCCGCCCTGGTACTCGCCTGTAATAACACACCCGCCCTGGTAATCTCCCTGTAATAACACACCCGCCCTGGTACTCTCTGTAATAACACACCCACCCTGGTACTCTCCCTGTATTAACACACCCGCCCTGGTACTCTCCCTGTAATAACACACCCGCCCTGGTACTCTCCCTGAAATAACACACCCGCCCTGGTACTCTCCGTAATAACACACCTACCCTGGTACTCTCCCGGTAATAACACACCGGCCCTGTTACTCCCAGTAATAACACAGCCGCTCTGGTACTCTCCCTGTAATAACACACCCGCCTGGTGCTCTCCTGTAATAACACACCTGCCCTGGTACTCTCCCTGTAATAACACACCCGCCCTGGTACTCTCCTGTAATAACACACACACCCTGGTACTCTCTGTAATAACACACCCGCCCTGGTACTCTCTGTAATAACACACCCACCCTGGTACTCTCCTGTAATAACACACCCGCCCTGGTACTCTCCTGTAATAACACACACCCCCTGGTACTCTCTGTAATAACACACCCGCCCTGGTACTCTCTGTAATAACACACCCACCCTGGTACTCTCCCTGTAGTAACACACCCGCCCTGGTGCTCTCCCTGGAATAACACACACGCCCTGGTGCTCTCTATAATAACACACCCGCCCTGGTACCTTCCTGTAATAACACACGCACCCTGGTACTCTCTGTAATAACACACCCACCCTGTTACTCTCCCTGTAATAACACACCCGCACTGGTACTCTCCTGTAATAACACACACCCCCTGGTACTCTCTGTAATAACACACCCAACCTGGTACTCTCCCTGTAATAACACACCCGCCCTGTTACTCTCCTGTAATAACACACCCGCCCTGATACTCTCCCTGTAATAACACACCCGCCCTGGTACTCTCCTGTAATAACACACCCGCCCTGGTACTCTCCCGGTAATAACACACCCGCCCTGGTACTTTCCTGTAATAACACACCCGCCCTGGTACTCTCCCGGTAATAACACACCCGCCCTGGTGATCTCCTGTAATAACACACCCGCCCTGGTACTCTCCCGGTAATAACACACCGGCCCTGGTGCTCTCCCTGTAATAACACACCCGCCCTGGTAC
Source organism: Somniosus microcephalus (assembly GCF_052327205.1). Taxonomy (NCBI): domain Eukaryota; kingdom Metazoa; phylum Chordata; class Chondrichthyes; order Squaliformes; family Somniosidae; genus Somniosus; species Somniosus microcephalus. The sequence goes on from NC_141009.1 coordinate 68,086,988, forward strand.
TGTCCCTTTAATAACACACGCGCCCTGGTACTCTCCCTGTAGTAACAAACCCGCCCTGGTACTCCCCCTGTAGCAACACACCCGCCATGGTACTCTCCCTGTAATAACACACACGCCCTGATACTCTCCCGTAATAACACACCCACCCTGGTACTCTCCCTGTAATAACACCCCGGCCCTGGTACTATCCCTGTAGTAACAAACCCGCCCTGGTTCTCCCCCTGTAGTAACACACCCGCCCTGGTACTCTCATTGTAATAACACACCCGCCTGGTACTCTCCCTGTAATAGCACACCCACCCTGGTACTCTCCCTGTAATAACCCACCCGCCCGGGTACTCTTCCTGTAGTAACAAACCCGCCCTGGTTCTCCCCCTGTAGTAACACACCCGCCCTGGTACTCTCCCTGTAATAGCACACCCGCCCTGGTACTCTCCCTGTAATAACACACCCACCCTGGTGCTCTCCTGTAATAACACACCCACCCTGGTGCTCTCCTGTAATAACACACGCGCCCTGGTACTCCCTCTGTAATAACACACCCGCCCTGGTATTCTCCGTGTAATAACACACCCGCCTTGTACTCTCCTTGGAATAACACACGCGCCCTGGTGCTCTCCCTGTAATATCACCCCCGCCCTGGAAGGCTCTCCAGTAATAACACATCCGCCCTGATACTCTCCCGGTAATAACACACCGGCCGTGGTACTCTCCCTGTAATAACACACCCGCCCTGATACCCTCCTGGTAATAACACACCCGCCCTGGTGCTCTCCCTGTAATAACACACACGCCCTGGTGCTCTCTCTGTAATAACACACCCGCCCTGGCGCAACTCTCTGTAATAACACACCCGCCCTGGTACTCTCCCTGTAATAACACCCCGGCCCTGGTACTATCCCTGTAATAACACACCCACCCTGGTACTCTCCCTGTAATAACACACCCGCCTGGTACTCTCCCTGTAATAACACACCCGCCCTGGTACTGTCCCTGTAATAACACACCCGCCCTGTTATTCTCCGTGTAATAACACACCCGCCCTGGTACTGTCCCTGTAATAACACACCCGCCCTGGTATTCTCCCTGTAATAACACACCCACCCAGGTGCTCTCCTGTAATAACACACCCGCCTTGTACTCTCCTTGGAATAACACACGCGCCCTGGTGCTCTCCCTGTAATATCACCCCCGCCCTGGTACTCTCCCGGTAATAACACACCGGCCGTGGTACTCTCCCTGTAATAACACACCCGCCCTGTTACTCTCCCTGTAATAACACACCCGCCCTGGTACTCTCCCTGTAATAACACACCCGCCCTGTTACTCTCCCTGTAATAACACACCCGCCTGGTACTCTCCCTGTAATAACACACCCGCCTGGTACTCTCCCTGTAATAACACACCCGCCTGCTGCTCTCCCTGTAATTGCACACCCACCCTGGTACTCTCCTGTAATAACACACACCCCCTGGTACTCTCTGTAATAACACACTCACCCTGGTACTCTCCTGTAATAACACACCCGCCATGGTACTCTCCGTAATAACACACCCGCCATGGTACTCTCCGTAATAACACACCCGCCCTGGTACTCTCTGTAATAACAACCCCACCTGGTACTCTCCCTGTAATAACACACCCGCCTGGTACTCTCTGTAATAACACACCCACCCTGGTACTCTCCAGTAATAACACACCAACCCTGGTACTCTCTCTGTAATAACACACCCGCCCTGGTACTCTCCGTGTAATAACACACCCGCCCTGGTACTCTCTCTGTAATAACACACCCCCCCCTGGTACTCTCTCTGTAACAACACACCCAGCCTGGTACCATCCCTGTAATAACACAACTGCCCTGGTACTCTCCCTGTAATATCAGACTCGCCCTGGTACTCTCCCTGTAATAACACACGCGCCCTGGTATGCTCCCTGTAATATCACACCCGTCCTGGTACTCTCCCAGTAATATCAGACTCGCCCTGGTACTCTCCCTGTAATAACACACCCGCCCTGGCACTCTCTGTAATAACACACCCGCCCTGGTACTCTCACTGTAATAACACACCCGCCCTGGTACCATCCCTGTAATAACACAACTGCCCTGGTACTCTCCCTGTAATATCAGACTCGCCCTGGTACTCTCCCTGTAATAACACACACGCCCTGGTATGCTCCCTGTAATATCACACCCGTCCTGGTACTCTCCGTGTAATAACACACCCGCCCTGGTACTCTCCCTGAAATAACACATCCGCCCTGGTACTCTCCCTGTAATAACACACCCGCCCTGGTACTCTCCCTGAAATAACACATCCGCCCTGGTACTCTCCCTGTAATAACACACCCACCCTGGTACTCTCCCTGTAATAACACACCCGCCCTGGTACTCTCCCTGTAATAATACACCCGCCCTGTTACTCTACCTGTAATAATACACCCGGCCTGGTACTCTCCCTGTAATAACACACCCGCCCTGGTACTCTCCTGTAATAACACACCCACCCTGGTACTCTCCTGGAATAACTCACCCAACCTGGTACTCTCCGTGTAATAACACACCCGCCCTGGTACTCTCTCTGTAATAACACACCCGCCCTGGTAATCTCCGTGTAATAACACCCCCGCCCTGGTACTCTCCATGCAATAACACACCCGCCCTGGTACTCTCTCTGTAATAACACACCCGCCCTGGTACTCTCCGTGTAATAACACCCCCGCCCTGGTACTCTCCCTGAAAAAACACACCCCCCTGGTACACTCTCTGCAATAACACACCCCCCTGGTACACACTCTGCAATAATACACCCCCCCTGGTACTCTCCCTGTAATAACACACCCGCCCTGTTACTCTCCCAGTAATATCAGACTCGCCCTGGTACTCTCCCTGTAATAACACACCACCCCTGGTACTCTCCCTGTAATAACACCCGCCCCCGGTACTCTCCGAGTAATAAGACACCCGCCCTGGTACTCTCCCTGTAATAACACACCCGCCCTGGCACCATCCCTGTAATAACACAACTGCCCTGGTACTCTCCCTGTAATAACACACCCGCCCTGGTACTCTCCCTGTAATAACACAGCCGCCCTGGTACTCTCCGTGTAGTAACACACCTGCCCTGGTACTCTCCCTGCAATAACACACCCGCCCTGGTACTCTCCCTGTAATAACACACCCCCCCGGCACACACTCTGCAATAATACACCACCCCTGCTACTCTCCCTGTAATAACACACTCACCCTGGTACTCTCCCTGTAATAACACACCTGCCCTGGTACTCTCCCTGTAATAACACAACTGCCCTGGTACTCTCCCTGTAATAACACACCCGCCCTGGTACTCTCCCTGTAATAACACACCCGTCCTGGTACACTCCCTGTAATAATACACCCGCCCTGGTACTCTCCCTGTAATAACATACCCGCCCTGATATTCTCTGTAATATCACCCCCGCCCTGGTCGGCTCTCCAGTAGTAACACACCCGCCCCGGCACTCTCTGTAATAACACACCCACCCTGGTACTCCCTCTGTAATAACACACCCGCCCTGGTACTCTCCCCGTAATAACACACCCGCCCTGGTACTCTCTCTGTAATAACACACCCGCCCTGGTACTCTCTGTAATAACACACCCACCCGGTTACTCTCCCAGTAATAACACACCCGCCCTGGTACTCTCCCTGTAATAACACACCCGCCCTGGTATTCTCCCTGTAATAACACACCCGCCCTGATACTCTGCCTGTAATAACACACCCGCCCTGGTATTCTCCCTGTAATAACATACACGGCCTGGTACCCTCCCTGTAATAACACACCCGCCCTGGTACTCTCCCTGTAATAACACACCCGCCCTGGTACTCTCCATGTAATAACACACCCGTCCTGGTACTCTCTGTAATAACACACCCGCCCTGGTACTCTCCCTGTAATAACACACCCAGCCTGGTACTCTCTCTAATAACACACCCGCCCTGGTACTCTCTGTAATAACACACCCACCCTGGTACTCTCCCTGTAATAACACACCCAGCCTGGTACTCTCTCTAATAACACACCCGCCCTGGTACTCTCCCTGTAATAACACACCCACCCTGGTACTCTCCCTGTAATAACACACCCCCCTGGGACTCTCACTGTAGTAACACACCCACCCTGGTACTCTCTGTAATAACACACCTGCTCTCGTACTCTCCGTGTAATAACACCCCCGCCCTGGTACTCTCCCTGTAATAACAGACCCGCCCTGGTGCTCTCCCTGTAATAACACATCCGACCTGGTACTCTCCCTGTAATAACAGACCCGCCCTGGTACTCTCCTGCAATAACACACCCACCCTGGTACTCTCTCGGTAATAACACACCCGCCTGGTACTCTCCCTGTATGAACACACCCGCCCTGGTACTCTCCCTGAAATAACACACCCACCCTGGTACTCTCTGTAATAACACACCCACCCTGGTACTCTCTGTAATAACACACCCGCTCTGGTACTCTCCTGTAATAACACACCTGCCCTGGTGCTCTCTGTAAAAACGCACCCGCCCTGGTACTCTCGCTGAAATAACACACCCACCCTGGTACTCTCTGTAATAACACACCCGCTCTGGTACTCTCCTGTAATAACACACCCGCCCTGGTGCTCTCTGTAAAAACGCACCCGCCCTGGTACTCTCCCTGTAATAACACACCCGCCCTGGTACTCTCCCTGTAATAAAGCACCCGCCCTGGCACTCTCCCTGTAATAACACACCGACCCTGGTACTCTCCCTGTAATAACACACCCGCCATGGTACTCCCTGTAATGACACACCCACCCTGGCACTCTCCTTGTAATAACACACCCGCCCTGGTACTCTCCCTGTAGTAACACACCGCCTTGGTACTCTCCATGTAAAAACACACCCAGCCTGGTACTCCCTGTAATAACACACCCGCCCAAGTACTCTCTGTAATAACACACACGCCCTGGTACTCTCCCTGTAATAACATACACAACCTGGTACTCTCTCTGTAATAACACACCCGCCCTGGTACTCTCCCTGTAATAACACACCCGCCCTGGTACTCTCCCTGTAATAACACACCCACCCTGGTACTCTCTGTAATAACACACCCGCCCTGGTACTCTCTGTAATAACACACCCGCCCAAGTACTCTCTGTAATAACACACACGCCCTGGTACTCTCTCTGTAATAACACACCCGCCCTGATACTCTCCCTGTAATAACACACCCGCCCTGGTACTCTCCCTGTAATAACACACCCACCCTGGTACTCTCCCTGTAATAACACACCGGCCCTGTTTCTCCCTGTAATAACACACCTGCTCTCGTACTCTCCGTGTAATAACACCCCCGCCCTGGTACTCTCCCTTTCATAACACACCCGCGTGGTACTCTCCCTGTAATAACACACCTGCCCTGGTACTCTCCCTGTAATAACACACCCGCCCTGGTACTCTCTGTAATAACACACCCGCCCTGGTACTCTCTGTAATAACACACCCGCCCTGGTACTCTCCCCGGAATAACGCACCCGCACTGGTACTCTCCCTGTAGTAACACACCCGCCCTGGTACTCTCCCTGTAATAACACAGCCGCTCTGGTACTCTCCCTGTAATAACACACCCGCCTGGTGCTCTCCCTGTAATAGCACACCTGCCCTGGTACTCTCCCTGTAATAACACACCCGCCCTGGTACTCGCCTGTAATAACACACCCGCCCTGGTAATCTCCCTGTAATAACACACCCGCCCTGGTACTCTCTGTAATAACACACCCACCCTGGTACTCTCCCTGTAATAACACACCCGCCCTGGTACTCTCCCTGTAATAACACACCCGCCCTGGTACTCTCCCTGAAATAACACACCCGCCCTGGTACTCTCCGTAATAACACACCTACCCTGGTACTCTCCCGGGAATAACACACCGGCCCTGTTACTCCCAGTAATAACACAGCCGCTCTGGTACACTCCCTGTAATAACACACCCGCCTGGTGCTCTCCTGTAATAACACACCTGCCCTGGTACTCTCCCTGTAATAACACACCCGCCCTGGTACTCTCCTGTAATAACACACACCCCCTGGTACTCTCTGCAATAACACACCCGCCCTGGTACTCTCTGTAATAACACACCCACCCTGGTACTCTCCTGTAATAACACACCCGCCCTGGTACTCTCCTGTAATAACACACACCCCCTGGTACTCTCTGTAATAACACACCCACCCTGGTGCTCTCCCTGGAATAACACACCCGCCCTGGTACCTTCCTGCAATAACACACGCACCCTGGTACTCTCTGTAATAACACACCCACCCTGTTACTCTCCCTGTAATAACACACCCGCCCTGGTACTTTCTAACAACACACCCGCCCTGGTACTCTCCCTGTAATAACACACCCGCCCTGGTACTTTCCAATAACACACCTGCCCTGGTACCCTCCCTGAAATAACACACCCGCCCTGGTACTCTCCCTGTAATAACCCACCCGCCCTGGTACGCTCCCTGTATTAACACACCCGCCATGGTACTCTCCCTGTAATAACCCACCCGCCCTGGTACGTACTCTGTAATAACACACCCGCCCTGCTACTTTCTAATAACACACCCGCCCTGGTACTCCCTCTGTAATAACACACGCGCCCTGGTACTCTCCCTGTAATAATACACCCGCCCTGGTACTCTCCCTGAAATAACACACCCGCCCTGGTACTCTCCCTGTAATAACCCACCCGCCCTGGTACGTACTCTGTAATAACACACACGCCCTGGTACGTACTCTGTAATAACACACCCGCCCTGCTACTTTCTAATAACACACCCGCCCTGGTACTCTCCCTATAATAACACACCCGCCCTGGTACTCTCCCTGTAATATCACACCCGCCCTGGTACTGTCAATAATAACACACCCGCCCTGGTACTCTGCTGTAATAACACACACGCCCTGGTACTCTCCCTGTAATAACACAACCGCCCTCGTAATCTCCGTGTAATAACACACCCGCCCTGGTACTTTCTAATAACACACCCGCCCTGGTACTCTCCCTATAATAACACACCCGCCCTGGAACTCTCCCTGTAATAACCCACCCGCCCTGGTACTCTCCCTGAAATAACACACCCGCCCTGGTACTCTCCCTGTAATAACACATCCGCCCTGGTAATCTCCGTGTAGTAACACACCCGCCCTGTTACTTTCTAATAACACACCCACCCTGGTACTCTCCCTGTACGAACACACCCGCCCTGGTACTCTCCCTGTACTAACACACCCGTCCAGGTACTCTCCCTGTAATATCACACCCGCCCTGGTACTGTCTCTGTAATAACACACCCACCCTGGTACTCTCCTTGTAATATCACACCAGCCCTGGTACTCTCCCTGTAATAACACACCCGCCCTGGTACTCTCCCTGTAATAACACACCCGCCCTGGTACTTCCTAATAACACACCCGCCCTGGTACTTTCTAATAACACACCCGCCCTGGTACTCTCCCTGTAATAACACACCCGCCATGGTAATCTCCCTGTAATAACACACCCGCCATGGTACTCTCTGTAATAACAACTCCGCCCTGGTACTGCCCCGTAATAACACCCCCCCTGGTACTCTCTGTAATAACACACTCACCCTGGTACTCTCCCTGTAATAACACACCCGCCCTGGTCCTCTCCCTGTAATAACTCACCCGCCCTGGTACTGTCCCTGTAATAACACACCCGCCCTGGTACTCTCCCTGTAATGACACACCCGCCCTGGTAGTCTCCCTGTAATAACAGACCCGCCCTGGTCCTCTGCCTGTAATAACACACCCACCCTGGTACTCTCCCTGTAATAACACTCCGGCCCTGGTAATCTCCCGATAATAACACCCCCGCCCCGGTACTCTCCCTGTAATAACACCCCCGCCAAGGTACCCTCTGTAATAACACACGCAACCTGGTGCTCTCCCTGTAATAACACCCCGGCCCTGGTACTCTCCCTGAAATAACACACCTGCCCTGGTACTCCCTGTAATAACACACCTGCCCTGGTACCCTCCCTGTAATAACACACACGCCCTGGTACGTACTCTGTAATAACACACACGCCCTGCTACTTTCTAATAACACACACGCCCTGGTACCCTCCCTGTAATAACACACCCGCCCTGGTACTCTCCCTAGAGTAACACACCCACCCTGGTACTCTCCCTGTAATATCACACCCGCCCTGGTACTCTCCCTGTAATATCACACCCGCCCTGGTACTCCCTGTAATAACACACCCGCCCTGGTACTTTCTAATAACACACCTGCCCTGGTACCCTCCCTGTAATAACACACCCACCCTGCTACGTACTCTGTAATAACACACACGCCCTGCTTCTTTCTAATAACACACACGCCCTGGTACGTACTCTGTAATAACACACACGCCCTGCTACTTTCTAATAACACACCCGCCCTGGTACCCTCCCTGTAATAACACACCCGCCCTGGTACTCTCCCTATAGTAACACACCCACCCTGGTACTCTCCCTGTAATAACACACCCGCCATGGTACTCTCCCTGAAATAACACACCCACCCTGGTACTCTCCCTGAAATAACACACCCGCCCTGGTGCTCTCTGTAATAACCCACCCGCCCTGGTACTCTCCTGTAATAACACACCCACCCTGGTACTCTCCCTGAAATAACCCACCCGCCCTGGTACTCTCCCTGTAATAACACACCCGCCCTGGTACTCTCCCTGTAATAACACACCCGCCCTGGTACTCTCCCTGTAATAACCCACCCGCCCTGGTACGTACTCTGTAATAACACACACGCCCTGGTACGTACTCTGTAATAACACACCCGCCCTGCTACTTTCTAATAACACACCCGCCCTGGTACTCTCCCTGCAATAACACAACCGCCCTCGTAATCTCCGTGTAATAACACACCCGCCCTGGTACTTTCTAATAACACACCCGCCCTGGTACTCTCCCTGAAATAACACACCCGCCCTGGTACTCTCCCTGAAATAACACACCCGCCCTGGTACTCTCCCTGTAATAACACATCCGCCCTGGTAATCTCCGTGTAGTAACACACCCGCCCTGTTACTTTCTAATAACACACCCACCCTGGTACTCTCCCTGTACGAACACACCGGCCCTGTTACTCCCTGTAATAACACACCTGCTCTCGTACTCTCCGTGTAATAACACCCCCGCCCTGGTACTCTCCCTTTCATAACACACCCGCGTGGTACTCTTCCTGTAATAACACACCTGCCCTGGTACTCTCCCTGTAATAACACACCCGCCCTGGTACTCTCTGTGATAACACACCCGCCCTGGTACTCTCTGTAATAACACACCCGCCCTGGTACTCTCCCCGGAATAACGCACCCGCACTGGTGCTCTCCCTGTAATAGCACACCTGCCCTGGTACTCTCCCTGTAATAACACACCCGCCCTGGTACTCGCCTGTAATAACACACCCGCCCTGGTAATCTCCCTGTAATAACACACCCGCCCTGGTACTCTCTGTAATAACACACCCACCCTGGTACTCTCCCTGTAATAACACACCCGCCCTGGTACTCTCCCTGTAATAACACACCCGCCCTGGTACTCTCCCTGAAATAACACACCCGCCCTGGTACTCTCCGTAATAACACACCTACCCTGGTACTCTCCCGGTAATAACACACCGGCCCTGTTACTCCCAGTAATAACACAGCCGCTCTGGTACTCTCCCTGTAATAACACACCCGCCTGGTGCTCTCCTGTAATAACACACCTGCCCTGGTACTCTCCCTGTAATAACACACCCGCCCTGGTACTCTCCTGTAATAACACACACACCCTGGTACTCTCTGTAATAACACACCCGCCCTGGTACTCTCTGTAATAACACACCCACCCTGGTACTCTCCCTGTAGTAACACACCCGCCCTGGTGCTCTCCCTGGAATAACACACCCGCCCTGGTGCTCTCTATAATAACACACCCGCCCTGGTACCTTCCTGTAATAACACACGCACCCTGGTACTCTCTGTAATAACACACCCACCCTGTTACTCTCCCTGTAATAACACACCCGCACTGGTACTCTCCTGTAATAACACACACCCCCTGGTACTCTCTGTAATAACACACCCAACCTGGTACTCTCCCTGTAATAACACACCCGCCCTGTTACTCTCCTGTAATAACACACCCGCCCTGATACTCTCCCTGTAATAACACACCCGCCCTGGTACTCTCCTGTAATAACACACCCGCCCTGGTACTCTCCCGGTAATAACACACCCGCCCTGGTACTTTCCTGTAATAACACACCCGCCCTGGTACTCTCCCGGTAATAACACACCCGCCCTGGTGATCTCCTGTAATAACACACCCGCCCTGGTACTCTCCCGGTAATAACACACCGGCCCTGGTGCTCTCCCTGTAATAACACACCCGCCCTGGTACTGTCCCTTTAATAACACACGCGCCCTGGTACTCTCCCTGTAGTAACAAACCCGCCCTGGTACTCCCCCTGTAGCAACACACCCGCCATGGTACTCTCCCTGTAATAACACACACGCCCTGATACTCTCCCGTAATAACACACCCACCCTGGTACTCTCCCTGTAATAACACCCCGGCCCTGGTACTATCCCTGTAGTAACAAACCCGCCCTGGTTCTCCCCCTGTAGTAACACACCCGCCCTGGTACTCTCATTGTAATAACACACCCACCCTGGTACTCTCCCTGTAATAACCCACCCGCCCGGGTACTCTTCCTGTAGTAACAAACCCGCCCTGGTTCTCCCCCTGTAGTAACACACCCGCCCTGGTACTCTCCCTGTAATAGCACACCCGCCCTGGTACTCTCCCTGTAATAACACACCCACCCTGGTGCTCTCCTGTAATAACACACCCACCCTGGTGCTCTCCTGTAATAACACACGCGCCCTGGTACTCCCTCTGTAATAACACACCCGCCCTGGTATTCTCCATGTAATAACACACCCGCCTTGTACTCTCCTTGGAATAACACACGCGCCCTGGTGCTCTCCCTGTAATATCACCCCCGCCCTGGAAGGCTCTCCAGTAATAACACATCCGCCCTGATACTCTCCCGGTAATAACACACCGGCCGTGGTACTCTCCCTGTAATAACACACCCGCCCTGATACCCTCCTGGTAATAACACACCCGCCCTGGTGCTCTCCCTGTAATAACACACACGCCCTGGTGCTCTCTCTGTAATAACACACCCGCCCTGGCGCAACTCTCTGTAATAACACACCCGCCCTGGTACTCTCCCTGTAATAACACCCCGGCCCTGGTACTATCCCTGTAATAACACACCCACCCTGGTACTCTCCCTGTAATAACACACCCGCCTGGTACTCTCCCTGTAATAACACACCCGCCCTGGTACTGTCCCTGTAATAACACACCCGCCCTGTTATTCTCCGTGTAATAACACACCCGCCCTGGTACTGTCCCTGTAATAACACACCCGCCCTGGTATTCTCCCTGTAATAACACACCCACCCAGGTGCTCTCCTGTAATAACACACCCGCCTTGTACTCTCCTTGGAATAACACACGCGCCCTGGTGCTCTCCCTGTAATATCACCCCCGCCCTGGTACTCTCCCGGTAATAACACACCGGCCGTGGTACTCTCCCTGTAATAACACACCCGCCCTGTTACTCTCCCTGTAATAACACACCCGCCCTGGTACTCTCCCTGTAATAACACACCCGCCCTGTTACTCTCCCTGTAATAACACACCCGCCTGGTACTCTCCCTGTAATAACACACCCGCCTGGTACTCTCCCTGTAATAACACACCCGCCTGCTGCTCTCCCTGTAATTGCACACCCACCCTGGTACTCTCCTGTAATAACACACACCCCCTGGTACTCTCTGTAATAACACACTCACCCTGGTACTCTCCTGTAATAACACACCCGCCATGGTACTCTCCGTAATAACACACCCGCCATGGTACTCTCCGTAATAACACACCCGCCCTGGTACTCTCTGTAATAACAACCCCACCTGGTACTCTCCCTGTAATAACACACCCGCCTGGTACTCTCTGTAATAACACACCCACCCTGGTACTCTCCAGTAATAACACACCAACCCTGGTACTCTCTCTGTAATAACACACCCGCCCTGGTACTCTCCGTGTAATAACACACCCGCCCTGGTACTCTCTCTGTAATAACACACCCCCCCCTGGTACTCTCTCTGTAACAACACACCCAGCCTGGTACCATCCCTGTAATAACACAACTGCCCTGGTACTCTCCCTGTAATATCAGACTCGCCCTGGTACTCTCCCTGTAATAACACACGCGCCCTGGTATGCTCCCTGTAATATCACACCCGTCCTGGTACTCTCCCAGTAATATCAGACTCGCCCTGGTACTCTCCCTGTAATAACACACCCGCCCTGGCACTCTCTGTAATAACACACCCGCCCTGGTACTCTCCCTGTAATAACACACCCGCCCTGGTACCATCCCTGTAATAACACAACTGCCCTGGTACTCTCCCTGTAATATCAGACTCGCCCTGGTACTCTCCCTGTAATAACACACACGCCCTGGTATGCTCCCTGTAATATCACACCCGTCCTGGTACTCTCCGTGTAATAACACACCCGCCCTGGTACTCTCCCTGAAATAACACATCCGCCCTGGTACTCTCCCTGTAATAACACACCCGCCCTGGTACTCTCCCTGAAATAACACATCCGCCCTGGTACTCTCCCTGTAATAACACACCCACCCTGGTACTCTCCCTGTAATAACACACCCGCCCTGGTACTCTCCCTGTAATAATACACCCGCCCTGTTACTCTACCTGTAATAACACACCCGGCCTGGTACTCTCCCTGTAATAACACACCCGCCCTGGTACACATTTCAGTAAGGCCTTCGATAAAGTCCCGCACAGGAGACTGGTCAAGAAGGTAAGAGCCCATGGAATCCAGGGTGCCTTGGCACATTGGATACAAAACTGGCTTAGTGGCAGAAGGCAGAGGGTGATGGTCGAAGGTTGTTTTTGTGACTGGAAGCCTGTGGCCAGTGGGGTACCACAGGGATCGGTGCTGGGTCCCTTGCTGTTTGTGGTCTACATTAATGACTTGGATATGAATGTAAAGGGTATGATCAGTAAGTTCGCGGATGATACAAAAATTGGTAGGGTGGTAAATAGCGAGGAGGGTAGCCTCAGTCTGCAGGACGATATAGATGGGTTGGTCAGATGGGCGGAACAGTGGCAAATGGAATTTAACCCGGAAAAGTGCGAGGTGATGCACTTTGGGGGGACTAACAAGGCAAAGGAATACACAATGAATGGAAAGACCCTAGGCAAGACGGAGGGTCAGAGGGATCTGGGTGTGCAAGTACACAGATCCCTGAAGGCGGCGGAACAGGTGGATAAGGTGGTAAAAAAGGCATATGGGATACTTGCCTTCATTAGCCGAGGCATTGAATATAAGAGCAAGGAGGTTATGATGGAGCTGTATAAAACACTGGTTAGGCCACAGCTGGAATATTGTGTGCAGTTCTGGTCGCCACACTACAGGAAGGATGTGATCGCGTTAGAGAGGGTGCAGAGGAGGTTCACCAGGATGTTACCAGGGCTGGAGCGCTTCAGCTATGAAGAGAGACTGGGCAGGTTGGGTTTGTTTTCCTTGGAGCTGAGGAGGCTGAGGGGGGACATGATTGAGGTGTACAAAATTATGAGGGGCATAGATAGGATGGATGCTGAGGAGCTTTTTCCCTTAGTAGAGGGGTCGATAACTAGGGGGCATAGATTCAAGGTAAAGGGCGGGAGGTTTAGAGGGGATTTGAGAAAGAACTTTTTCACCCAGAGGGTGGTTGGAGTCTGGAACTCACTGCCTGAAAGGGTTGTGGAGGCAGAAACCCTCACAACATTTAAGAAGCATTTGGATGTGCACTTGAAATGCCATAGCATACAAGGCTACGGGCCAAATGCTGGAATATGGGATTAGATTAGACAGGGCTTGATGGCCGGCGCGGACACGATGGGCCGAAGGGCCTCTATCCGTGCTGTATTACTCTATGACTCTATGACTCTCTGTAATAACACACCCAGCCTGGTACTCTCTCTGTAATAACACACCCGCCCTGGTACTCTCTCTGTCATAACACACCCGCCCTGGTACTCTCCCTGTAATAACACACCCGCCCTGGTACTCTCCCTGTAATAACACACCCGCCTGGTACTCTCCCTGTAATAACACACCCGCCCTGGTACTCCCTCTGTAATAACACACGCGCCCTGGTACTCTCCCTGAAATTACACACCCGCCCTGGTATTCTCGCTGTAATAACACACCCGCCCTGGTAGGCTCTCCAGTAATAACAAATCCGCCCCGGTACGCTCTGTAATAACACACCCGCCCTGGTACTCTCCCTGTAATAACACACCCGCCTGGTGCTCTCCCTGTAATAACACACCCGCCATGGTACTCTCCCTGTAATAACACACCCGCCCCCCCCACCGTACGCTCTCTGCGATAACACACCCGCCCTGGTACTCTCTGTAATAACACATCCGCCCTGGTACTCTCCCTGTAATAACACACCCACCCTGGTACTCTCCCTATAATAACACACACGCCCTGGTACTCTCCCTGTAATAACACACCCACCCTGAAACTCTCCCTGTAATAACACCCCCCCCGCCCCCGCGGTACTCTCCCTGTAATAACACACCCGCCCTGGTACTCTCCCTTTAATATCACCCCCGCCCTCGTAGGCTCTCCAGTAATAACAAATCCGCCCCGATACTCTCTGTAATAACACACCCGCCCTGGTACTCTCCTGTAATAACACACCCGCCCTGGTACTCTCCCTGAAATAACACACCCGCCCTGGTACTCTCCCTGTAATGACACACCCGCCCTGGTACTCTCCCTGTAATGACACACCCGCCCTGGTACTCTCCCTGTAATAACACACCCGCCCTGGCACTCTCCCTGTAATAACACACCCACCATGTTACTCTCTGTAATAACACACCTGCCCTGGTACTCTCGCTTTAATAACACACCCGCCCTGGTGCTCTCTGTAATAACACACCCGCCCTGGTACTCTCCCTGTAATAACACACCCGCCCTGGTACTCTCCCTGTAATAGCACACCCACCCTGGTACTCTCCCTCTAATAACACACCCGCCCTGGTACTCTCCCTGTAATAACACACCGACCCTGGTACTCTCTGTAATAGCACACCCGCCCTGGTACACTCTCTGCAATAACACACCCGCCCTGGTACTCTCCCTGTAATAACACACCCGCCCTGGTACTCTCCCTGTAATAACACACCCGCCCTGGTACTCTCCCTGTAATAACACACCTGCCCTGATACTCTCCCTGTAATAACACACCCGCCCTGGTACTCTCCCTGTAATAACACACCCGCCCTGGTACTCTCCCTGTAATAACACACCTGCCCTGATACTCTCCCTGTAATAACACACCCGCCCTGGTACTCTCTCTGTAATAACACACCCGCCCTGGTACTCTCCCTGTAATAACACACCCGCCCTGGTACTCTCCCTGTAATAGCACACCCACCCTGGTACTCTCCCTCTAATAACACACCCGCCCTGGTACTCTCCCTGTAATAACACACCTGCCCTGGCACTCTCCCTGTAATAACACACCTGCCCTGATACTCTCCCTGTAATAACACACCTGCCCTGGTACTCTCGCTGTAATAACACACCCGCCCTGGTACTCTCCCTGTAATAACACACCCACCCTGGTACTCTCCCTGTAATAACACACCCGCCCTGGTACTCTCCCTGTAATAACACACCCGCCCTGGTACTCTCTCTGTAATAACACACCCGCCCTGGTACTCTCCCTGTAATAACACACCCGCCCTGGTACTCTCCCTGTAATAACACGCCCGCCCTGGTACTCTCCCTGTAATAACACGCCCGCCCTGGTACTCTCCCTGTAATAACACGCCCGCCCTGGTACTCTCTGTAATAGCACACCCGCCCTGGTACTCTCCCTGTAATAACACGCCCGCCCTGGTACTCTCCCTGTAATAACACGCCCGCCCTGGTACTCTCCCTGTAATAACACACCCGCCCTGGTACTCTCCCTGTAATAACACGCCCGCCCTGGTACTCTCCCTGTAATAACACACCCGCCCTGGTACTCTCCCTGTAATAACACACCCGCCCTGGTACTCTCTGTAATAACACACCCGCCCTGGTACTCTCCCTGTAATAACACACCCGCCCTGGTACTCTCCGAGTAATAACACACCCCCCCTGGTACTCTCCCTGTAATAACACACTCACCCTGGTACTCTCCCTGTCATAACACACCCGCCCTGGTACTCTCCCTGTAATAACACGCCCGCCCTGGTACTCTCCCTGTAATAACACACCCGCCCTGGTACTCTCCGAGTAATAACACACCTGCCCTGATACTCTCCCTGTAATAACACACCCGCCCTGGTACTCTCCCTGTAATAACACACCCGCCCTGGTACTCTCTCTGTAATAACACACCCGCCCTGGTACTCTCGCTGTAATAACACACCCGCCCTGGTACTCTCCCTGTAATAACACACCCACCCTGGTACTCTCCCTGTAATAACACACCCGCCCTGGTACTCTCCCTGTAATAACACACCCGCCCTGGTGCTCTCTGTAATGACACACCCGCCCTGGTACTCTCTCTGTAATAACACACCCGCCCTGGTACTCTCCCTGTAATAACACACCCGCCCTGGTACTCTCCCTGTAATAACACGCCCGCCCTGGTACTCTCCCTGTAATAACACACCCGCCCTGGTACTCTCCCTGTAATAACACACCCGCCCTGGTACTCTCCGAGTAATAACACACCCCCCCTGGTACTCTCCCTGTAATAACACACTCACCCTGGTACTCTCCCTGTCATAACACACCCGCCCTGGTACTCTCCGAGTAATAACACACCCCGCCTGGTACTCTCCCTGTAATAACACACTCACCCTGGTACTCTCCCTGTCATAACACACCCGCCCTGGTACTCTCCCTGTAATAACACGCCCGCCCTGGTACTCTCCCTGTAATAACACACCCGCCCTGGTACTCTCCGAGTAATAACACACCCCCCCTGGTACTCTCCCTGTAATAACACACTCACCCTGGTACTCTCCCTGTAATAACACACCCAGCCTGGTACTCTCTCTAATAACACACCTGCCCTGGTACTCTCCCTGTAATAACACATCCGCCCTGGTACTCTCCCTGTAATAACACACCCAGCCTGGTACTCTCCCGTAATAACACACCCACCCTGGTACTCTCCCTGTAATAACACACCTGCCCTGGTACTCTCCCGTAATAACACACCCGCCCTGGGACTCTCCCTGTAATAACACACCCGCCCTGGTACTCTCCGTGTAAAACACACCCGCCCTGGTACTCTCCCTGCAATAACACACCCGCCCTGGTACTCTCCCTGCAATAACACACCCGCCCTGGTACTCTCCCTGTAGTAACACACCCGCCCTGGTACTCTCCCATAATAACACACCCGCCCTGGGACTCTCCCTGTAATAACACACCCGCCCTGGTACTCTCCGTGTAATAACACACCCGCCCTGGTACTCTCCGTGTAAAACACACCCGCCCTGGTACTCTCCCTGCAATAACACACCCGCCCTGGTACTCTCCCTGTAATAACACACCCGCCCAGGTACTCTCCCTGTAATAACACACCCGCCCTGGTACACGCTCTGCAATAACACACCCGCCCTGGTACTCTCCCTGTACTAACACACCCCCCCCTGGTACTCTCCCTGTAATAACACACCCACCCTGAAACTCTCCCTGTAATAACACCCCCCCCCCCCCCCCGGTACTCTCCCTGTAATAAC
The DNA here is from genome assembly GCF_052327205.1 of Somniosus microcephalus. Classification (NCBI taxonomy): domain Eukaryota; kingdom Metazoa; phylum Chordata; class Chondrichthyes; order Squaliformes; family Somniosidae; genus Somniosus; species Somniosus microcephalus. The sequence goes on from NC_141009.1 coordinate 68,104,925, forward strand.
ACACCCGCCCTGGTACTCTCCCTGTAATAACACACACGCCCTGGTAGTCTCCTGTAATACACACCCGCCCTGGTACTCTCCCTGTAATATCACCACCGCCCTGGTAGGCTCTCCAGTAATAACAAATCCGCCCCGGTACTCTCTGTAATAACACACCCACCCTGGTACTCCTTGTAATGACTCACCCGCCCTGGTACTCTCCCTGTAATAACACACCCGCCCTGGTGCTCTCTCTGTAATAACACACCCGCCCTGGTACTCTCTGTAATAACACACCCGCCCTGGTACTCTCTGTAATAACAACCCCGCCTGGTACTCTCCCTGTAATAACACACCCGCCTGGTACTCTCCCTGTAATAACACACCCGCCTGGTACTCTCCCTGTAATAACACACCCGCCTGGTACTCTCCCTGTAATAACACACCCGCCATGGTACTCTCTGTAGTAACACACCCGCCCTGGTACTCTCCCTGTAATAACACACCCACCCTGGTACTCTCCCTGTAATAACACACCCGCCCTGGTACTCTCCCTGTAATAACACACCCGCCCTGGTACTCTCCCTGTAATAACACACCCACCCTGGTACTCTCCTGTAATAACACACCCGCCCTGGTACTCTCTGTAATAACACACCCACCCTGGTACTCTCCCTGTAATAACACACCCGCCCTGGTACTCTCCCTGTAATAACACACCCGCCCTGGTACTGTCCCTGTAATAACAGACCCGCCCTGGTACTCTCCCTGTAATAACACACCCGCCCTGGTACTGTCCCTGTAATAACACACCCGCCCTGGTACTCTCCCTGTAATAACACACCCAGCCTGGTACTCTCCCTGTAATAACACACCCAGCCTGGTACTCTCCCTGTAATAACACACCTGCCCTGGTACTCTCCCTGTAATAACACACCCGCCCTGGTACTCTCCCTGTAATAACACACCCGCCCTGGTACTCTCCCTGTAATAACACACCCACCATGTTACTCTCCCATTAATAACACACCTGCCCTGGTACTCTCCTGTAATAACACACCTGCCCTGGTACTCTCCCTGTAATAACACCCCCCCCCGGTACTCTCCCTGTAATAACACACACCCCCCCGGTACTCTCCCTGTAATAACACCCCCCCCAGGTACTCTCTCTGCAATAACACACCCCCCCAGGTACTCCACAGCAGCATTATCTAAAAAAATTTGGCACTGAGCCACATAAAGAGCAATTAGGACAGGTGACCAAAGGCTTAGTCAAAGAGGTGGGCTTAAGGAGGTGCTTAAATGAGGAGAGGCTGAGAGGTTTATGGAGGCAATTCCAGAGCTGAGGGCCTTGGCAGCTGAAGGCACGGCCACCAATGGTCGAGTGATGTAAATCGGGGATGCAGAAGAGGCCAGAATTGGAAGAGTGCTGCTATCTGAGGCTTGTAAGGCTTGAGGTGGTTACAGAGATAGGAGCAAGGAGGCATTGGAGGGATTTGAAAACAAGGATGAGAATATGAAATTGAAGGCACTGCGGGACAGGGAGCCATTGTAGGTCAGCGAGTCCAGGGGTGATGGGACTTGGTGCAAGTTCGGATACAGGCAGCAGAGCTTTGGATGAGCCAGGTTTGTGTTGGGTGTAAGTTGAGAGGCAGGCCAGGAGTATGCTGGAACAGTCAGGCCTAGAGGTAACAAGTGGTTTCAGCAGCAGATGAGCTGAGGCAGGGACGGAGTCCGGAAACGTTACGGAGGTAGAAGTGGACAGTGTTAGTGATGGCGCGGGTGTCTGGTCGGAAGCTCATCTCGGGGTCAAATACGACACCAAATTTGTGAACAGTCTGTTTCAGCCTCAGACAGTTGCCAGGGAGAGGCATGGAGTCAGTGGCTAGGGAACGGAGATTGTGGCGGGGACCAAAGACAATGGTTTCAGTCTTCCCAATATTTAGTTGGAGGAAATTTCTGCTCATTCAGTAGTGGATGTTGGACAGGCAGCGTGACAAATCAGAGGCAGTGGAGGGGTTGAGAGAAGCGGTGGTAAGGTCGAGCTGCGTGGTTTGTTTTATTCGGTCACAGGATGTGGGCGTTGCTGGCGAGGCCGGCATTTATTGCCCACTGCCCTCGAGGTGCTGGCGAGCTGCTTTCTTGAACCGCTGCAGTCTGTGACACTGCTTAGTAGCGGTTTGTTTCAATGAGTGGCTTGCTGGGCCATTCCAGAGGGCAGTTAAGAGTCAACCACATTGCTGTGGGTCTGGAGTCAGATATAGGCCAGACCGGGTAAGGGCGGCAGATTTCCTTCCCTAAAGGACATTAGTGAACCAGATGGATTTTTACGATAATCCAATCGTTTCATGGTCACCAATACTGATACCAGCTTTTTATTCCAGATTTATTTAATTAACTGAATTTAAATTCCCAGCTGCCGTGGTGGGATTTGAACTCACGTCTCTGGATCATTAGTCCAGGCCTCGGGATTACTCATCAAGTAACATAACTATTATGTTACCATACCCCGTGTTGTCAACTTACATGCGGAACCTGATGTTTTCAGATGATGTCGCCGAAGGGCAGCATGTAGATGGGAAATAGGAGGGGGGGCCAAGGATAGATCCCTGGGGGACAACAGAGGTAATGGTGCGGGATTGCAAATGGAAGCTGTAGCAGGGGGCCAAGAGGGGAGGTGCAGGAAGGTGGTGCGGGGGTGGAGAACGGGAGTTCAAGGAGGGCAGGAGGAGGGGTGCTACATATTTCTGCAGCTGAGAGCGAGAAGTGTTCCAGCCACATGATGTGGGGATCCTGCTCCCCTGCGAGTAGGCCCGGCACATATAGGGTGGGTGTCCACGGGAACTGTGAGACCCCCCCGAGCTCCCATCGCATGCCACCCTCCGGAATGGTTCCCTAAAGATCTGTGGCCAGACTCCTACAGCAAGCCTTTCTGCATCAGAAACAGGTACACCAGAAGAGATCCATTTAATTTGCAAGTGCTTGAACTGGAATCACTTGTATTGGCTGAGAAGGATCAGTAAGCAAACGGAATGTAACATGATCAATAAATTAAAGTCATGGTGCCGCACTTTTTCTTGTCAAACCAGGCAGGTCGAGTAAGTCTGTGCAAACACGAGCCCGGGCCATTCACGGATTAGCGAGCGACATGCATCGCAAGACACATTCCCTGTACGTGTGCAAAGGTGAGATGTGTTGTTTTATACGTGTGCAAACGTGAGTGTGCCACCTTGTACCTCTGCGAATGTACATGTGTTAATGTGAGTCGCCTTGTACTTGTGTTAATGTGAGTATGTTGCCTTAAGAAAATAAGAAATAAGAGCAGGAGTAGGCCACATGGCCCCTCGAGCCTGCTTCAATAAGATCATGGCTGATCATCAAGCTCAACTCCACTTTCCCGCCCGATCTCCATATCCCTTGATTCCCCTAGAGTCCAAAAATCTATCGATCTCAGCCTTGAATATACTCAACGACTCCGCATGCACAGCCCTCTGGGGCAGAGAATTCCGAAGATTCACAACACTCTGAGTGAAGAAATTCCTCCTCATCTCGGTCTTAAATGGCCTACCCCTTATCCTGAGACTCTGCCCCCTGGTTCTAGACACTCCAGCCAGGGGAAACAACCTCTCAGCTTCTACCCTGTCAATCCCCCTCAGAATCTTGTATGTTTCAATGGGATCACCTCTCATTCTTCTAAACTCCAGAGAGTATCGGCCCATTCCACACAATCTCTCCTCATAGGACAGCCCTCTCACCCCAGGAATCAATCTAGTGAACCTTCATTGCTCCGCCTCCAAAGCAAATATATCCTTCCTTAGATAAGGAGACCAGAGCTGTGCCCAGTACTCCAGGTGTGGTCTCACCAAGGCCCTGTACAATTGGAGCAAGACTTCCTCACTCTTATACTCCAACCCCCCCCCCCCCCCCTCCCCTCGCCCCCCCCCCCCACCTCATCCCCCTTGCAATAAAGGCCAACATGCCATTTGCCTTCCTTATTGCTGCTGTACCTGCATGCTCGCTTTCTGTGTTTCTTGCATGAGGACACCCAAATCTCTCTGAACACCAACATTTGAAAGTTTCTCACCTTTTAAAAAATATTCTGTTTTTCTATTCTTCCTACCAAAGTGAATAACCTCACATTTCCCCACATTATACTCCATCTGCCACCTTACTGCCCACTCACTCAGTCTATCTATATCCCTTAGCAGACTCTGTGTTCTCCTCACAGCTTACTGTCCCACCTAGCTTTGTATCGTCAGCAAACTTGGATACATTACACTCGGTCCCTTCATCTAGGTCATTAATATAGATTGTAAATCGCTGAGGCCCCAACACTGATCCTTGCAGCACCCCACTAGTTACAGCCTGCCAACCTGAAAAAGGCCCGTTTATCCCGACTCCCTGTTTTCTGTCCATTAACCAATCCTCTATCCATGCTACTATATTACCCCCAATCCCATGAGCACTTATCTCGTGTAATAATCTTTTATGTGGCACCTTATCGAATGCCTTTTGGAAATCCAAATATACTACATCCACTGGTTCCCCTTTATCTACCCTGCTAGTTACATGCTCAAAAAACTCTAATAAATTTGTCAAACACGATTTCCCTTTCATAACTTGATTAGGCAGAGTCAACATGGTTTTATGATTTTCTAAGTGCCCTGACACCACTTCCTTAATAATGGATTCCAGCATTTTCCTGACGACTGGTGTCAGGCTAACTGGCCTGTAGTTCCGTTTTCTCTCCCTCCTTTCTTGAATAGCGGGGTTACATTTGCGACCTTCCAATCCACTGGGACCATTCTAGAATCTAGGGAATTTTGAATGATCAAAACCAATGCATCCACTATCTCTCAAGCCACCTCTTTTAGAACCTAGGATGTGGGCTGTCAAGTCCAGGGGATTTGTTGGCTTTTAGTCCCATTAGTTTCTCTAGTACTTTCTCTCTACTTATATTAATTACGTTAAGTTCCTCACCCTCATTAGACCCTTGGTTCCCCACCATTTTTGGTATGCTTTTTGTGTCTTCTACTGTGAAGTCAGATACAAAATATTTGTTTAATGTTTCTGCCATTTCCTTATTCCCCATAATAATTTCTCCTGTCTCAGCCTCTAAGGGACCAATGTTTACTTTTGCTACTCTTTTCCTTTTTACATACTTGTAGAAGCTCTTACAATCTGCTTTTATATTTCTTGCTAGTTTTCTCTCACATTCTATTTTTTCCCTTTTTATCAATCTTTTGGTCAACCTTTGCTGGTTTCTGAAACTCTCCCAATCCTCAGGCTTACTATTATTCTTTGCAACATTTTAAGCTTCTTCTTTCAATCTAATGCTATCCTTAACTTCTTTAGTTAGCCACGGTTGGATAATTTTTCCCGTGGAATTTTTGTTTCTCAATGGAATGTTTAGTTGAGAATTATGAAATATTTCTTCAATAGAAGACTTTAGTAGAGACTGCTTATCTACCGCCATACCTTTTAATCTATTTTTCCAATCTACCTTAGCCAACTCGCCCTTCATACCTACGTAATTGGCTTTATTTAAGTTTAAGACTCTAGTTTCGGACTTAGGCAAGTCACTCTCAAAATTAAGCTGAAATTCTATCATATTATTATCACTCTGCCCCAGAGGATCCTTTACTATGAGATTGCTAATTAACCCTGTCTCATTACACAATGCAAGATCTAAAATAGCCTGTTCCCTGGTTGGTTCCATGACATATTGTTCTAGGAAACTGTCCCGAATGCATTCCATGAACTCGTCCTCCAGACTACCTTTGCCAACTTGATTTGTCCAGTCTATATGAAGATTAAAGTTCCCCAAGATTATTGCATTACCTTTGTCGCAAGCGCCTACTATTTCTTGATTAATATTCTGTCCAACGGTACAGCTACTGTTAGGGGGCCTGTATACTACACCTACCAGTGTTTTCTGCCCCTTGTTATTCCTTATCTCCACCCATACTGATTCTACTTCCTGATCTTCCGAGCCGAGATCCTTTCTCGCTACTGTCCTTATGTCATCCTTTATTACCAGGGCTACTCCCCCTCCTTTTCCATTCTGCCTGTCTTTTTGAAATGTTAAGTACCCTGGCACATTTAGTTCCCAACCTTGGCCACCTTGCAACCACGTCTCTGTAATGACTATTAGATCAAACCCATTTATCTCTATTTGTGCCACTAGTTCATCTATCCTGTTACGAATGCTTTGTGCATTCAACTAAAGAGCCTTTCATTTAATTTTTTTACCATTATTCCCTGCTTTGACCTTATTCTCTGCTGCACTGCTACCGTTTAACTCTCTGTCCCTTCCTGTCACACTTATTTTTACCCAAATCGCTACACTACTCTATTGCCTTGACCTTTCTCTTTAGATTTCTAAATTTCCCCTCACCTGGCCCCTCCCCCACTTTTTTAGTTTAAAGCCTTGTACATGTGTTAATAAGTGTGCCACATTGTACATGTGTTAATAAGTGTGCCACATTGTACATGTGCAAATGCGAGTATCATCCTGTATGTGTACAGAGTATTTGTTTCAAATGTAGGAATCAAACAATGTGCATAGCCCAGCCTGATTTCATTCCTCAAAGATCACCTGGAGACTCCCCTCTGTGGAAACCAGAATATTCCGTTCAAAACTAGACATGTGGCCACTCCAACCTGATCCAATTACAAACCAGAATCGTCACCCAACCTAGAGGGAAGGTAATGAGCTGAACGATTAAGCCAAAGTGGGCCAAACAATTTTGTGTGCTTCATAGTTTGCGACATCCCCTGTTGTGAAGTCCCCTCCACCCACCCCAGCTCCACCCTCCGCCTCAGTTACACGGTTACCAGTGCAAACCCACTTAATGCAACTCTACACGAACTTGCATAAATAATGCTTCCCCATGTTGGTGCTGCAGACACGCACTGCATAAATCCCGAGGCCTATTGTAGGTTCTATCAATAGGGGGCTTACCTCATGAATCTCCTTCTTTGTCCAGAGTGCTTGCAGGATGTGCAGCAAGTGGAGAGGGTCCAGGCCTGGGGAGAAGCAGATTGATTGCCTGTGACAGGATGCACTTGAGACACTGTGGTATTGTTACTGAGCACAGAATGGGCACTTTGTGCCACCTTGAAAACTGCTAACCTTCGAGCTGTCACTCAAGATTAGCACGTGACCCCATTCATGATCCAAACAAATCTCCAACAAACATCATTATTTGACTGTTTTTATTAATCCTCGCAGGGGCTGCAGGACTGTCCCGCTCACTAATGCAAGGGGTGTACTGTCCAACACTTAAACAAATTGCCGCCCTGCACAGCAGTTTTGTGTGTTAAGCACATCACTGTAGAGACAAAGATCGGACCATCGCTGGACAGGAGGCAGCTTGGTCCAGTTTGTGTAGCTGGAGGGGAGGATGGGTTTATTTAGCCAATTTCTTATTTAACATTATTCCTCTTCCACCTTTGCCTTTTTGGTTCCACCCTTGCCCCCACCACCCCACACCCACCCACCATACTTCCTGTCGGAGAGCAACATCATCAGATGGTGAGATAACCCAGGTCAACATCACTTCATCAGCTAACAGTAAACTGAGCGCCACCAGTTCCCCTCCCCCTCAGAGCTGCTCTCCCCCACCCCACCCCTCCTCGCCATCCGTCTTCTCTGCCTCGCCCCCCTCCCCTCTCCCTCTTTCTCTCTCCCCCCACCCTCTCCCCCCTCCTCCCCCCACCCCTCTCCACTCGCCCCCCGCCCCACCCATCTCCCCTCCCCCGCCCCGCCCTCCCCCCCCACCACTCTCCCCCCTCCCCGCACCGCTCTCCCCCACTCCCCCCAACCCTCTCCCCTCCCCCCCGCCCTCCACCTCCCCCCCCACCCTCCTCCTCTCCCCTCGCACTCCTCTCCCCTCACCCTCCCCCACCCCTCCCTCCTTCTCTCTCCCCCCGCCCCCCTCCTCCCCCCACCGGCCCTCCTCCCCCACCCCTCCCTCCTCCTCTCCCCTCCTACCCCCTCCCCTCCTCTCCCTTCCCCCTCCTCCTCCTCCTCCTCTCCCCTCCCTCTTCCTCCTCCTCTCCCTCCCTCCTCCTCCTCCTCTCCCCTCCCCTCCCTCCTCCTCCTCTCCCCTCCCTCCTCCTCTCCCCTCCCCCCTCCTCCTCCTCTCCCCTCCCCCCCTCCTCCTCCCACTCCTCCTCACCCCCGCCCTCCCACTCCTCCTCACCCCCGCCCTCCCACTCCTCCTCACCCCCGCCCTCCCACTCCTCCTCACCCCCGCCCTCCCACTCCTCCTCACCCCGCCCTCCCACTCCTCCTCACCCCCGCCCTCCTCCTCTACCCCCCTCCGCCCTCCTCCTCTACCCCCCTCCGCCCTCCTCCTCTACCCCCCTCCGCCCTCCTCCTCTACCCCCCTCCGCCCTCCTCCTCTACCCCCCTCCGCCCTCCTCCTCTACCCCCCTCCGCCCTCCTCCTCTACCCCCCCTCCGCCCTCCTCCTCTACCCCCCTCCGCCCTCCTCCTCTACCCCCCTCCGCCCTCCTCCTCTACCCCCCTCCGCCTCCTCCTCTACCCCCTCCGCCCTCCTCCTCTACCCCCCTCCGCCCTCCTCCTCTACCCCCCTCCGCCCTCCTCCTCTACCCCCCTCCGCCCTCCTCCTCTACCCCCCTCCGCCCTCCTCCTCTACCCCCCTCCGCCCTCCTCCTCTACCCCCCTCCGCCCTCCTCCTCTACCCCCCTCCGCCCTCCTCCTCTACCCCCCTCCGCCCTCCTCCTCTACCCCCCTCCGCCCTCCTCCTCTACCCCCCTCCGCCCTCCTCCTCTACCCCCCTCCGCCCTCCTCCTCTACCCCCCTCCGCCCTCCTCCTCTACCCCCTCCGCCCCCTCCCTCTCGTCCCCACATTCCTCCTCTCCCCATCAAACTCAGGCCCTGAACGAGAGCTAATGTTTTACCGCTCACTTACTGGACCTGTTGCCGGAGACAGACATTGACATGGGATTGTTGGAGTGGATTGCCACGCTGTTTAAAGCAGGGTTGGTTATCAGTGAGTGCTACTTCTTTCCATCAGCATGTGGCCAGCGATCAGTGCCTGGTGCTGTAATGACACAGGGATTTGCTGATTCAACGCACTGCACCACCGATTGTTAAGAGGAGGATTTGAACTTGGCTGTGCTGTCAAGGGAATGCAGTGAGCGAGGCTGGGCATTCCTCACAGGGAAGGACACCACTTCCAGCAGCTGGCTCAGAGCCGCCACACAAAGCTTGGCAGCAGGTTATCCCTCAGCTGTGAACAGTGTGCGGAAAAGGTTTCTGTCCGTTACCCACATTAATCTGAGCTTCCTGCTTCTCTTGTTCCAAAAATTTGCCTCACTCCCCAAACAGTTTTTGAAGAATCAATTCTCAGGATGTGGCCATCGGCAGCAAGGCCAGCATTTATTGTCCATCCCTCGCTCTTATATCTGTTATTATAGCATTAAACTGAATGACATTGCAAATGACCACACTTCAAAAGTACTTCATTGGCTGTAAAGCACTTTGGGATGTCCCGAGGTGATCAAATGCATGACAGAAATGCTTCCTTTAGTTAACGGAGGGGCTAAGACCATTTCAGCGGGCAGTAAAGAGCCCAACACGTTGGGGTGTGACTGAAGTCACACATAGCTCAGACCAGATAAAAACAGCAGCTTTCCTTCCCAAGAGAAGAAAGACAGACAGAGAGACTTTGCATTTCACAGCTCAGGGCGTCTCAAACCAAAGAAGTGCTTTCTGAAGTCA